>NW_026652290.1:11319558-11452727 GCF_009828535.3 Hylobates moloch | reverse complement strand
CCGAGGGCCGGGGGGCGGCGCCGCGCTGCGCGCTCCGACCCCGCGCCCCGGGCGTGCCTGCGCTCCGGCAGCGCTGGGGCTCAAACTCCGAAGCGCGGCGGCGAGTGCGGGCTGCGCGGGCCGCCGGGCGGGCTAGCGGCGGCGGCCGGGGGCTCCTCCCTCTCCGCTCGCCCTCCCCCCTCGGCCCGCGCCTCCGCCCTGCGCCCTCCGCGCCTCCCCCGCCGCCGCCGCCGCCGCGCTCCGGGCCCGCGCCCCGTTCCTCTCGGCACCGCCCCTCGCGCCTCGGCCCCCGCCCGGCTGTGCGCTCCTCTGCGCTCCCCTCTCTCTCCAGCCCGGATTTTCTCCCCCTCGCCTCCCCTCCCCTCCCTGCGCCCGCGCGCTCTCTGTCTTCCTCTCCCAGGGTTCATTCACATTATTGGAGTGAAGGAAGCCGAGGGAAGTGTTCCCCAGGAGGACCGAAGGGAAGGCGCGTCTCCAGCCACCTGTCTTACCCGCCCAGGACATCCAGCCTCCCCTCCGACGGCCCTGCGGATTCTTTAATTTGTGGAGGAGGGCGTGGGTGGGTGTGTCCCTCCTTTCCCCTCTGTGCCTGTTCACCTGGTGCTGAAGGTGAGTGTGGGAGTGCGTGTTCAGGTCAGAATTCCTGAAACCCCAGATGTGGGACACAGCTGCCAGACCCTGCAAGCCACGCCGGGCCGGGGCGGGCCCCACCCCAACCCAGGTGGTTCCTGCTCCTCCAGATCCCCTTGCAGGGCCTAGAAGGACGCTGACTTGGGGTTGAGGGAGAAGGGCGATGCCAGCGAGAGGTCCTTTCGGGAGAACACAGGGTCTCTGCTTTCTAGAGTGGTGGCAAGGCTGAGATTGAAGATGGGGCGCTCCTCTGTGCTCACATTTTTGAGGGTCTATTACTGCTAGAGTCCAGGAACACTCCAGTTGTGTTAGATTCCAACACTCCACCCGCCAGCCTTTTCCCTCTCTCTCCCAGCCCTTTGGCCATGCCTTTATTTCGTTTTGCCTTTTGCTCTACTGGAGCTTAACCGGCTTTCCCTCCCCTGGCCTTTATTGTCAGCCTCTGCCCCCAAGCCCTGCTGGCTTCACTTAATTGCCTTTGCTGCTGGCCGTGATCACAACCTGGACACACTCCCTTCTCCAGGGAGCCGGTCCGGGCTCCTCTTTCCAGACCCAGCTCCAAACCCCTCCCTCCAGGAGGTTCTCAGAGCCCAGCATCAGGAGGTGCAGCGCCCTTTGACATGTCCAGATGGTCCTGTTGTTGGCATCCCTGGCTGCACTGGACCCCAGGATATGGAAAAAGGTATAGGGAGTACTGCTATTCTTGCAAGATGAAGCTTAACTTTCTTTGTGGCACCTTCCCTGGTCCCCACTCCCCGTGTTGAAATCACTGTTCTCTGTCCCACAAGATTGTGAGCCTTTCCTGTGACTGGCATACATGGTAAGGGCTCAGCAAATGTTTGCTGAGTGAGGGTTGTTTCTTGCCACTTGGAAAATTATAGTCTGATTGGGAGGAATAGATCACATATACATAAAGGGAAAAAACAAACATCACAAGGTGACAGAGCCTGAGGACCAGGCTGACTGCGCCAGTGATTGTTTGTTGGCCCCTTCTGCCCTTGAGGTGTCTATTCTGCTTTCCAAGTCACAAAGGACGAGGGTCATCACCTCTAATTTACTTTAACCCACCTGCCACCGGATCTGGAGTTCTGCACCCAGCAGGTGCCCAATGTATGTGTAAGTGGACCAGAAGGTGTGAGATGGTTTGCTCTGACCCAGAACAGGGCTACCCACCTCCAACCCTAACAGCCACTAGGATTAAGTCTAGGTTCTGTTCTCAGAAACTTCAGGAAAATGAATCCCAAGTTCTTCTCTCCTCCTCCTCCTCCTCCTCCTCCCCTCCTCCTCCTCCTCCCCTCCTCCTCCTCTTCCTCCTCATCTTCCTCCATCTCTTCTTCTTCTTCTTCTTCCTCTTCTAACAAATCATTGTTTCAAATTAAATCATAAATGGAAGCCCAATGTAAACAAACCAGGTCTCCTACCAATTAGCCTTGTAGGTAAGGGTTGGCATGGCTCTGGTTGAATGAGGGGCCCAGGGCACTGGTACTCACCCACCCACACATGCACTGCAGCCCCCAAAGCACCTCTCTAGACCCTGGGTTCCACAAAGCATGGTGTGAAAACCCATATCCTGAGCCAGCCACTGGGTTACTCAGGAACATCCCCCTCCACCCTGTCCCACTTGCAGCCTTCCTCGGGGACTTTGGGAGAAACAAATGAATGTAAGTTGTATGAACCTGATCTTCGGGGGTGGAGAGCAGCAGCTTCCCCTAATCACCTATTAGATGGCAGAGATGACACTTAGGTGGTGGGGCCCTCCTCCAAGCAAGCAGTCCTCATGTTCATCCCATGGGAGACAAAACCAAAATCTTCCTTCATCAGAACCTTGGTAGACCAGCTCTCACTCCTCCACTTGCAGAAAAGTGTGTGGGAGAGTTGAGAACGCACTGGACCAGAAGCCAAGTCAGTCACCTCCGCATTTGGGCTCTGGGACTAACTAGCAAGGTGATCTGGACGAGCCGAAACCACCTGGGAAAGGATACCTCTCTAGTGCAACTTTCCGAGTTGTTTCAAGGGTTGATCGGGCACGGTGGCCCACGCCTGTAATCCCAGCACTTTGGGAGGCCAAGGCAGGGGCATCACTTGAGGTCAGGAGTTCCAGACCAGCCTGGCCAACATGGTGAAACTCTGTCTCTACTAAAAAAAAAAAAAAAAAAAAAAAAAAAATTAGCTGGGTGTGGTGGTGCTCACCTGTAATCCCAGCTCCTCGGGAGGCTGAGGCAGGAGATTCGCTTCAACTCGGGAGGCGGAGGTTTCAGTGAGCCAAGGTCATGCCACTGCACTCCAGCCTGGGTGATAGAGTGAGACTCCGTCTCAAAAAAAAAAAAAAAGTTGTTTCAAGGGTCAAAAAAAAGCCACCTTGGGCTGGGCGTGGTGGTTCACGGCTGTAATCCCAGCACTTTGGGAAGCTGAGGCAGGCGGATCATGAGGTCAGGAGATCAAGACCATTGTGGCCAACATGGTGAAACCCTGTCTCTACTAAAAAATACAAAAATTAGCTGGGCGTGGTGGCACACGCCTGTATTCCCAGCCACTCCGCAGGCTGAGGCAGGAGAATCGCTTGAACCCAGGAGGCGGTTGTTGCAGTGAGCCGAGATCACGCCACTGCACTCCAGCCTGGCAACAGAGTGAGACTCGTCTAAAAAAAAAAAAAAAAAGCCACTTTGCATGTGGTGTACACTTAGCCGCCGTTTGTGGACTGGGCAGTAAATTCTGGCTTTTCTGCCTTTTTTTAGAGACAGTGAGCCCAACGCTGTCTAGGAGGCGTATATTACATCCACTTAAAAAAAAATTTTTTTTTTTTTTTTTGAGATGGAGTCTCACTCTGTCACCCAGGCTGGAGTGCAGTGGCACGATTTTGGCTCACTGCAACCTGTACCTCCTAGGTTCAAGCAATCCTCCTGCCTCAGCCTCTTGAGTAGCCAGGACCACAGGTGTGTGCCACCATGCCGGGCTAACTTTTGTATTTTTAGTAGAGACGGGGTTTCGCCATGCTGGCCAGGCTGGTTTCGAACTCCTGGCCTCAAATGATCCACTCGCCTCAGTCTCCCAAAGTGCTGGGATTACAGGTGTGAGCCACCGTGCCCGGCCTACATTCACTGTTAATTCTCACTATCACCCCCTGACAACACTAGGGGAATATGAGGTGCAGAGACCTGAGTAACTTGCCCCAGGTTTCACACCTGGAGGATGGTGGGGTCAGATCTTAGCTCAGATCTCAGTGACTTCAAGGCCAGAGTTTTTCCAAGGACGCTAAACAACCTATTTGCCATTGTTAAATACTGCTGGGCTGTGTCATTATTATTACCTGTTAATTCAGGGGGACCCCAACGGAAGCTCCGCAGTTTGCCTTTCTGTTTGCGGACACCCACTGGCAGCTGCACTTGGTCCTGCGGTTATGAGGGTGTAGACTGTGGAGTCGCATAAGGACTTGACCGCCGGCACGGGGAGCTGGAGCAAACCCAAGACTGGCTGAGACCATTCATCATGCCTGGGTGAGCACAATTTAAATCTGGAAATTTCTGCTCAGCCAGATTACAGAACTCTAAATGACAGTGTTTAACTGCTGCCTGAGGACCCTGGAGTTTCTCCCATGTGACACTTCCAGAATCAAGGGAGGGATGTGCTCTTCTCTTGCCTAGGAGGAGATCCTGGACTGGTCTTGTTTTGGAGAGACTGGACACTTGGCATCCTCTCCCGCCATGAACTGCCCCCCACCGCCCGTATAAATGTTACTGCTGGGGGTGTGAACAAGTAAACGTGTATTATTACCTCCCTTGCCAGCTGAGAAGGTGGCGATATTTGCCAGTCACTCGGACCAGTCTCCCAAACCGTCTTTTTCCACCCGTGGTGGTGTCTTTCCTCCTTACTGAATCATTTAGGTAATTACCTCAATTCTTCACTTTACTTTGGCTGTGAAGACAGAGCCTTAATGAGCCCAGAGCCCTGGACAATCCCAGCTCCAGGGTGAGGCACCCGGGCAGCGGCTGTGGGAGGGGAAGATGGTATTAGGGTGCTCACGTTGCATAATCTGCACGTCCAAGTGGCCAAGCCGGCTGCATCTGCAGCCCCGGCGAGAAGACAGGAGAGCCCTCCACCAGCCAGGGGAACGCAGTTGCTTTCTGCAGCAGCTCCCAAAGCCTTTAGGAAAAGCTTTGTTTTACCTCTTTGTCCTCCAGAAATAATGACCTTTGTGTGTCAACTTTTGTAGTATCTCATTTCTGAACCCAAAGCAGATGGTTCTGGTGATTTCAGAAGGCTTAGTGAGGGGATTTGAGGAGCCTGGGTGAGATCTCAGGTGAATTGACACAAAGCATGATTTCTAGTTTCTATAGCCAAGGCTTGGGGATGAGGCTCAGAAGATTCCGGGGCTCGGCTCGGTGTGGAGGCTTATCTGCAACCCATCCGGCCTGCTCAGCCTTTAAGAAGAATGCCTGGAGATCTGGGTCCTACCAGCCTCCCCTCCATCAGATTATGCACGCTGCAAGGATGACTTTCTTTTTTTTTTCTCTCTTTTTTTTTTTTTTTTGCTTCAGTATTTGAGGGAGATCAGAAAATGCTACATGGTTTTATGTATTCAAGTTTATTCCATTTCATTTGCTTATCACGGATATCCCATTCAAGGTGATGGAAGCTGGATACACAGCATTTTTTTTTCCAGCTCAGCTGCGATAAAACAGTGGCACACTCACCATCTCCATGCCAGGCCAGGACCTAGAAGTGCAGAGAGAAGGGAGATAGCAATTTGTGAGTGTCCTCTGGGTGCCAGTCATTGAGTCTCTTGTTTCAGTTATCCATCACAACAACCATATAAAGAGGATGCTTTTATCCCCATTGTGTAAGTGGTGAACTTGCAGCTAAACAGAGAGCAAGTGGCTGAACCAGGGTTTGAACGCAGCTCTGCCTGGAGCACAGCTGGGCTCCATCTGCTACTACACTGCACCCCACTCCCTGAAGGGCACAGAGGCCTCTTTGCCCATCTCTTCCTCACCTGCTCCTCCTCATATATTTATCCAGATGAAATCAAGTTCAAATGATGATCAAAGTCACATGAGGGGCCAGGTGTGGTGACTCACGCCTGTAATCCCAGCACTTTGGGAAGCCGAGGTGGGTGGATCACTTGAGATCAAGAGTTCAAGACCAGCTTGGCCAACATGGTGAAACCCCGTATCTACTAAAAATACAAAAAAAGTTAACCAGGCGTGGTTGGGTGAGGGGGAGGGAGGCGCCTATAATCCCAGCTACTCAGGAGGCTGAGGCAGGAGAATCACTTGAACCCAGGAGGTAGAGGTTGCAGTGAGCCGAGATCACACCACTGCACTCCAGCCTGGGCAACAGAGTGAGACTCCATCTAAAACTAATAATAATAATAATAAAATTCACATGAGGGTGGAGAGGTTAGGAAACAGCTGTGCTTTTTAAGCTGTTGGCGGTGGGTCTGGAGTTTGGAGAAGGCTCCCCGTTTCCTGGGCAGGTAGGAGTGAGCTGGGCTGATGGCAGGCAGGTTCTAGAAGCCACCAGCCTTGGGAGCCCACCCTTCTCTTCCTCCCTCCTGGCTCTTACCCCCAGCACCTGCCCTGATGCTGGCCAAAGTGGAGGGCGGAGGGCCAGCCCCTGACCCAGGTACCCAGTGGCCCCTCTGAGATGCCTCTGGCCTCTGGCTGCTACCCTCTCCTGGGCATTTTCATTTACTGTGATGGCAGAAAAACCCAGTACCCTTAAGCAGCAAACAACACAGTGAACTGTGAGTGAAGTCCGTGTGTTCTTAGCCAGACCTGTATGTTTGCAAACCGGATCCCAGTATGGACTGTGCCCTGCAAGCGGCCTCCCTTGCTAGAATCTGTTCTGGAACCAGCCCGGTTGATGAGCATGTTGATATTAACGGCCTGGCTTGGCCAAAGCTTCCGGCCCAGCACGCTTTAGCATCAGCTGGTTATTCTGAGAACATTCTTTTCAAAACACTCTACAGGACAAACAGGCCGAGAGGTTCCTTTGTCCACAGCTGGCCTCTGAAACTGAGCTGACTCTCAAAGGGTTGAGAAGAACCCCAAGGAGGCAATCGTCTGCACTCAGAGGCTGAAACGTTTGAAAACAGGTGCGGGAGGGGGCGGGGAGGATGGTCAGTGACAGCACATTCTTCAGCAAACATGTCATTTGTGCTTTTACCAAGCAGAGCTTTTAATTCCTAAAATATAACAGCCTGGTGCAGGGGCTGGAAGAAGAGGGCGCGTTTTATGTGCAACCCTGCTAAGTGATTGGTTGCTGAATGAAATGTTTGGTTCCACGGAGGTTCAGGTACCTTCGCCTTCCAAACCACACCTTCCTTTTCATCTCCAGCCTCCCTGGGCTTTCACTTGGCTGCTGGGGGGTCGGGGGTGGGTTGGTCTCAGCCCTCCTGGAGCTCTGCTTGCTACTGGGTGGGAGGGCTTGCTCTATACTGCAGACATCTTTCTGGATTGCGGCTATCAATTGACTCCCTGCCCTCTGCCTCCTATGTCCGTGATTCCTGCTTGTCACAGAAGAGCTGCTGGGTCTTTGTCACTTTTCTCTCCAAGGCCTTTTGATGAGGTGGAAAGGAAAGGCATCAGATTCAGGCTGACCTGCGTTTCCACTTCTGCTTTGTCATTTGCAGCTGTGTGGCTTAGGACTAGTGGCTGAACCTCTCTGGGCCCCAGTAAGACGGGAAACCAAACACTGGCCTCATCGGGTTGGTTATTGTGCAGATTCAGTAAGCCCAGGGAAAATATTCACACAGAAATGCTAATAGTTGATGCTTACTGAGCTCTTTGTGTGTATCAAGCTCTATTCGACGTGCTTGGCCATACATTAACTTATTTGATTTTTTCCAAAATACTTTGAGATAGATACTGTTATCGACCTCATTTTACCGAAAGGTAACGAAGGCATGGAGAAGGTAAATTGCTTGCCAAGCGTTGCCTGATTTTAAGCCTCTGTGATCTGTATACAGAACCTGTGCTTATAATTTTGATTTAAATACTTACTAAATAAAGAGTAACTTTTATTATCTTGCTCATTAATACTCCCTGACAACTAAGTTGAAGCTACTGCTTATCCTCAACTGCCAGCAACCACTGATGTCACTGGACTCAAGCACCCTTTGTAATACAGACCCATTAATTTATCTAATCCGGAAATACTGTTGTTGTCTTTTTTCCCCTTTTAGCAGAGCCCTCCCTATTGGTTCATATTGTCTCCTTGGAACCTATGTGGGTCTTCTTGGGGATGAAGACATTATTGAAATCATTGCTGGTTGGGCGTGGTGGCTCACGCCTGTAATCCCAACACTTTGGGAGGCCAAGGTGGGTGGATCACCTGAGGTCAGGAGTTCAAGACCAGCCTGGCCAACATGCTGAAACCCTATCTCTACTAAAAATAAAAAAATAAAAAAAAAAAAAAATAGCCCAGTGTGGTGACGGGAGCCTTAATCTCAGCTACTCGGGTGACTGAGGCAAGAGAGTCGCTTGAACCTGGGAGGCGGAGGTTGCAGTGAGCCAAGATCGCACCATTGCACTCCAGCGTGGGCAACAAGAGTGAAACTCCATCTCAAAAAAAAAAAAAATCATTGCAGTCAGTTGCCAAAACTCTCTTCAAATTCTTTTCTTGTCCAGGAAGTGGCGGCAAAGTGTGGTATAGGAAAAGGGCTATGGCAAGAAACTCAACTCTTCCAGGCCCACTCATCCCAGCAATCCATTGGCAGAGTGGCACCTGCTTTGGTAAAACTGCCATGAGATTTGAAGAAGACATTGGTGCCCAGCTGACCCAGGCAAGATGGTCTGGCATCAACAGATGTCACCAGGAGATGTACATAACACAAAATAAGAAATCATATTTACTTACGAGTGAACAATGCTCCTGGGGCCTTGGGGGCCTCTTCAAGTGGTCTGCAGGATCACTGGAGTGTCTGCCCAGAAGCATTTGCTCCCTGCATGACTGTGGTGGGCCTCAGGGCTTCCCCATGCCACCCTGGCCCACCCAGGGCGGTGCCAAGCAGAGTGAGTTTTCAAACACTCGCATCTGGCTCTGCTTTCGGCTGAATCTGATAACAGACCATTTCCAGATAAACAGGATGGGAGACACATTGGCTTCCTAGAGGAGATATTTTAAATGCTCTAGATCCTTTAAAAATTCAAGGAGAGATACTCTTTTTTTTTTTTTTTCGAGACGGAGTCTCACTCTGTCACCCAGGCTGGAGTGCAGTGGCGCAATCTCAGCTCACTTCAACCTCTGCCTCCCAGGTTCAAGTGATTCTCCTGCCTCTGCATCCCAAGTAGCTGGGATTACAGGCATGCGCCACCACGCCCGGTTAATTTTTGAATTTTTAGTAGAGACAGGGTTTCACCGTGTTGGCCAGGCTGGTCTCAAATTCCTGACCTCAGGTGATCTGCCCACCTTAGCTTCCCAAAGTGCTGGGATTACAGGTGTGAGCCACCGCACCTGGCCTCAGAGAGATATTCTTTGACTGGTGCTGTATCTGTTGGGAATGTCGTCACCTAGGGAGTGGTATGGCCCATGACTCAATCGCCCTCTTGCAGCCTTGATACCCAGAGGTAAGGACTGAATTGCCCTCTTGCAGCCTTGATACCCAGAGGTAAGGACTGAATTGCCCTCTTGCAGACTTGGTACCCAGAAGTGAGACCTTGAGGCTGTTCTGCAGGTAAGGGAGGAAACACTTCCAAGGTCCCGTTCTGTGCATGGCTGGAAGCAGCTGCCTGGCCGGCTGCCTTACTGGGCTGCTCTGCATACTCAACACCAGCAGTCTCTTGTCCCGGAAGATGGGTTCGTGATGGAAGATGATTAATAGCAGCTTGACTTTGTTGAACAGTTACATGTGCTGGGCACCTTAGGACAAGAAAAATGTTGTTATCCCCATTTTAGAGATGGTGCAGCTGAGGGTTTGGGAAGGCAAGTAACTGATTCCAGGTCACAGCAAGTAAGTAAAAGAGCAAGGACTCCAGTCCGGGACTGCCTGTGTCCACGGGACATAGTCTTCCCATAGCTCAATAGTTTTCAACCCCAGATGCCCTTGACAATGACTTGGGAGATTTTAGAAATATATGCCCAACTCGGGTATTCTGACCATGCTGGAGTGGGGCTGGGCATTGATATTTTTTGAAGTTCCCCAGTGATTGCTAATGAGCAGCCCAGGCAAGATCAAGGGCACAAAGCCATGATGCGTTTGGACCCAAGATCTCCTGGAAAGTGTTTGATTTTCACCAGAATTCATCTTTGGCAGATATAGCCTGGGTCAGACTCTGGTAACTATCGAGGAATGTGGGGCTGGGGGTTCCTGGATCCATTTGGCTGCCTCTGCCACAGTGAGTACAGAAGACAGCAGTTAAGCTGGTGTGACCTGGGAGATTCCATAAGGTTCTTATTGCTACTTCTAGCCCTGCTGCCCAGCCAACTCCCTCTGCCCCCGGTGTGGGTCACACTGTCCCCAAAGGTGGGAAATGCCCATCAGGGAGCATGAGGGAGGCCTCTGGCTCTGCCTTTAGAAGGCTTCCTGGAAGGGGAGAGCTTGAGAGGCAGGGGCCAAGCCAGCACCCTCTCCTTTACCAACTTGCCCCACTGGGAATTGTCGCTGAAGAAGACTCAGAGGCTGCCATGGAGAACTGGTCACCACCCAGGTGGTTTACCTGGGGACCTGGGGAGCTTTGGCATCAGACCAGCAGACTCGAAGGGCGAGAGTGAGAGAGAGGCTGGTGGGGGTGCCTGTGAGGTCCTGTATCCTGGCTGCTCTCTTGGGATGCTCCAGCCCCATCCCTGGGAGCATCACAGAGCCAGGACCGGAGGCTGCCAGCCTGTGGCTCCTCCTCCCTCTTCCTCGGCCAATTCCCAGCAAACCACCCGCTGTACTTGCCAACGGAGCCAGATGCTGCTTTGGGGAAAATACCTTCTGGAGTTTGTTGTCTGAGCCCTCCCAGCTGACACCCACGGTGGAGAAGACGTGTCAGGATAAATGGAAAATCTCTTCATAAATATTTGAAAAAAAGGCAAAAAGGAAAAGAAAAAAAGAATACCCCCCAACTCGTAGCATTTGGGAGCATCTTCGTGATTATGGTACCAGATGGAGGAAGCAGGTCATTAGCGTTCATCAATTTGTAGTGGGATCCCAGCAAGAGGGCCTTTCCGCGGCTGCAGCCAGGAGCCCCGTGCTCGGCTCCTGGGGCTGCAGGCACCAAGGGGCGCCTTGGCTTGCTCTGTGCGCCCAGGGGAGGGGACAGGCCTGTTGGAGCCTCTGATGGGAGCCGTGGGGCAAGCACAGATGCCCAGCTAGCTGGCGGGGGAGGGTGACCTGCCCTTTATCCATAATGCATAATTGTGTCTTTAAACTCAGCTGCTTTGGGACTTGATTACAATTGGAGCTCAGGAGCAAGTAGCTTTTAAGGGAGCCCCTGGGAGACGAGTGAAGAGGCCCCGGGGGTTGAGGTGCTAAGTGGATAGTGCTAGTGCCCACACAATGTGGGGAGAGCAGCACACCCCAGCAGGAAGGCCCAGGGGATGGGGACCTGCCTCCCAGAGAGGGGCTCAGCTGGGGAGACAGGACACTTTCATGCTGAGGCAGCAAAGTCAGGAGTCCCAAGGCCCCTGTGGAAAAGGGCCCTTCTCAGGTCTGGTGATCAAAGAAACTCAGCACCCAGGGAGAGCACTTGGCCTTGCTCGTGACAGCCCCAGTTCCTGCCACGTGCATCCTTGTGTGTCCCTGGAGCCGGAGCTGCTGCTCTCAGTCCCAGGAGAGCCTGGCCTTTGGGCTCCTCAGACACTTTTCTGCTTGTCGCCCTGCAATGTCACTTGCCTTCCTCCAGGGTCTGGTCCTTGCCTGTCTTGGTTCAGGACAGACAGACTCTTCATACTGGAGGGGAGGATGGTCAGCCGGGCAGGGCCTGGGATGGGGCAGGGTCTCTAGGAGACAAAAGCTTGTGGAAAACCTTTGTAGGTAGGAAGAAGTCGGGTTCCTAAGACTAAGTGTTGGTGGCTGTGGTCAGCTTGCAAAGGCAGACGTGTTCTGAGGCCTTCAAAGGGTGCCATGTACCCCTCGAAGGTCCCCTCTGCCCTGGGCCTCTCTGCCTGGATTGTGGGGCACACAGACAAACCTCCCACTTTTTAGCAGCAGACCCCGTGTAGTTTCCAGGGGGGGTGGCCCTCATTGCGGGGTGGCAGTGTGGAGAGGAGGCTGCCTGTGACCTAAGGTGTCTATGGCAGGATGGGAAGTCACAGCAAGCTTGACCAAGATGTTTAGAACGGCATTTGTTGACCTGCCTCCTGCTCCATGCTGGAAACATTCATTGCTTCTGGAAGGAGGTAGACTGGCCAGGCAGGATGCCTGAGAGGGGTGCGGGCCTGGAGGTCACGCTGTGCCGCCTGGCTCAGTGATGCTATTTATTTATCTGTCTCTGCCTTGGCTGGAAGAGGCATAAGAATGGCTTCAACCTCGAGGCTGGATTGCTGTTCACCTTTGGAATGTTAAGTCCGCTTTTAACTATGACTCAACTTCTCTCCAGTTTATTCACTGAGTCACCTACCTGACATGCTGTGTTATGGATACATCCCTAAATGACCAACTTAGAGAAATTGGCGGTGAATACAAACAGCTCCCACAGAAGGCTGGTTGAAAAGCCAGGGCTTTGCTCTCTGACCCAGGGTTTGAGTTACACTTGGTTCTCCAATCAACCAGAAATCGCCGGGTACACACTCGTTCATTTTCTCAGTTGGTGGATGAAGTGGGTTGAATTGTGACTGCCCAAAAAGCATGCCTGAGTCCTAATGCCCAGAGCCTGCAAATGTGGCCTTATTTGGAAAAAGCGTTTTTGCAGCTGTAACCAAGTTAAGGATCTTGAGATGAGATCATCCTCAATTAAGGTAGGCCCTAGGTCCAATGACAAGTGTCCTTAGGAGAGAAGGGGAAAGGACACACAGAGGAGAAAGCAGAGATTGGAGCAAGGCGCCAACAAGCCCAGGAGCACTGCAGACTGCCAGCAGCCCCCAAAACGAGGGAGAGTCGCGGAACAGATTTTCTCTAGAGCTTCCTCAAGGAACCAACCCTATCTGCACCTGGA
This sequence comes from Hylobates moloch, assembly GCF_009828535.3. Classification (NCBI taxonomy): domain Eukaryota; kingdom Metazoa; phylum Chordata; class Mammalia; order Primates; family Hylobatidae; genus Hylobates; species Hylobates moloch. The sequence continues at coordinate 11,440,020 of NW_026652290.1, read as the reverse complement.
TTTCAGCCTTCTGACTTCCAGAACTGTGAGAAAATATGTTTCTTTTTTTTTTTAAGCCACCCGGTAATTTGTTACTGCAACCTTAGGAAATGAATACAGTGGATATCCGAGGGCCTTCCGGTGCCAGGCACTGTGAGCACTACTCAGAATGGAGCAGTGGGCCGGGCATTGTGGCTCATGCCTGTAGTCCCAGCACTTTGAGTGGCCGAGGTGAAAGGATGGCTTGAGCCCAGGAGTTCCAGGCTGCAGTGAGCTGAGATTGCACCACTGCACTCCAGCCTGGGTGAAGGAGCAAGAACTTGTCTCAAAAAAAAAAAAAAAAAAAAATGCAGCGTTGAACTGTGCAGGTGTGACCCCAGCCCTCATGGAACCTCCCATTCAGAGCGGGAGACAGACTCAAAAGGGGAATTGCATAAAGAGTAATTGCATGACGAGGGTTCTGAGCAGGAGGCAGGTGCCACGGTGCCATTTCCTTCTTCCAAACCGACTCCTTTTCCAGCTTCTCCATCTCAGTACAGCACCACCATTGGCCTGTGACTCAGGCCACAGACCACAGCCAACCCACCACCAGATCCTGCCAGTGTTATGTCCAAGACGCATTTCTACCCTGTCCACCTCTCCCTGTCTTGCTGCCACCTCCTGGCCAGGCCACCTGCTTCCGTCCTCTGGATCTGGAAAACCCTCCTTCAGCGACGCTGTCCTCTTCCTTCACAATTGCCACCTACATTCCCTCAATGCGTTCTCTCCTTGGCAGCCAGAGGATCTGTGCAAATGTCAATCACTCCACTTGTCTGCTGAAAACCATGTCAGAGAGTCTTCCCATGCACCGAGGGTCAAATATGAATGCCCACACCTGGCCTGCCCTATGTGATCTGGTCCTTACCTGCAGCTCCACCTTGAGCTCAGGTTCCCTTTTCCCTGAGAGGCTGCCACACTGGCCACTGTCCCTCCCTCCAACCTACCAAGCTCCTTTCCAGCTCAGAGAGAGTTCCTTCTCTCAGGTCTCAATTCTTGGTTTCAAGTTCAAGTTCAGTCTCAAGTTCAATCTCAACTGAAACATCACCTTCTCAGAGAGGCTGTTTCAGACCAGTAGTCTGGATGGCGTGCTCTTTTCTTCATAGCTCTCATCCCCATAATCAACATCAGGATTTGCATGTCAGTGTGTTTAAGCCTATCTTTCCCATACCTGGCAAACTCCAGGAGGGACCCAGGTCTGTTTTGTTCAATTCTGAAACTCCACCACCTAAAGCATAGGGCCTGGCATACAGAAATGCTCAATAAATATTTGTTGAGTGAAAAAGTAAATGAATATATTTTCCGAGCTATACGGTGGGGAGAGGAGTAAAGAAGAACCAACACTTGTATGGTAAATGCTGCAGCTCCCAAGACCCTACAAGTTTGATATGACAGCAGAGTTGGAAATGTAATTGCTTTGTTTTTCTCTCTCCTCCAAATGCCTTGTTTTTAAAGTTGGGTGTTTTGTGGTTTTTTTTTGTTGTTGTTGTTGTTTTTCCCTCTGTTAAGTAAATGTGTGTATTAACCCTAAGGCAGCAGAAAAGGAAGGGTTTGCAGGCTTAGTGAAAGCATGCTGCAAAAGTCAGACCCCAAGAAGGGAAAAGTTCCTGTTAAATAGAACATCTGAGGGAAGTTAAAATGCACTTGCAGAAATAAATTGGTTGCTGTAGCAACCAGCTCTAGTTCTCCCCCAGAATAAAAACACAGAAAGGGGCGGGGAGGATGCTAGCTAACTCTGGTCTAGGCTTAAGAGAAGGAGCTGTCCAAATAGAATTATGGGACAATATTGTGAACCGTGTCACGTTACCAGCATAAAATGACGTTGTGCATGCTTGCCTCAATCTGGCAAAGGACTCTCTTACTGGGCTTGATTCATCATTTCCGTTGTCTTCCTGGCTGGCTCCTGTGGGTGGCGGAGTATGTGACGCCTGCCAGACAATGCCTCCTGTCACTCTCAAAGTCGTACACCAGCTCCTGCGTTAAAGTGCTCCCGGAAACCTGCACTTTTGAGAGACCACGTGGTGTATCCTTCTGTAATGAGTAATCGGCTTCTAACAGACCCTCCTTGCAAATTCAGATTTTTACCTATATATGGTTTTCTAGAGTGGCATCCACCCACTTGTTCCAGGAGAGTTCACTGAAGGTACCAGAGTGGGGAGCGAACTCGCAGGGGTGATTCTCCGTTGCGCGTTTGGGGTTCGGTTCGTGAGGAAAGGCAACCCACTTATAGGGGAGAAGCGCAGACACAGGACCCTGGGTGCAGAGCCAGGGTGGGTCATGTGCAGGCACCACGGTCTGGATAGATTTTTCGTGAAATGCGGTGGTCACAGTGAGGAGGAAGCCCAGCCTCGGCTGGTTTTCTCTGAACAGATGATTTCCAGTGTGTGATTCCAAAGAAGCACTTTTAGGCGGTTCAGTAGCCACTTACGATAGAGGCAAAAAGATGCAAGGAATTGATGGTTCATGAAGTTTGTAGGTTCATCTCACTCATTCATCTTTGCTCAACATGAAGGATTGCATTCTTACTGTGGTGGGCAGAATAATGGCCCCCCAAGGCTGCCCACTTCCTTATCCATGGAACCTGTGGATATGTTATGTTGAGTGATAAAGGGGAATTGAGGTTGCAGGGGGAATGAAGGTAGCAAATTAGCTGACTTTGAGATAAGATTATCCTGGTTTGGCCTAAATGGAATCACAAGGGGCCTTTAAAAGTGGAAGAAAGAGGCAGAAGAGGAGGTCGGAGTGATACCACGTGGGAAGCACGCACCCCACCGTGGTTGGCTCTGAAGATGGAAGATGCCACGAACCGTGGCATGCAGGCAGCCTCTAAAAGCTGGAAAGAGCAAGGAAACCAAGTTTCCTGAGAGCCCCCAGGAAGGAACGCATCCCTGCCGGGCTGGATTTTAGCCCAGCCAGACTTGCCCTCCTGATTCTATCCCTGTTAGATGTGTGTTGTAAGCCACTACGTTTGTGGTCGTTTGTGGTGGCCCGGGGCACTGATTTATCTTCTAAGTGCCAGGTCCTGCACCAGCTCATGGGAGGTCAAAGTCAAATGAGGCATGGGTCCCACCCTCACCAGGCTCTCAGTCCCGAGAGAGGGCAGTTGGCAAATCAGCAGCTGAGGTGTGGAAAGCAGGTGTGGGGTGACCTGGGCGGCTGTGGTGGGAGCAAAGGGCTGTGCTTGGGGAAGGCTTCCCAGAGCCGACTTTTGAAGAATGGACTTGAAGGGTTGTCCCGTGAAGGAGGGCCTGGGGAAAGCCATCCCAGACAGCAGGGCCACCGGTAGGGTCGGAGGGGCTGGAAATGCAGTGGCTGCAACAAGAGCTGGCCGGCCCAAGAGCTGAAATGGGCAGCTGGAATCTCACCCTGAGAGCTACAGGGGAGCACCTGGAGGGTTTTGAGTGCAGAACTGACATGTTTTGATCAGCCTGACCACAGAAGTCAGCCAGAAGCAGAGCATGTCAAAAATAGAGCCATGTGGATCAAAATAAAGGCTTGTGGGGCCTTGGGCTGAGAGGGAGCAACCTGCCCAGGAACAGCGTGGTGAGCAGCACCCCCAGACCTTCCCCTCCACTCTTCCTCATCCAAGTCTGAATTGCTTAGGTATTGCTGGACCTGCTGCAAAGAAATCAGTAGGACCTACGGACTGGCCCTCTTCCCCTCGCCTCCCTTGCGCTTTTCCCTTCCTCCTGGGCAAAGGCACCCAGGGAAAGAGGCAGCTGGAGAACGAAGTTGTGGTCACAGGCAGAGCTCTAGGCCTGTCATTCTTTCATAAATTAAATGTAAGCTATAAAAATTGATTATTTAAGGAATAATTTCCATTATTTTCTAATATAAAAAAGCAGGGACAAATGCTGCGATAAATTACAGAGCCAGAATGAAGAGAGGCATTTAATTAATTTCACGAGCTTGCTGAAAACGCCATCCCTGTGGAATCGGGGGCTGCCTTGGGCTATGCCAGGCTGCCTTGGGCCCTGCCAGGCTGCAGCCAGCTTTGCATGGCACTTGATCCCCCCACCACAAGCTGGGGGCCACCCTGGGCAGGGAGCACTTCCCTGGTGGGCTGAGGCCTGGGCTGCCACACGGTGTGGTGGAGGGCAGCAGGAACAACAAGTCAGGTCTCTTGATGCTGCCTGGGGTTTTGGCTGAGCCCTCGGGATGGCTGTGGCTTCATGGCTGGACCTGCATGACAGCTGGTTGGGCGAGTTGGGCTGATTAGGCAGGTGGGAGATCAGTAGAGGACCAGAATCTGGGCTTTGGAAGGTCGAGTTCAAGTCCAGACACTCAGCTAAACCTCCTGTCCTCAGCCCAAGCCAAGGGACCCTCCCCTTCAAACACACACATTCTTGGCTTTGTAGCCAAGCAAGGCAGGTGGTCTTCAAGTAGGAGCCCAAGTTCGTTCCTCCCGTGACTGAGCTCAAGGACCCCCCTACTTCTGTCCTAGTCCTCATGAGCAAGCCTCCACCATCCTTTCTAGCTCTGCTAACTAGGTCCTGCCTTGCCACTTCTTTTCCAGTTTTGGGGAGTTCCTGGGTGATCATGATGGCACTAACATTTTACTTCATGCCCCCAGATACTATATTACATGCTCTGTAAACATTATCTCATTTAATCCCCTTGACAACCTCACTTTGTTCCCGTTTTAGAGATGTGAAGCCTGAGGCTCAAGGGCTTAAGCCATTTCCCCCACTAACTTTCAGCACGTGGCAGACTCAGGATTCAAAACCAGGTCTCAGGCCAGTTGAGCCAGTCTCTTCCCTCTGTGGCCATGGCCTATCCCAACCTCTTCTCCATGGTCCTCAAGATACCTCATTAAACAAGTCCTGGGGTGGGATTGCTTGAGCCAAAAGGGGAGACTTCTGGTTTGGCGTGGCCACTTTCAGAAGCAGCGTTTCTCAGCTGCCTTCAGAGCTGGATCATCACCCCACCAGACCTTCCTCACATGCCACTGCGTGGTTGCCAAATTGAACAGCAAAATGAGGATGAAAGGACTGGCATTTCTCCTGGTTCCCAGAGCCCTTCCTTTCCCCAGTCTTTCTCCCCTGTCTCATCTGGCACACACCTCTCTCACCTGCACCCTCTACTACCAGGCCCAGAAAATACAAATTTTCCTTCTCCAGAAGCCCGTTCCTTCATTCAGCCCTGCCACAAACGCTGATCAAGCAGTTGCCATTTGCTGGGTGCTGAGCTATAGATAGAGTCAAAGGCCTAAATCTGCCTCCCGGAAGTTCCAAGCAAACAGGTGACAATTCTGCATGGCGAGTGTGCAGGGGCTGAAGGATTCCAGAGAATCAGGGTTCTTTCCCTGGTCTGGGGAGGCAGGGGACACTTCTTGGAGAAGGGGATATTTACAGAAGCTCCCAAAACAATGAGAAAAGCATAGAAGAGCACTTGGGCCAGGGGCACGGCACATGCAGCTGCCTGCTGGAGGGAGGCTGGAAGGAGCAATGGTGTGGCATCTTTTCTTAAAAGCCAGGGTGGGCTGTTGAAGGAGTTTCAAAGCAACGGGAGCGAACCTCCTTTCAGAAAGACGAATCCAGCGCCAGCATGGAGCACAGATCAGAGGGCTGTAGAGAGGAGGCTTTGGGCAAGAGAAGGTGCTGGCTTGGGCAAAGGCAGAGGCAGTGGGCAGGGAGAGTTAGGGAGAGATTTGCACTTGTTCGAAGATGGCTTTGGGCATTTTTATCAGACGGAAATTTCCAGGAAAACTAAACTAAAAAGGAAGCAGAAGAGAGAAAGCAGCCATTTGCCTCCTAGACCCCTTCCCAATCCCCCTGGTTCTCAAAACTGGCCGGCCATGTGTATTTCCATGGCCAATCTTGAGCTTTCACGGATGCATCCCTCAGAACAGAGTGAGCAACACCTTACCGACACTTGTGTGATTCAGGATCCTGGTAACGGGCGCTCGCCCAGGAAGCTGCCTTGGCCTCTGCAGCCGTTGGCCTCTAATTGATTTAATACATCAGCTAAGGAACTGCTGTTTCCTGAATGAAACCTAAAATTGCATGGACTGTACAGCTGCAGCTGAGAAGGACTTCACTCCAACAGTCCAGCAGCCCTATCAGCCCAATCCCAGGTGGCGCTGAGATCGCAGGGACTGGCATGGAGTTAATAACTGCCCCTTTGATCTGGCATCTTCTGCTTCTCCCCGTGGGGACGCATGAACACAGGAGAAATCAGGGAGCAGTGTTGGAGGCTGTTTAATGGGTGACAATGGCCACTTGTAAGAAAACAGTTTTCCCCTCCACCCCCACCCCGCCCACCACACAGCAGGGTGAGGATAATGAATGTTCTATGAGCAGCTCTCATCTGAAGGGAACTAATTGATTCCAATTTTCATTTTACCGGATCTCATAATTCTTTATTATGCCTTCCTTTATGACTTAGAGGGCTTTGGCGCTGAACTGCTGTGTAACAGGAGGGCTGTGTAATCCACGCGATAATAATTTATTCACCAGCAGGACAAGTGTGCCTTGTTGTCATTAAGAGGATGCACAACTCTTACCCCTGTAGCCCTTCTTTTCCCATCTGAGACAGGTGTGTCAATCTCAGAGCTGCGGGAAAAGTCATCTTCCCCTCTGAGAAGGAAGGGAACGGGAGGCCTCCAAGGAATTTCAGAGATGAATCTGAAATCTCAGCCTCCTCTCCTCAGATGTTCTAAGACAAATGGAAGGTTTCTGGGAAAATCGTGCTTTGAGATGGGTCCCTGGTGGCAGGTGGCTTGAGACAAAATTCATTTAAGGAGAAGGGACATAGCTACGTCTCCACACGGGCAGGAGTTCACCTCCCTAAAACTGGTTGGGCAAAGTTCCAGAAAGCCAGGTTATTCGGCAGGTTTTGAAAGACAGGTCATTGCTGTTCTGTCCTCTCTGCAAAATCCACAAAAAGTCAGCTCCTCCCTGCAGCTGACTTCACAGCTTCCCGAAGGCACGGCCTCATTCACTCACTCACTCATTCACCCTCTTACTCCACACACATTTATCAAGTCCCTGCAGTGTGTCAGGCACGGGGAATATAGAGATGAATAACACTCATGGCCCTGTTGTCAAGGAACCGACTTTCTGGTGAGGGAGGAAGAAAAAAGCAAGCAAATAAAAGAGCTACAGAGCTGGGTGCAAGCAGGGAAAGAAGCAGTTACAGGGGAGGGTGGGGCGAGCTAGGGTCTGGGAAGGCCCCCCCGAGCTGGGGAGCCATTAGATCATTGAGGCAGTGTGGGGTGGAGAATACAAAGGCTTGTAACCAGAAAACGACTTTAGGGAATGGTTAGCAGCTTATATGGCTGGAGTGGGAAGTTCAAGAGGAGGAATGGCTGAGGTTTGGTGAGCTAAGTCACAAGGGCTGTGTCTGCCAAGCTAAGCAGTTTAGGTTTTGTTCTGAAGGCAGCGGGGAGCTGGGACCAGGACAAGTTTTGTTTTATTTTGTTTTGTTTTGTTTTGTTTGTTTGTTTTTGTGAGACAGAGTCTCCCTCTGTTGCACAGGCTGGAGTGCAATGGTGCGATCTCCGCTCACTGCAACCTCCGCCTCTGGGCTCGAGCAATTCTTGTGCCTCTGCCTCTCAAGTAGCCGGGATTACAGAAATCTGCCGCCACATCTGGCTAATTTTTGTATTTTTAGTAGAGATGGGGTTTCGCCATGTTGGCCATGGCTGGTCTCGAATGCCTGGCCTCAAGTGATCCCCCCGCCTCAGCCTCCCAAAGTGGTGGAATTACAGGTGTAAGCCCATGTGCCTGGCCCAAGTTTTTAAGCCAAAAAGAAACATTATCCAACATGCAATGTACGCATTTTAGAAAGATCCGTCTGGCTGCATGGGGAGAAGCTTCGGAAGGAAAGATTGGATGGGGGTGCATGAGAATCTGACCTACGATGTAGTCAGTCATCGTGGCAAGGAGGGGAGGAGGTGAGACACCAAGGAGATAAAAATCTCCAGGACTCCATGAGTCATGGGACATGGAGGGTGAGAGAGAACAGGGGGCTGAATTTTACCCCTGAGATCCCTGCTTGGGAAGCTGCATAGAGATGCTATTGTTTTAGGAACGCTTGCAGCTGTAAGAGAAACTTAACAGAGATCTAAGCAATAAAGCCATTTAATTATTTTCACATATTGAGAAGTCTGGAGGTGAACCTTTTAGGGCTAGCTTAACATTTCAATAGTGTCATTAAAGACCCGGGATTTTTATTTTTTCTGCTGTTCTACTCTTTTTTTTTTTTTTTTTTTGAGACAGTGTTTTGCTCTTGTCGCCCAGGCTGGAATGCAGTGGTGTGATCTCGGCTCACTGCAACCGCCGCCTCCTGGGTTCAACGGATTCTCCTGCCTCAGCTTCCCCAGTAGCTAGTATTACAGGTGCCCACCACTATGCACCGTGACTGTCTAATTATTTTGTATTTTTAGTAGAGACGGGGTTTCACCATGTTGGCCAGGCTGGCCTTGAACTTCTGACCTCAGGTGATCTGCCTGCCTCAGCCTCCCAAAGTGCTGGGATTACAGGCACTGGCCTCTCCTACCATCCTTAATGTACTAGCTTTTTACCTCATGGTTGCAAGATGGCTGCTGCTGCACCAGATATTTTCATGGCATTCAAGACAAGAAGAAGGGGAAAGAGGTGGTCACAGCCACATGTCTGTTACCTTTTAGCAAGAAAACAAAAACTTTGGCCAACCTTAGTTACAGGGAGACTGGGAAAATTAGTTTTTAACTTTTTAACTTTTCTAGCACCTAGAGTGGAGGCAAGTAAGGAAGAAAGGGATTGGGCATGGGTTATTGAGTTGGCAGTGTCACCAACCAAGATGGAAAAACTCAGAGGAAAAGCCAGCATAGCCCTGTGCCCTGGGCTAAGTGGGATGTGGGAGAAAGAGCAGCCTCTACCGCCGAGGGTTATGGGGCAGCAGGTGATATATGGGGAAAGCTTGGGGCACTGTGTCCTTCACTCCCAGATCATTCAGCTAGTGGGAGGAGGTTGAGGGCGGCAGGAAGAGAGAAGTTCCAGCATTCCCCTCCTTACCTGTCCTCAGTGGCTGCGTCTCTTTGCAGGCTCTGGCTCCAGCCTGCTCTGGTTCCACCTTCCCCTGGTGAACCCCAGGCCCTCCTCCCTCTGTCTCTCCAGATGAGAGCTGATGGCTCCTTCCTGCTGTTGCTCATGTCTGGGCTGCCTTACCATGGCAGTTTGGCTTCTCAGCTCTCCACCCCACCCCACTGCCCCTGTAATTCCCTAGGTTAGATTCTGTCTGTTTCAAATACTCAGAAGGGCTTCTGTTTTCCTGGTTGGACTCTAACTGCTTCACCTGTCTTTGAAGAGGCTGGGGGTGGGGGGAGGTTTAAAGGAGTTTGTTTCCTGAAATAATGGTCACAGGAGGTCCCCAAAAAACAGAGACAGAAAGAGAGGGTAGCAGACCGGTGCTGGATCAGAGAAGCCAAACTGAAAGCAGGAGAGGGAAGAGGGAAGACTGCTTCTTGGCTTCCTGAGGTTGACAGCGACGGGAGGCCTGGCCGGAAGGGATCCACAGTTGGAAATTTCGGTAGATGGGAGGACAGGGGGATCCTGGATGCGGGCCAGCTGCGTCCAGCCTGGGCTGGAAACTGTAGTTGTCTGATACCCTGGAGCAGACGGGGATGGGGTGACGGTCACTGTTTACACAGAGAGCAAGTTCAAGATGTGGAAACTGCCCAGTGTGCTTAGTGCAAAGAGTGAGGAAACAGGACAGGGCTCCGACATTTACACTCTCTGCTTGGTGACTTACAGTTATGCTTCTGGTGATCTGTTCGTATATAACGACAAGGCTTGCACCATGGAAAGCTCTGCGAAGGCTCAGGATGGTGAGGTCCGTTTTATCCATCAGGAGATGCTCTGCTATGCGGCAATAACAAGCAACCCCCAAATCTCAGGGTTTTAATACCATGAAAGTCTACTTCTCACTCAGGCTACATGTCCACTGTAGTTCCACACGGGGGCTCTGTGGCTCTCAGTCACCCAGGCACCTATCTGGTCCCATGTGTCCCTGAGTACTGCAGCTCCGGGGAGGAATCATGGCGTGCTGTGTGCTAGCTCTTAAATTTTCCACCCAGGACAACTGTCATTTCTGCTCACGTTGCATTGGCCAAAGCAAGGCACATGTTCACCCCTAACTTCATTGCTTAGAAGAAGGAGACACGGAATCTTTGGAAAGAGACCTGGTGAATGCATCCCAACCGAAGTGGTCTGGCACTTAGCCAACTGCACTGCTGCTGCTGCCACTTGGACAGGAAAGTCATTCACACTATAGTAATAGTTAGAGCACCTACATTGTGGTGGAAGCTCTGCCTGTGTTCACTGTGATGAAAGCTCCAGGAAGGCAGGTGTCTCTATTTTGATCATTTATGTAGCTCAGGCACCTAGAAGAGCAACCAACACATATTAGGTGTCCAACAAATATTGGTGAGATGAATTATTTACTCATCAAATCTCACGACAACCTTGATGCACTAGGTATTGTAGCTATCTCCATTTTTCAAAGGAAGAAGCTTAGGTTCAGAAAAGTTAAGTAAATTGCCCAGAGCTGAACATCTCGACTTAGAAATCACTGGATCCCACATAGACCTGGTCCGAGCTCCTCTCCTCTCTCTTGCCTGTGCTTCTCTCCAAGATGCTGTTGCCCCCTGTGTCAATCTGTCGTGGGGGGACACCTTGTCACCTCTGGGAGGCAGGAGAGTGCTTGCTATGCATTTTCCCCTGGGGAATATTATTGCACTCTCTTTCCACAGGCTGATGGATGGCGGATGTCCTGATCTCTCAAATCTCCTGCACATGCTTTGGATCATGTGGCAGGTCCACTCCTTCCCTGCAAATGTCAGAGCATCTGTGACAACCTGGAACAGAGGGGATGGACCTCAGTGTGCACAGGGTCACACACCCCATTACTTTTCTGGAAATGTCACCTGCAGGGGAATTACCTGACCATCCCAATTCAATTGGCATGTATCAGACCTACTGTGTGCTGGATACCGTCTTTGGTGCTGGCCTTGACTTTTGAATAACTCACAGTGAAATGGAATCCTTCAAGATGGAGATGATTTTTTTTTTTTGAAGACGAAGGAAAGCCCCAGACTATGGATAGTGACAGTGGGAACAGCCAGCACCTCAAAGCTCTCAACGGCACTAGGCATAGTTGTCTTAAGTGTGTTCATCCCTGTTGGTAGAATCAGAGTTGTGTTTCTGGACCTTTGTCACACTACGTAGGGTGGTGGGCTTCTTTTGGCTTTGCCCCGGTGGTGTCCATTCCCCTTTCTGTGGGCAATGGCACCTCGTCTCCCCTTGGAGGTCCTCCTGTCCCTTAGGTGCAGCATGAAGGGACTGCTGACCCAGGCGCCGTTCCCTCTGCTGACCAACGTTAATGCAAAGATATGGATCCCTCCTGGTACTGGGTCCCTAGAGAAGGTGACCAGTGGTACCCACCACCCTGATCTTGGACCCCCTCTCTGTTTCTGTCCCATTTTCTCTGCTTCTACAAGCCTTCCTCTGCCCACCTCCATCATACAAAGCTCTTTCTATGCAGCTTAGACAGAGTTGCCAGTCTACTGCATGCAACCAAAATAACCTAACTGACGTACACAGGGTTACTAATTCCAGAGCTGGAAGGCAACTTAAGGGCCATTTGCTCCTATCCTTTAATCCTGTTGCTGAACAAATTAAGACCCAAGAGTAAACTGAAGTCTGGAGAGTGGACGTAATGGCAGGCAGCCACTGAGAGCTCTCTGTGAGTCAGCCGTTCTACTGAGCTTCCCAGGCAAGTCAACAATCCAACCGGAGTGTTGGCGTTCCCATCTCAGAGTCAGGAAGGTGCTAGGCAACTTTCTCAGACCCACACAGATTGGAAGTAGCAGGACCCATGTCTGAACCTAGGCACTCTGGTTCCAGATCTGAGCTGACCCTCCCCCGCCGGGGGTGCTCTCCCTCCTGTGGTTTAAGTGAGAAGACTGGAACCGTAGGACTCCTGGGTCCTGCGCAGGGTCTGCCCACAGCCCTCCATCGAGTACACGGCCAACAGGTTCCAATCAGAGTCATTTGTATATTTCTTCCCTTCATTTTTTTCTATGGGTCTGGAGGGGTCCCCACTTTTGTTTTGGAGATGGTTCCTTGAAAACCTCTTGGGTATTGGCTTTCCCTCTCCTGCCTGCTGTCATAGGACCTGAGATCCACGGCTGTTTCAAGGAATATTCTGGTCTCTGCCAAGCAGAAGGCTAGCACGGTGTGAGATCATGAGGACGGACCAGGTAGATCCTAGCTCACAGGCAGTGTGACCTTAGGCAGGTCACCTTACCTGCCTCTGTGAGCCTGAGGGCTCTCATCTGTAAGATGGAGATCATACACCTGGTTCCAGAACTTTCCATACACCATCTCATTGAATCCTCGAAACTACCCTGGAAGACAGGCATCTTCAGCAAACTTCATTTTGCAGTTGAGAAAAGTGATGTTAAGGCAGTCCTTATGGCTGCTAAACAGCCATGCAGAAATCCAGCCCAGATCTGTCTGGATCCAGAACCTGGGCTCTGTCCCGTCACAGGCCTTTCCACTAACACAAACATTCATTCATTGGGAAAGGGGAGTCCACTTGGCCCGCAGGTAGAGAGAAGTCCCCATACCACTGTACTCAGGATTGCCTGCCATCTCTGAAGGTGCCAGCTCCAAGCAGGCAGAGCCCTTCCTCAACCCCAGGCTGGCTGGGAGCAAGCTGGGGAGAGGTACAGTTGGCAAAACACATTAGCATCTTCTTCTCTGCTAATTAATTTTGTGAAAAATTACTTATTTATCTATTTATTTTCACCCAAGAGCAATTGGGGTGACGGGAATGCGATGACATGTTTCACGTGTAAAGGAAAATGCCTCTCACTGAGGGGTTTAAATCATCTCCCATGAGGCTCAAAGTCCAGCAGGGTGACTAGGGGAGCAAACAAGAATCTCAGACATTATTTCAGTGCAAAAGCCTGAGAAATATGGATGAGAGTAAGAATGGGGTCTTGCACTCCAGCATTCTGAAAAAAGATGCCCACAGCCCAGGATGGTGTCTGTGAAGGGTCATGAGACTGGGGTGGAATTAAAGGCCATTCCCGCTGGGTGTGGTGGCTCACACCTGTAATCCCAGCACTTTGAGAGGCCAAGGTGGGCAGAGTGCTTGAGCCCAGGAGTTTGACACCAGGCTGGCCAACATGGTGAAACCGTGACTCTAAAAAAAATTTTTAAAAAATTAGCTGGGCATGATGGTGTGTGCCTGTAGTCCCAGCTACTGGAGAGACTGAGGTGGGAAGATTGCTTGAGCCCAAGAGGAATGCAGTAAGCCATGATTGTGGCACTACACTACAGCCTGGGTGACAGAGCTATAGAGCCTGTCTCAAAAAATAAAATAAAATTAAAATAAAATAAAATAATAAAAATGTAAAAGGCCATTCCCCACCTCCATGCCCTTGCTAGCACTGTTTTCACTGCCTGGAACACTCTTCCCCACCTCGACTGCCTTGAAAACACCTATCCATCTCTCAAATGTCAACTTAAGCAGCACTTCCTCTGGGAGAGTTTTTGGAAACATCAGGGTTGGCAAGCAGCCTTCCCTCTAATGCCCCATTAGCCTCTTAATAAGCCATCATAGCACCTGTAAATAGGTTAAGCATCTCAGTGGTTTCTAGGTTTGTTGACCGAGCATCCTGGGTGCTCCGTAAATGTTAGTTGAAGAAAGGATGAATGGTATGGAGATGTGGCTGCAGGCTGAGCTGGTGAGGGAAGGCTTCCTGGAGGAGGGGGCATTGAGCTGTGTATCAGTGATTATGGACATGGTCAGGTAGGGGAAGAGTGTCTTTTTCTTTTTTTTGAGACAGAGTCTCACTCTGTCGCCCAGGCTGGAGTGCAGTGGTGCGATCTCGGCTCACTGCAAGCTCCGCCTCCTGGGTTCACGCCATTCTCCTGCCTCAGCCTCCCGAGTAGCTGGGACTACAGGCGCCTGCCACCACGCCCGGCTAATTTTTTGTATTTTTAGTAGAGACAGGGTTTCACTGTGTTAGCCAGGATGGTCTTGATCTCCTGACCTCATGATCTACCCACTTCGGCCTCCCTAAGTGCCAGGATTGCAGGCGTGAGCCACCGCACCCTCCCCCCTGGGAAGAGTGTCTTTTAGCACATGGTGCTGGCTGGCTCACTTACCTGGGGTCTTCCCTACCACACTGTAAGTTTCCTGAAGGTAGGAGTGAAGTCACATTTGATATTGTGTCCCAGTCTTAGCACTGTGTCTGGCACAGCATGAAATACTTGCTGAAACAATGAATGAAAACATCAAGTATAACTAACAGACACTGGCCCAAAAGCTGGCCAAGCTGAAGATTGTGGCTATCACTAGAATTCTGGTCATAACCTTTCACTCTCTGTGTGATGCTAGGCAAAACCCTTCCCCTCCCTGAGCCTCAGTTTCCTCATCTGTTGATCGAAAGTGTCAGGGAAAGTGTGGTCTCTAGGATTCCTTCTGTTTGTTGTCTTGGAGATGGCCCTTCCTATGTTTGGAGAGCTTCCCAAATGATGAATTTCCGTCCTCTGCCCCAGGTAGAAATCAGAACTCACTTTCCCAGCCTCCTTTGCTGCTATGATACTGTCATGTGACCTGGACACCACCATCAGATGCACAGGCATGAGCCTGCCATGGGCAGGGCAGTATTAGGCAACAGAGAGGCACAGCTTGTGCCTTGTCCTTTAGTGGGGAGAGACAGCAGTGGTGGAGTCCTGGTGGTAACACCCATGCAGGGCACACCTGTGGTGGGAGCTGAGGTGCCTGTGTTGGCGGCAGGAGCCTCTCTACTGGGAGCTACTGGTAGAATGTGCTGCCCCCTCCAAGCCTGATTCCCTGACCTGCTGCACAATCTATGATTTGCGTATTAGCCCTTAAAAAAATTCCGTTTCAGCTGAGACCAGCTAGAGTGGGTCCTGGTGCTTGCACCTAAGAACCGTGATAAATGCACCATTCAACGTGAAGATTCCACCATTCCAAATAGGATCTGGTGGTCTAAGACTAGGTTTTAATTTGATTTGATTTTTTGAGACAGGGTCTCAATCTGTCACTGAGGCTGGGGTGCAGTGGTGTGATCATGGCTCACTGCAGCCTCCACCTCCCAGTCTCAAGGGTTCCTCTGAGTAGCTCAGGCACACACCACCATGCCCAGCTAATTTTTAATTTTTTTGGTAGAGACAGGGTCTCACAGTGTTGCCCAGGCTAGTCTTGAACTCCTGGGCTAAAGCAGTCTTCCCACCTGGACCTTCCAATGAGCTGGATTACAGGCATGAGCCACTGCGCCCCGCCCTAAGACTGGGTTTTTAAATGAAGATAGAGTGGCTATTCCACAGTACTGATTTATAGGTCTGTTATCCAGCTTTCTTTACCTTTCAGCACATGTTTCCTAGTCGTTTTCAAAAGCTTGGAAAGCTGTGTTTTTGAGAGATCTCACCACTTCAAATCACTAATTTGGAGAAAATGTCTCAGACCGTGGTGCTGGCCTTCACATCTCACTAAGATCCAGGGCCAGTGCTGTTTAGTTTTCTGCCAGGTGTGTTCTGAATTTGGTGTCACATGGGAACAGAGACAAACATGCATTGCTTGTCTGCACACAGACCTCAAAGCTGCAGTGCTGGACGGTGGGGCCGAAAGCAAAGCCTTTAGAGTTTGACAACCCTGAGTTCGAATCCCAGCTTGAGCACACACAAGCTGCGTGGCCCTAGCTATGTAATTTAAGCTCCCAGAGTCTCAGTTTCCTCATCTGCAGAATGAGGACATTAATGCCTACCTTGACAGTTGCTGTGAGGATTAAATGAAATAATGTTTGTATGGCAAGATAACATTGTTGATGCGTTCTCCAGAATCCATTTTCTATTCCTGTATAAAATTCACCCCAGAATTTGGTAGCTTAAAACAGCACTCATTTATTCGCTCACAATTCAGCAATTGGACAGGACTCGACAGAGCTAGGTCGACTCTGCTTCACAGGGTGTTGGTCGACACTGGCTCTTCAGCTGAGATGGCTTGAACAGCTGGGGGCTGGCTGGGTCTGCTCCCTCCTTCCTCTCTCTCCTCTTGATCTTTTAGTCCCCGGGGCCTTTCTCTTCCTATGGTGTCTGCTTGGACTCTACAAGGCAGCTCTGGGCAACAACAGAGTGAAAAATGGAAGTTAGAAAAGCAACTCCTGCAACTCGCACAAGTTCTATAGGTCACTTCTGAGGTAGGAGGTGGAACTCAACCCCAGAGGCAGGGCTTGGTCTCCAGACCAGACTGAAGACTGGCTGAAACAGGGAAGAGGCAAAAGCACTGTATTAGTTCATTCTCACACTGTTATAAAGAACTGCCTGAGACTGGGTAATTTATAAAGAAAAGAGGCTTAATTGACTCATTGTACTGCATGGCTGAGGAGGCCTCAGGAAACTTACAATCATAGCAGGAGGGGAAGCAGGCACGTCTTACATGGTGGCAGGTGAGAGAGAGAAGAAGGAACTGTCAAACACTTATAAAACCATCAAATCTGGTGAGAACTCACTCACTACCATGAGAACAGCATGGGGGAAACCGCCCGCATGATCCAGTCACCTCCCACCAGGTCCCTCCCGAGACACTTGGGGATTATGGGAATTACAATTCGAAATGAGAGTTGAGTGGAGACACAGAGCCCAGCCATATCAAATACCTCTCCATAGGACATGCCTACCAGTGCCATGTCAGTTTACCATTGCCATGGCAATGCCAGGAAGTTACTAACCCCTTTCCATGGCAATGACCCAATGACTGGGAAGTTACCACCCTTTTCTGGAAATTTCTGCATAACATGCCCCTTAATTTGCATGTAATTAAAAGTAGGTATAAATATGGCTGCAGAACTGCCCTGAACTGCTACTCTAGGCACAGTGCTCACAGGGTAGTCCGGCTCTGCAAGGAGCCCAGATGTCTGCTGCTGCCGTGCTCTGCTGCTTCAATACAGGCTGCTGTCTAACACCACCACCTTGCCCTTGAATTGTTTCCTGGGTGTAGCCAAGAACTCTGCCAGGCTAAGACTCAATTTGGGGGCTCACTTACCTCCATCACTTCTACTGCCTTCACTTGGTCCCAGCAAATTGAAATCAGCCCAGATTCGTCATGAGGATTCACACAAGGCTGTGACTTCAGAGAGGCAGGATTCATTGGAGGTCATCGTGTAAACTATAAAATATATCTTAGTTTTTTTTTACTTGTTTTTTCCTCCCCCCTTTCACGCCAACAGAGGCACCTAGACTCTTGCACATTGTCTTAGGGAAGAGATGCAACAGAACAGAGCATAAAGAGGAAGACAAAAAAGATCTTCTTGGCTTTGGTTCTTAAAAGCCTAAGCCTGGCAAGGCGGGTATCACATCCCCCTCTCCCTCCTGACACACAACTGTCAAGAAAGAGAGAGGGGACTCGAAACTGACTTTGCTCTATAACGTAGCAAAGTAAAGACCCCAGCATCCCACAAGACTATGAATATGAAACAGAAATTAAGGAAAATAAAGCAAATTAGAAGCCAGTTACTCATCCTCAAATAATTTTGGTTTTTTATCTTTACATTTTATTTACTTATTTATTTGAAATAGGATCTCACTCTGTTGCCCAGGCTGGAGTGCAGTGGTGTGATCTCGGCTCACTGCAACCTCTGCCTCCCAGGTTCAAGCGATTCTCCTGCCTCAGCCTCTCAAGTAGCGGGGACTACAGGTGTGTGCCACCACTCCCAGCTAATTTTTGTATTTTTAATAGAGATGGGGTTTCCCGGTGTTGGCCAGGCTGATCTCCTGCCTGAAATCATCTGCCTGCCTCAGCCTCCCAAAGTGCTGAGATTACAGGTGTGCACCACCGCACCTGGACTTATTTTAATCATTGAATTGGTAAATACATTCTCATGGTGGACAGTTGAAAGGTACAAGCATGTATAGATGGGAAGTCTTCTTCCTTCTCCTGGTCCCAGCCACCCAATTGTCCTCTCTAGACCAGCCAGAGTTGCTCAATTTACAGGTGTCTTTTCAGATAGTGAGTCTCTAAAAACAAGCAAATATATTTTTTCTCCTCCTGTTTTACAAAAATAACAACATACTATAAATTATATCCTATATCTTGCTTTTAACAATCTTATCAACATATCTTGGAGATAATCCCATTTCTGTATATAAGATCCTTCTTATTCCCCTTTTTTACCTATATATTTTTCCATTATGCAGCTGTATCATAATTTATTTAACAAGTCCCTATTGATTTGTTGTTTCTCAACTTTAACTAACACAAATTACACCACAATAATAATCTCACATATGTGTCATTTCACACGTGTACAATTCTGTTATGGGATTTGTAATTGTGATTGATATTGTCAAATTGATCTGCATGAGGTTCTACTATTTAATGCCTCCATCATCAATGTATGAGAGCACCTGTCTCCTCTCACACCTTCCAACATTGAGTATTATCAAATTATAACAACTTTGCCCATCTTGTAGGTAAAATATGGTATCTCAAGATAGTTAACATCTTTTCATTTATTTCAAAGCTATTAATATTTCTTTTCCAGTGAACTCCCTGATCATAGTCTTTGCTTAGTTTTCTACTGTTTTATAGACTATTTTCTTAT
The DNA here is from genome assembly GCF_009828535.3 of Hylobates moloch. Classification (NCBI taxonomy): domain Eukaryota; kingdom Metazoa; phylum Chordata; class Mammalia; order Primates; family Hylobatidae; genus Hylobates; species Hylobates moloch. The sequence continues at coordinate 11,421,383 of NW_026652290.1, read as the reverse complement.
TGATGGGAAGGAGTTCTGTATGCAATGGGGAATCTATGCAAATACATTTAGATCCTCCCTGGCTCCCTATTTTGAAATCTGGAAATCACAGAGGCTTTATTTGTGAGATTGATTTTCTTCTTCCCTTGGTACTTCATTTCTAGTGTCGTCCTCCCAATGTTAGGACATCAAATTAACCAAACAGATAACATAGTCAGTGGAACTGAGTAATCATGAGGGTTTCTAAAAATCATAGAGAAAAGGAACACATCAATGTGCTGTCCCCCAAATCTAGAGCTAAGACACCTCACTTTTTGCTGGGCGTGTCTCTAGGGATGCTCAGCTAGGGCTTGGCAGGATTGGTAATGACTTTTCTCCCCAGAGGCTGTTTGAAGTCGTGGGCTCTGTGCTTGTCTACACAGCAAAACTGTAATATTCACATGCTTTACCCACCTTTGCTAAGTCTATTTTCTTGTTTCAATCCAATTGGAGGTTGGTTGACTGCTGCAATGGGGAAAGATTAAGAAGTGAAGAGTAGGAGCACTGGAATGAAATAGTGATATGCTGGGCATTGCTATGTTTAGAATGTACTATCTCATATATGCCTCTTAGCAATCCTATTATTCCTATTTTTCAGACATGGAAACTGAGGAACAGAGAGATCACATATCTTGCACAAGGTCCTACAGTTGGTATGTAGAGAAACCAGGATCCAACCTCAGTAAGTCTAGCTCCAGAGTTCTCTATTTTACCCTATGATTCACCTTATCTGGAGCCTACTGAATATTTTTGTCTTTCGTCCCCAAGAGAGAGAATGACTATTTCAACAATGGCAAATAGGGTTCATCATGTATGCACACTCTGATTGCTTTGTGGTGGCTTCCTGGATCACTGGGTTGAGAAAGACTCAGGCTCTGTAGGAAGTGGAATGATTCTGCCATTCAGAACAAAGACGTAGCAGCAGGTGTACCTCATTTTTGCTGTCTCGGGACTATTCCATTGAAACCTTTAGGTCCTGGATTATCCAATTAGCCCTACCTTTCCTGGCAGTGTGATCTCCCTCTGCCTTAATATCGTCCCTCAGTCCTCGGGGTTCTTCTCTCTGATATCCACACTCATTGCCTTTGCTTCTCTGTGCTCCCTAAAACACCGACTCTCCTCCCGCAGCCCAACTGCACTTAGTCCTACCTCCAGTGTGAGACTGCCCACGGTTGCCCCCGACCTCACTCATCTTGGAAAGAGTGTTGTGATGTGAGTCAGCATTAATGAACTAATCTGAGATGTATCTCAACACCATCATAGTCCGTGAATGTAGGAGCAGGTCGGGGGAAATTCATCCTTGGTCTCTGTCTCCCCCAGAGTCTAGCACAGAGCCTGGTGCAATTTGGATCCTCAACAAACATCTAGAAAATAAATAAATGAAAGAAGAAATGGATGGCATTCTTTTGATGTTTCACATTTGTACATCTCACTCACTGTTTGGGAGCAGGGGTGGTATCGACATAGCACCACTGTGATGGACGATAATAATTTCTTTAAATCTGTGGGAACAGAAATTGAGCTAATAAATCATCTTTCACAGGGTGGTTATAGAGAAATCTGAATGAGATAGAGAATAATAAATGCTTACAGCAGGAACTCAGTAAATATTTGACTGTTACCAATAATAACAATAGCAATAATAATGCCACATATTGATTTAACTGTTGTAACTGTACAGAAGCTATTCATCTTATGCTTTTTCATGCTATTTATTCAATGCTTCTCTTTCACTGTCAATGTTAATACATAATTTATATCAGTTAGCTTTGGCTGTGTAACAACCCAAAAACTTAGTGTCTTAAAGCAATGATGATTTATACACTTTAAATCGGTAAACTTTATGGTGTGTAATTTAGGCCTCAAAAAGATATTTAGAAAATAGCAACGAAGAGATTTTACTTTTTGTTTAACAAATTAGTAAAGATTTTTAAATTTGTTTTTTAAACGTAATGTTCCCTGGACCCCTAGGGCTTCCTGAGGCCCTTTGAAGATCTGCAGGTGATCCAACTATTTTCATAATAATACTAAGATGGTTTTTGCCTTTTCTACTCTCATTCTCTCCCTGGTAGACAATGGAGCTTTCCACAGGCTCTGTGATGTGTTATTTCACAACATATTGATGCAGAAGCAGATAGGAGAATCCAGCATCTTTCATTGAGCTAGATTTTGATGAGATCTGCAAAAATGTAAATCCGTGCCATTCTTCACACTAAATAGTTTTTGTTTTGTAAATAACATGTTACCTTAATTTATGTTAGCATTTAAGGAGTTTATTGTCATTATTTTAAATGAATTAATATTCTTAAAATCTCTATGCTTTAATTTCTAAAATAGCTAGTACCCACTCCATCCCCTTTGCCTCTCTGTGCTCTCTAAAACGCAGCCACATATTGATAGAAGTAACTAACATAAACACAAGCTCTTTGGGATCTTCAGCATTTTTTAAGAGTGTAAAAAAGCACTGAGACCAAAAGGTTTGAGAACTGCTTCTGTACAGCAATGTGACAATATGATCCAAGGCCTTGAAAATGGAACTTTTCTTTAATCCAGCACTTCAATTTAAAAATAATTTGTCCTAAAGAAATAATCAGAGGTAGATCTTAAGATATTTTTTGTAAGTATAGTCATCACAATCTTATTTAAAATAGCAAATATAAAAACGATGTCAATGTCCATCCATAAGGGGTTATTTCAATGAACAACAATGAAATAAAATACATATGGTTAACAAAAATACTATAAGATAGTACTTCATTGCAACGAAAGTGTTCACAATTCATTAAGTTAAAAAAAGTAGAATACAATTTAGTCTATAGAGTGTGATCCTATTCCCTTTTTGTTTAATTTAATGAATGTGGGAGACTAGAATATGCCTCCCAAAATATGAAAGATTGTTGAACTGAAGGCAATTAAGATGAATCAAATACAGAACAGTGTTCTATCCTCCCTCTATTGCCTGAAAGCAGGACATAGATTTGCAAAGACAAGTATCCTGCCTCCCTCTCTACCAGACAGAACAAAGGTTAATCACAGAAGACAGCTTTAGATGACACCACAGGAATTTACATTAACAAGCTTTACAAACTAGCTTTTATCTGCCATTTACTTGTCTCTCCACCCCCTCAAATTGCTTCCCATAGAGACTCAAAGTCTTTTTCCTTTGTTTTGTCACTTCTCTAAAGATTTACACTTCTAGGCAACCTACAGAACAGGAGAAAATTTTTGCAATCTATCCATCTGACAAAGGGCTAATATCCAGAATTGACAAAGAACTTAAACAAATTTACAAGAAAAAAGCAAACAACCCCATCAAAAAGTGGGGGAAGGGTATAAACAGACATTTCTTAAAAGAAGACATTTATGTGGCCAACAAACATATGAAAAAAAGCTCGTCATCACTGGTCATTAGAGAAATGCAAATCAAAACCACAGTGAGATATCATTTCATGCCAGTTAGAATGGTGATCATTAAAAAGTCAGGAAACAACAGATGCTGGAGAGGATGTGGAGGAATAGGAACGGTTTTACATTGTTGGTGGGACTGTAAATTAGTTCAACCATTGTGGAAGTCAGTGTGATGATTCCTCAAGGATCTAGAGCCAGAAATACCATTTGACCCAGCAATCCCATTACTGGGTATATGCCCAAAGGATTATAAATCATTCTACTATAAAGACACATGCACACGTATGTTTATTGCAGCACTGTTCACAAGAGCAAAGACTTGGAACCAACCCAAATGCCCATCAATGATAGACTGGATAAAGAAAATGTGGCACATATACACCATGGAATACTATGGAGCCATAAAAAGGATGAATTCATGTCCTTCGCAGGGACATGGATAAAGTTGGAAACCATCATTCTTAGCAAACACAGAAACAGAAAACCAAACACTGCATGTTCTCACTCATAAGTAGGAGTTGAACAATGAGAACACATGGACACAGGGAGGAGAACATCACACACCAGGGCCTGTTGGGAAGTCAGGGGCTGGGGGAAGGATAGCATTAGGAGAAATGCCGAATGTAGATGACAGGTTGATAGGTGCGGCAAACCACCATGGCACGTGTATACCTATTCAACAAACCTGCATGTTCTGCACATGTATCCCAGAACTTAAAGTATAATAACAATAAAAAGATTTATTGTTCTTTGTTGAAGATGCTGTAGAAGTTAGAATTCAAAGCCACCTCTTCGAGAACTACTCATTCTCTGGTTGTCTCCCATGCATATATGAAATATACATGTTAATAAATTTCTGCTTGTTTTTCTCTTATTAATGTATCCTTTGCAACTAAGAACCTACTGGAGGTTATTATTACTCTGTATGCAATATTGTGCAATGTTGTACATGAACATCTATGCAATATTGTGAAAAAAATATTTGGTCTTCCTCCTCATTCACTGTCATACAGCTCCAAAAACCTTTGGAGTCTCCAGAGTGATAAGAATATCCTTTGTATGATAATGAATGACTGGTGGCCAGGAGTTCCCTAGGTAGCTTCTGGATGGGGGTTGGTTACTGGAAAGACTAAAGTATGATTAGGAGGTTGGAACTTTTAGCCCCACCCCCCAGCCTCTTGGGAGGGAGAGGAACTGAAGGTTAAGTTGATCACCATTGATCAATTATGTAATCAATCGTGCCTATGTAATGAAGCCTCAATAAAAATCCCAAAGGAAAGGGTTAAGAGCCTCCAGATAGCTAAACACAATGTAGGTTCTTGGAGGGTGGCATACCCAGAGAAGGCATGGAGGCTCTGCACTCCTCGCCCCTACAGCTTGGCCTATGCATCTCTTCCATCTGGCCATTTGTCTGTATCCTTCATAATGTTCTTTATCATAAGTGGGTAGTAAAGTGTTTCCCTGAGTTCTGTGAGCCACTCTAGAAAATTGATTGAACCCAAGAGGGGGTCTTGGGAACCCCAACTTATAACAGGTTGGTCAGAAGTATAGGTGACAACCTACTATTTGTGACTGGCATCTGAGGTGGGGGGTAGTCTTGTGGGACTGAGTCCTCAACCTGTGGGATCATACACTATCTCCAGGTAGACATGGTCAGAGTTGAATATAATAAGAGGACACCCAGCTACAGTCTGCTGGAGAATTGCTTGGTATGTGGAGAAACAACCCCAACATAGCAGGTGTTGGAAGTGTTGTGTTGAGTAGTGTATTAGTCTATTTTCATGCTGCTGATAAAGACATACCCAAGACTGGGAAGAAAAAGAGGTTTAGTGGACTTACAATTCCACATGGCTGGGGAGGCCTCACAGTCATGGTGGAAGGCAAGGAGGAGCAAGTCATGTCTTACATAGATGGCAGCAGGCAAAGAGACAGAGAGAGCTTGTGCAGGGAAACTCCCATTTTTAACCATCAGATCTCATGAGACTCATTCACTATCACGAGAACAGCACAGGAAAGACCCGCCCCATAATTCAAAAACTGCCCACCAGGTTCCTTCCACAACACATGGGAATTGTGGGAGTTAAAATTCAAGATGAGATTTGGGTGGGGACACAGCCAAACCATATCAAGTACAGAGTAGAAAAACCACTTTGGTTTTTCCAATATCTCAGAATACAAAGGAAAAAAGAGTTTGTTGTTTTTTTCCTATCATATCAGAATCTATACATAGTAGATATCTCTGTATGCATTAAACAAAGAATACTGAATGTTAAGAGTAGTAGTACGTATTTTCAAAACATTATATAAAATATGTATCACTGTATTAACTGAAAAACTGGGCAAAAAACATTATTAAAGATTAAAAATCAATGATGATTTCTTTAGCTCACAGTTTTGTGAGTTGGCAGTTTAGACTGGGCTCATCTAAGTGGTTCTTCTGGTCTGAGCCAGACTTAGCCAATCTTGGCTGGGCTCACCCATGTGTCTGTATTCAGCTGCCAGTCAGCTCGGTGGTGCTGCCTCTGGAAGTCAGCTGGCTGCTTGCTGTGATGCTGGGGGTAACATGTGTCTCTCATCACCGTCACTCAGCAGGCTGGTCCGGACTCCTTCACGTGATGGCTCAGGGTTCCCAGAGCAGCAAGAGGGGAAGGTGCAGGGCCTCTTGATGCTTATGATTAGCAATCACATGTCAGTTTCATGGTATTCCATTGGCCAATGCAAGACAAGCCCAGCTCAGATTCAAGGGGTGGTGAAATCGATGACTTCATCTCTTACTGGGAGGAGCTGCAAAATACCCTGGTGCTTTATGCAATCCACCACATAATAATACCAAAGACCCATTTATGTGACAGAGATTTAGTTTATGCCAAGCACTGTGTTAGGTGCATGGTCTTTGCTCCCAGTCAGGGAGAGGGACGCACATCTCGCTAGGATACAATTTCATGCACTCAGAATGCCAAGCACACAGTAGCTGCTCAGGAGGTATTTGTGGTAGAAGGAATAGAGCTCGCATAACCCCATGCTCCTCCTACCAACCCCACTAATAAGCTTTGTTATTCTTCCCCTGTCATGATATGTCACATGGCATCAGCAAATCCTTCAGACGCAAATTCACATGAAAGCAAAGAAAGGTTTCTTCTAAGATGAACAGACAATATGCTGAGTTGTCACGGGGTGCGGTCTGCTCCAGTACCAGCAAACTGCTCGCTGCTCCACTTTATACGGGAGAGGGAAAGCAGCGAAGAGCTATTCATTTAGGAGAAAATCATTACTCTGGATTTAGACACGAGCAGACAAGCATATGAAAAGAACACATTTCTTTGATGTTGCCACTGATACTGAGTCTTGATGCTCCAGAAGACAGACTCGCTAGGCTGAGCTTCACAAACAAGCTTCAGAGAGAAGAGGAGGCCGGCAGGAGAGAAGGCTGGAGAAGGGGTGTGTGTGCATGTGCGTGTGTGTGTATGTGTGTGTGTGAGAGAGAGAGAGAGAGAGCATGCTTCAAATCTTTTCATCTCTGAGAACAGAACGCAGGATACCTGTGAAGATTTTAGTTTACTTTAGATTTTTATTTATTAGCAAAAAAAGCAATGACTTAGTCCCAGGAGCCTTCCTCCTCCAGGGAGAAGGTGGTGCTTGGAGCAGAACCTGCACCTGCTGTCTGCATCTCTTTCCCTGCCCTGCACTTTCAGAGGCAACCACTCATCAAAGCAGGACCACGAAAGTGCAGCCACAGGTGTGTCATCCGGAAACTGGCCTATCACTCCCTCTGAAGAGCTCACAGCATCTCATGAAATGCAAAGAGAGCAATGCCCAGGGATGCTCTCGCCTTGTCCTGGTCCTCTCCTGGCCCTGGAATGCAGAACAGCTTGGGTTCCTTGCAAATCAGAGCGGAAGAGGCTGGTCAGGAGGAATGAAGGGATGTGGGCTTTTTCATCTTCTGGGCCTGTGAAGTGCCGTGGGCAGGACTGTCCACGGTGGTTAAAAAGCATGGACTTGGCTGGGCGTGGTGGCTCATGCCTGTAATCCCAGCACTTTGGGAGGCCGAGGTGGGTGGATCACTTGAGGTCAGGAGTTCAAGACCAGCCTGGCCAACATGGCGAAACTCTGTCTCTACTAAAAATACAAAAATTAGCCAGGCATAGTTGCTCACACCTTTAGTCCCAGGTACTTGGGAGGCTGAGGCAGGAGAATCACTTGAACCAGGGAGGCAGAGGTTGCAGTGAGCCAAGATTGCGCCAGCCTTGGCAACAGAGCGAGACTCTGTCTCAAAAAAAAAAAAAAAAAAAAAGAAGGGGCAGTGATGCATTTCACTGGGGACACCCAGGGGAGTGTATTATGCAGATGAGTGGATTTGAGTCAGAATTCTTTTGGTTGTAAGTGACAGAAGCACTCAATCAAGGTTAAGCCAAAAGGAATGTATTTGGTTTGTTGGATGAGTTGAAGAACTAGCTGTGGGATGTAGCTGGAAACTCAGGGATAGCTGCATCTTTACAAAGACCCAAATGCCACCAGGACCATTTCCATCCCTGAGCACTGCTGCTCCCCCGGTGGCTTCCTTCTGCATTGTTATCTAGTCCATGCTGGAGGGAAGCACAAGCATAGCCTTTGGATGTGTCGCATTGTGACTTCTCCATCCAGGCACCCACTGGGCTCCTGAGCAAATTGCTCTGTGCCAGCTCAGTGGGCACTCCCCAACGTCCCTTCTAATCATTCCCGTCCTCGCCCAGAGGTCCTCTCAGAGCCCAGTCTCTTCTTTTCTGATCTTGTGTTCCCCTCCCCTCTCCTCCTGACCACTCCCACCCACCCAGGCCTCCAGCAAGACTGAGCAGCGCTTTGGCGGCCTACTGGGGCAGACAATTGGAAATGCAGGAGCCATGTCCACCCCAGAAAGGTATCGTTCAAACCCTTATCAGTGAGCCCCTTGCTACCATCAGGTCACTGGTGGTGGGGCTCACTGCACTGGCCTGCCAAGCCAAGCAAAGTCTTCAAAACTATCTTGGGGAAATGCTAATGCCCTAGCAGGGAGGAACAGGAAGAAGAAGGTCCCAATTCCCTTCCCGAGCTGGACCTGGTCTCTGGGTCGGCCTGGGGTTCAAGGAGCAGGAGCTATAACAAGGCTTTTGGGCTTGGAATAAAGGGATAGCTTAAAAACGAACACACAAACACAGCGGCAGCAGCAATAAGACCAGTGCCCCAGACACCAGGATAGGGCTGAGGGGCAAGAAGGCAAAAGACAGGCCAAAGGCAACGGGTCCCAACCAGAGAGAGCAGGATGGGAGGGGGCCCACCAGGAGGGCAAAGCAAGGTGGAGGGGCCACTGGTGAGGGTCGCACGGCAGAGCCAGGGAAGTTCTGCAGGGGTCGAGGACTAGCGGGTGCCTGCAACCTGACCGTGGGGACATAGCAGCTGGTAGGCAAGAGTCCAAGGTGGTTCACAAAGGTCCACTGGAAGATCACTCCATCCCGCCCACCACGTGGGCCTCTGTAAATGCTCTCAGTTCAGCAAAGACTCTCAAGAGACTCTGCCCACTGTTTAAGAATGACCAGGCTCTGGGAGCCCGAGGCAGGTGGATCACGAGGTCGGGAGATTGAGACCATCCCGGCTAACATGTTGAAACCCCGCCTCTATTAAAAATACAAAAAAATTAGCCGGGCATGGTGGCAGACGCCTGTAGTCCCAGCTACTCGGGAGGCTGCGGCAGGAGAACGGCCTGAACCTGGGAGGGGGAGGTTGCAGTGAGCTGAGATCGCGCCACTGCACTCCAGTCTGGGTGACAGAGTGAGACTCCGTCTCAAAAAAAAAAGAATGACCAGGCTCAAAGTGAGCCCTTATTCTGACTGACAACTTCTTTGCACGCTACCCTGCACCTTTGGCTTGCTGTGCCCTATGAGCCGATGTAATAATAATAATACAGTAAAGAGAGAGTGAAAGTTTTCTTTTTCCTCTTGGGACCAGCTTTCTTTGAGTCTTCGTGGGCCCCCTCTCCTTTAAAAGTCCCTGACTGTGGGGTCCCCACTGACCTTTCCCCTTTGGAACCATCGCGGGTGCTTATGCCCAGAACCATCTATTTTACACGGATTATATCCATGTTGGGGGGTGCTTGTTTCTTGTTAGTTTCTATTGTTTATTTTGTGCCTTTTCTGGGGGCTCTTGAAGGAAACTGTAAGCATTGCAGACTGTCTTAATGTCTCTCTCACGTTCCCTGTGATGTCCGGCACATCATTGGAGAAGAGGTTGGAGTCTGCAGCTCAGTTTGGAGAGAATATCGTTTGAGGGAGGAAGGTGGGTGTGTTCATGTGTCTGCCTTTGGTCAAGGTAATGTAGTGTAGAAGCCTCCCAGCTAAAGCCAGGCTCACGACCACTCCAGCACCAAGTGCCATAGTCACAGAACCCTTAGTGTTTGGCTGGGCACATGGCCACCTTGAATAAAGACTACATTTCCTAGCCTCTCTTTGTAGCAAGGTGAGACCCATATGACTACATCCCACCCTAAACTATATAAGAGAATTTACATAGGTAACTTTCAGGAATTGTCCTTAAATAGAAGGTATTGTTTTCTTTTCCCTTTTCCCCCTAACTGGAATGTAGGTGTGATGCCTGGAGCTCCAGCAGCCACTTTGGATCACAGATGATTGTAGGAATGGAATCCCCTTGTGTCACAACAACAAGATAGAAAGCCTGGGTCCCTGATACCATGAGAGCCACACAAGCCATACCTCCCCGCTTCTTGGATATGAGAGAGAATTAAGAATTTTATCTTGTTAAGCTACTATTATTTTGGATTTTTTGTAGCCAAATCTAATCCTATGCTATGTCCACGGGTGCCTCTGGGCCTTTCTGTCTCTAGTACCATTCCCACTCCTTCCTGTCTCCACCAGCGTGACCCCCATGTAACACAAATCTAGTGACTTCCAATGGCTCTCCATCACCCAAATAATAAGGCTGCCCATGCACCATAGTCTTGCACCAGCTCTTTAGTGATGAGGTCCCTTTACCTCTCCAGCCTCGCATCCTCCACTTGCCCTCCACCTCCCTGCTTTGCTGTGATCACACAAAACGATTGGTGGCTCCCCGAGGGGGGCAAGCTCACTTAGGTCTCTGTCCTTTTTCTGCTGCCTGGAGTGTCTTAGGCTCCTTGCCTGCCTGGCCAAATGCCTGCTCACTCTTTAAGGCCCTGCCTAACCATCCCCTCCTTTGTAGTCCATCCAAGTAGGTCTGACAACTCCCCTCTGGGTCCCCAGTGTCTCCAGTAACCATATAATAGCCCCTAATATCCAGAGCTGCCCCTCTACTCTCTTGCCTGGATTGTGAGCTCTTTAAAGGCAGGGCCTGAAGCTTCTTATTTCTCATTTCCTGGGGTCTGAACAGCGCCCAGCAGACTACAGGTGCCTTTGCTTGCTAGCAGGATGATGATTCCCCAGCACCTGCAGAAATGAGTGGTGTTGATCCTGGAATGCCGCCTCCTAGCTGCTCCTGGAGAGTATCCTGAGCATGCATCTCCTCTCCCGGAGGTGGGCCTGAGGGTGGGCAGATCAGAGCTCAGGACAGGCATTTGGGCGTGACGGAAGCCATACCCTGTAGGGTGTGTCTTCAAGATGGCAGAGCAAAGCTAGGACCAAAAACTCCTAGAGAAGACTTAGGGGAAGAAGGGGTGGTGTGTGCGTGTGTGCACCTGTGCACACGCGTGTGTCTGTGTGTGCCCATGTGTGTGCATGCGCCTGTGTGTGCATGCATGTGTGTGCGTGCATGCATGTGCTCGAGAATGTGAGTGTGTGTGCCTGTGTGCATGTGTGTGTGTGTGTGTCGGGCATGGGTATGGGTGAGGCTCTGGGCTTGCATATGTGTTTTTCTGGAGACAGGTGCGTTCGAGGTGTGTGTGGGTGAGGAGATTGGCAGAGACCCTTCGGGCCTTTCTGTGTACATGAGCTGCAGGCACACACGTGTACATGCTTGTGGGAGAGGTAGGAGTGTAAGATGTGTGGGGTGAATTTGCGTATGGACTTCTGTGGGTGGGATGAGCGATGCATGCCTTCTGTGTGTGAGGTGGAGGGATTAGGAGGGATGATCGTGTGTGTGTGTATGTGCGCGCACGTGTGTGTGTGTGTGTGTGAGAGAGAGAGAGAGAGAGACAGAAGAGGAAGATGAGGAGGGGGTGGAATTACAAAGGAACAGAGAGAATGCAGGTGAGATCAGCACCTGTGTGACTCGGTGCGGCTCAGGACCTGCGTGGGGTCTATAAGTGCTTCCTTATAGTGAAGACAACTGGTTTCTCGGGGGCAAAGGGGGTTTTCTGAGCTGCTTGTGCGCCAAGGGCACATCTCCTGCTATTTCTTGGCCAGTGGGTCAAGTCTGGGCTGGACACCCTGGCAGGAAGGAGGGCTGTATGCTGCTCCAGAGCTGACTTCCCGGGCGGCTCCTGCCAGCCTCCCTTCCACCTCCCACTTCTGCAGAGCTTCCAGCAGGCAGAGGCTCCCCCTCCTGGGCTGGCAAAGCCAGTGGGAGCTCCATTGGCACAAGGGAGGCTCTCATCACACCACTGTCCCTGGTAGGTGCCTGCCTCCCTCTCCCTGCCCTAGGGTTTCATCCAATCCCTGAACAGCAGTGAAATACTGGACCAGCTGCAGCATCAGCAAGACCCAGGACTTCTTAGAAACGGTGCATCTCACCTCCTCCCCAGACCCCGAAGCAGAATCTCTGGGACAGACTCCAGCTGTCCCCTCGACCAGCTTTCTGTGTCATTCTGACACATTCTAAAGTTTGCAAAGCACCGTCCTGGACGACCTCACAGAGGCATCATGGGGTGAAATAACTTGACGATGGATTCACTCACTTTTCCATGCACCAAAGATTTATTGACCACCTAATATCTGCCAGGCCCTGGTTTAGGCACTGTGGATATGTCAGCGATCAGAGTAGACAAAAATCCCTGCCCTCGTGAGCTTATGTTCTAGTGAGGGAGATACACAGTGAAGAACACGCCAGAATGCAAAGCATGTCGGGTGTTCGCAGGTGGAGGGAGATAGTCCAGGGAGAGAGGTAGGGGGTGCTTGGCTGGAGTTGCAATATTCAATGGTCCAGCAAGGGAAGGTCTGGCCAAGAAGGTTAGAAAATACTGAAGGGGTGACAGGGGTAGCCAAGCAGATATTGATCAGAAGAGAGTTTCAGGTCCAGGCGAGGTGGCCCACACCTATAATCCCAGCACTTTGGGAGCCCAAGGTGGGTGGATCACTTGAGCTCGGGAGTCTGAGACCAACCTGGACAATATAGTGAGACCCCGTCTCTACAAAAAAATACAGAAATTAGCCAGACATAGTGGTGTGCATCTGTAGTCTCAGCTACTTCAGGGAGCTAAGGTGGGGGGATTGTTTGAGCTCGGAGGTTGAGGCTGCAGTAAGCTGTGATCTTGCCACTACACTCCAGCCTGGGCGATAGAGAGAGATCCTGTCTCAAAAAAAAAAAAAAAAGAGAAAGAAAATAAGAGAGTTTCAAGGGTAGGAAGCAGCTGCCCTGGGGCAGGGAAGCATGCGGGGGGGATCCATGGAGGGGGAAGAAGTGAGAGGTGAGGCCAGGAAAGCAGGGAGCCTCTAGTGCAGACCCAGGACTTCGGCCCTGACCTTCTCTTTGCCTCATTTGGAGACAGCCAGCAGCTGAGCCCACTGATGTTATAAGGCTGCTGTAACCCGGAGGGTGAGAGGGGAGCTGTGGAGGGCTCGGAGCAGAGATAAGAAGTGTCGAAACTTGGATTTCCCGAGATCCCTCTGACGGCTGGCGGAGACCAAGGACCACGTCAATAATTCCAGAGAGAGTTGTCTGTGGCTCGGACGGGGATGGTAGCAATAAAGTGGGTAAGAAGGGATCAGATTCTAGGTGGGTGTTTTGTTTTGTTTTGTCTTGTTTTTTGAGATGGAGTCTCACTCTGTCTCCAGGCTGGAGTGCAGTGGCGCAATCTCGGCTCACTGCAACCTCCAACACCCTGGTTCAAGTGATTCTTCTGCCTCAGCCTCCCAAGTAGCTGGGATTACAGGCATGTGCCACCATGCCCAGCTGATTTTTATATTGTTAGTAGATAAAGGATTTCAGCATGTTGGCCAGGATGGTCTGCATCTCCTGACCTTGTGATCCTCCCTCCTTGGCCTCCCAAAGTGCTGGGATTACAGGCGTGACCCACTGCACCTGGCCCAGTGTTTTTTAAAAATTTATTTTAACTGTGGTATAATACACAAGACATAAAATTTATTATCTTAACCATTTTATTTATTTATTTATTTGTTTATTTATTTGAGACGGGGTCTCACTCTGTCACCCCAGGCTGGAGTGCAGTGGCATGATCTTGGCTCACTGCAAACTCCGTGTCCCAGGTTCAACCTGCCTCAGCCTCCCAAGTAGCTGGGACTACAGGTGCGCTACTACGCCTGGCTAAGTTTTGTATTTTTAGTAGATGTTTCACCATGTTGGCCGGGTTGGTATTGAACTCCTGACCTCAAGTGATCCACCTACCTCAGTCTCCCAAAGTGCTGAGATTAGGGTCATGAGCCACCACGCCCAGCCCCATCTTAACCATTTTTCAGTGTAGAGTTCAGTAGTAGCCTTACATACATTCACATTGTTATGCAACCCAGCACCACCTCCCTTCCACAGAACTCTTCATCCTGCAAAACTGTAACCTTGTCTTCTTTAAACACTCACTCTCCATCGCCCACTCCCCTAGCTCCTGGCAACCCCTCTTCTTCTTTCTGTCTGTAGGAATTTGACTATTCCAAGTACTTCATATAATTGAAATCGTACAGTATTTTTCCTTTTCTGCCTGGCTTATTTCACCTCGTCTAATATCTTCAAGGCCCACACATGTGGCAGCATGTGGCAGAATCGCCTTCCTTTTAAAGGCTGAAGAATATTCCATTGTATGACTAAGCCACATTCTGTTTATCCATTCATCTATCAGTGGATGTGGATTCTGGATGTATTTGGAAGGTAGAGCCAAGAGGATTGGGTTGGGAGAAGGTGGGAAGAAGCAAAAAGCTGAAAAAGATCCTAAGAGGTTTGCTCAGAGCAATGAAGAATGGCACAGTCATTACGAGAGTTAGGAAGACTAACGGCGAGTGGCCTTTGGGCGGAGTCAGAAGTTCAGTTCCAGAAGTGAAATGAGTGATGTCTATTAGCTCTTCTGGTGGAGAAGTCAACCAGCCAGCTGGGGTTTGGAGCTCAGGGGCGGGGTCTCGGTAGAGATGTGTGTTTGGGATGTGTCAGTGTGGACGTGTGTGTGGTATGTAAACCATGAGATCGGATGGACTCCTCAAGGAACAAGTACAGAGGAGAGAAAAGGTCTAGGAACTGAGCCCTGGAAGCCTTCGTGCTTAGTGTTCAAGAGATGAGGAGGAGTCAGGGAAGGGGCTGGAGAGTGAGTGTCCGGGAGGGATGTATCCTGAAGGACAGATAAACGTCGTGCTTCAAGGAGGAGGAATTAATCAATTGTATCTGATGGCAGATAGGTCAAAAAAGACCATCCTGGCCAGGCACGATGTTTCACGCCTGTAATCCCAGCACTTTGGGAGGCTGAGGTTGGTGGATCACTTGAGTCCAGAAGTTCAAGACCAGCCTGGACAACATGAGAAAACCCCATCTCTACCAAAAATACACAAATTAGCCAGGCATGATGGTGGCACACCTGTAGTCCCGGCTACTCAAGAGACTGAGGCAGGATGATTAGTTGAGCCCAAGAGGTCATGGGTGCAGTGAACTGTGATTGTGCCACTGCACTCCAGCCTAGGTAAGAGTGAGACTCTATCTCAAAAAAACAAACAAAAACAAAATTAGCCGAGTGTGGTGCTGCGTGCCTGTAGTCCCAGCTTCTCCAGAGGCTGAGGCGAGGGGATTGCTTGAGTCCGGGAGGTCGAGGCTGCTGTGTATCATGATTGCACCACTGCACTCCAGCCTGGGCAACAGAGTGAGACCCTCTCTCAAAAAAAAACAAAAACAAAAAAACCCAAATAAACAAAAACCGTCCTGAGGGCTGGCATTGAATTTAGCAATGTGGGGACCACTGGTAACGCTGATGACAGCAGTTTCAGTGCAGTGGTTGAGGCAAAAGTCTGATGGACAGGTTAAAAAGAGGATGGGAGGGGGCCAGGTGTGGTGGCTCACACCTGTAATCCCAGCACTTTGGGAGGCCAATGTGGGCAGATCACGAGGCCAGGAGATCGAGACCATCCTGGCTAACACAGTGAAACCCTTTCTCTACTACAAATACAAAAAATTAGCCAGGCGTGGTGGCAGGCGCCTGCAGTCCCAGCTACTCGGCAGGCTGAGGCAGGAGAATGGCGTGAACCCGGGAGGCAGAGCTTGTAGTGAGCCGAGATCGCACCACTGCACTCCAGCCTGGGTGACAGAGTGAGACTCCGTCTCAAAAAAAAAAAAAAAAAGAGGATGGGAGGGAAGGAGCCCTAGGCAGCGAATATAAAACTGGGCAGTAGCAGGAGGGTTCGAGGGGCCAGAAAAGCTTTTATTCTGCTCTGTTCCTTTTCGAGATGGGAGATGAACCATGCAAGAAGGGTCTAGCAGAGGGAAACAGCGATACGGGGAAGAGGGAAGGGTGGCTGGGGCCGAGGCCTTGAGTGGGGTCTTGGGATCCAGGAAACAGGAGGGGGACATGGACAGGCTATCCTCAGTGACAGGAGGGATGATGGCACAGGTGGCACGGATGTCAGCAGAGAGGTGGCTGCTTCAATTTCCTCGGTGAAGGAACACGAAGATCAATGTGCCGAGATGGAGAAGGTGTTGGGGGCTTGAGGCCAGAAGAGAAAAGTCCAAGCTAGTGACCAGGTGGCCGGGGGCTGAACAGACTCAGACACAGAGCCCGACCGCCAGCAGCACTGAGGACCCATTGGCAGCCTCGGCTATGACCGCAAGGTGGTTTGAGTTCAGCAGGGCTGGAGGTGTGCCCGATGAGTGTGCAGAGGGGAGAGGCAGAGCCTGGGCACAGGGGCGGGAGTCCAGGCATGGACCACTGCGTGCAAACTACACAAGAGCTGCACAGAGCTGGGGTGAGAAACTGGAGCTCCTTGCTCCCAGAGCTGGGTTCTTTTTTGGAGACCCCATGAAGCTGCCTTACTAAAGCTCTGGGACAGTGAAACCCACTCTTCATCCACTGGTGTCCACAGATGGGCGTGAGGCACATATAACAGTTTGAGCATCCTTGGTGCCCTCTGCCCTGTGACAGCCCGGGTGCAAGCATCTAGATTCTGGGACCTTGCGGCTTAGCAATGGGGGGCCAAGGGCTGTCCCAGCTCTAACAAAGGGACTAACACACACTGGTTGCACATTAGTGTAATCCGTATCTGTTGAATGAATAATGAATGAACCAATTTTTGGCCTCAAAATTTCCATTTAATGGTTTTCAGTCTTTTGTATCTGTAGCAGTTTTGAACAATTAAATTTTGGGCAATTTAATATTAAATTCCTGGCCAGGTGCAGTGGCTCACACCTGTAACCCTAGCACTTTGGGAGGCCGAGGTGGGTGGATCACCTGAGGTCAGGAGTTCGAGACCAACCTGCTAAAAATACAAAAATTAGCCAGGCGTGGTGGCACACGCCTGTAATCCCAGCTACTCAGGAGGCTGAGGCAGGAGAATCGCTTGAACCAGGGAGGTGGAGGTTGCAGTGAGCCAAGATCGCACCACTGCACTCCAGCCTGGGAGGCAGAGCGAGATTCTGTCTAAAAAAAAAAAAAAATTAAATTCCCACTTGAAGAAGTTAAAAATGTGAAACTAAATACGTGAGCACCATTTACAACATAATCCCCAGTGCTGTAGAGCTGTCTCCCAGGGTCACTAAAAGTTTCTGCAATTATCGTCATTCATTTTTGTCGCCCTCAGTGCTGTGATAGAAGCCTACCCCTCCCTGCTCTCATACTGCGACGTTAACCCCTTTCTCAGGGGTCAGGTTCTAAAAGTTAACATCTAAGGATAAAATGCAGTTTGATGAGATTTACCCTTGAAAATAATTGAATGTGTCTAATAAGTGCAAAATTCCTGCTTTGCACACACCATCCTCTGCCCTGAGATGCATGTTCAGTATGCTCTGAAATGTGCGGCACACAATTAAACATTATTATGCAAAGTAAGAGTTACAGTATTTTTGACAGAGTGAAAGGGCAAAGGGTTGGAATCCACTTAAATTCTCAAATCAGGCAATTCTCTTGTAAATTGATAAAGCAAAGGTCTTGTATATCTGGGCAAACTCACCATTCCTCTGTCCCCGCCAACCTGACCCAAGACCCTCTCACCTCAATTATCTGCTCAGTCTGGGCAGGGGCGGTGGAGGGGAGATGAACACCTAGCCCCAGGTCATTGGAGGGAACCTCTTTAGGTTGCATGAATCCAAAACAATTGCTTCATCTAAAATTCTGGAGTCACAAACCCTGAGTTGAAAAAAGAGACTATCACTTAAGCTCAAACATCAATGACTGCTGATGGTGGGGTGTGGAGCCCAGTCCCCATGTCTCTGCATTACAGGTGCTATTTGTATGAATGATCTAAAGCAGAGGAGACTCCCAGGAAGTGGACCACAGTCTCCAAAGGGACAGTGACCAGCTGTCAGAGTCTCAGAGTTCACGTGGACAAGCTGCCCCCACAGACAGAGCATAACCCTGCATCTCAAATGTGCACAGATTACTGTTTTCACAGTTGGGTAGAAGCTATTGTGATGAATAAACTATACGTTTATTCCACAGTACAATGAAATCCAATAGTAACTTTTAATGGGTTTTGTGTGTTCTCAAGCAGCACCTACTAACCATATAATCACTTGAATGTGGACCTTGTAAGAACAAGGTCCGCACCTTCTAAGTTCAGAAAGCTCAAAAGCTCTGGTCCAGACGTTGTAGCAAAGCAATCTCTTAACCGGGCCTTTCACCCTTTTCCCCACCAGGAAGTCAAGGCCACTGTCCCTTTAGGGTCTGTGTTTCCAGCTGAGAGCTGCGGCAGACAGAAGAGCAGATGGAGCTGGGGAGATGTGGAAATCTCGTTATCCAGGCTGCCAGCATGCTGATTTCCACTGTTTCCCGTGGAGGGGTCCCAGGGAAGGTGGGAAGGAGTCACTCTTGGTCCGGATGGTGTCCCCATGCTCAGAAAAGCAACCTGGCTTTCTTCAGTCTTGGGAATTCCAGCTTGAGCTTCCCAATTTCTTACGTTGTGTCTGCTCTTCCTGATCTCATTTCCAATCAGGTTTTATAAGCAGATCCTTAGGTTCTGGAAATGTATAGTCTGGGCTAAAAATGGCAATTGGCCTTCCTTCCTTTCCTTCCCTCCTTCCCTCCTTCCCTCCTTCCCTCCTTCCCTCCTTCCCTCCTTCCCTCCTTCCCTCCTTCCTTCCTTCCTTCCTTCCTTCCTTCCTTCCTTCCTTCCTTCCTTCCTTCCTTCCTTCCTTCCTTCCTTCCTTCCTTTTTTCTTCCCTCTGTGGCCCACGCTGGAATCTACTCGGCTCACTGCAGACTCCCTGCCACCGGCTGGGATTGCCGGCGCGCGCCACCACTGCTGCCTGCTTTTTCTCCTTTGGCTGGAGGCGCAGTTTCGCCATGTTGGCCAGGCTGCTCTACAGCTCCTGACCCCGACTGCTCTTCCCGCCTCGGCCTCCCGAGGTGATGGGACTGCAGACAGAGTCTCGCTCACTCGGTGCTCGGTGTTGCCCGGGCTGGAGTGCGGTGGCGTGGTCTTGGCTCGCTGCAGCCTCCGCCTCCCAGCCGCCTGCCTTGGCCTCCCAGGGTGCTGGGATTGCAGCCTCTGCCCGGCCGCCGCCCCGTCTGGGAGGTGGGGAGCGTCTCTGCCCAGCCGCCCATCGTCTGGGATGTGAGGAGCGCCTCTGCCCGGCCGCCCCGTCTGGGATGTGAGGAGCACCTCTGCCCAGCCGCCCCGTCTGGGAATTGAGGGGCGCCTCTGCCCGGCCGCCCTGTCTGGGATGTGAGGAGCGCCTCTGCCCGGCCGCCCCGTCTGGGATGTGAGGAGCACCTCTGCCCAGCCGCCCCGTCTGGGAATTGAGGGCTGGATGTGAGGGCCCCTGCCCGCCCACCCACTGGAGGGGGCCCTTGCCGGCCACCCCCTGGATGTGAGGGCCTGGGATGTGAGGAGCGCCTCTGCCCAGCCGCCCCGTCTGGGAAGTGAGGAGCGCCTCTGCCCAGCCACCCATCGTCTGGGAAGTGAGGAGCGCCTCTGCCCGGCCACCCATCATCTGGGAAGGCCACCCATCATCTGGGAAGTGAGGAGCGCCTCTGCCCGGCCACCCCGTCTGGGAAGTGAGGAGCGCCTCTGCCCGGCCGCCCCGTCTGGGAAGTGAGGAGCGCCTCTACCCAGCCGCCCATTGTCTGGGAAGTGAGGAGCGCCTCTGCCCACCTACCCCATCTGGGATGTGAGGAGCGCCTCTGCCCGGCTACCCCGTCTGGGAATTGAGGAGCGCCTCTGCCTGGCCACCCATTGTCTGGGATGTGAGGAGCCCCTCTGCCCGGCCACCACCCCGTCTGGGAAGTGAGGAGCGCCTCTGCCTGGCCGCCCCGTCTGGGATGTGGGGAGCGCCTCTGCCCGGCCGCCCCGTCTGGGAGGTCTACCACGGAGGCCAGAAGCAATGTGGGGGCTGGACGTGGTGGCTCACGCCTGTAGTCCCAGCACTCTGGGAGGCCGAGGCGGGTTGATCACTTGAGGCTAGGGGTTCGAAACCAGCCTGGCCAACATGGCAAAACATATGAAAAATACAACAGACAAACCAACCAACCAACCCAGCGACAACAAAACAGGTCTACCCTGGAGTCATACTCTAATTTTTTCTATTTTCCTCCCTTTCTGATCCTTTATCCCACTTTCTTTTTCTTCCTCTTCCTTCTCCTTTGTCAAACAGAGGATTGAGTTGTTATCATTGATCCATACAAAGTCCCTCTCTCATTTATTTTCTTTAATTCCCACTCCCCATTTCTATTCCCCGTCTTCCCATGTGCAACCTCCCTAATGTTTGATATGCATCTTTTTGTTTGTATGTATTTTTAGAAAATGTTTATTGTTTTGTGTGCAAAAAAAATTAATTAAAAAAAAGAAACTTAAAAAAAAATGGCAATTGGCAAATGACTGATTAGGGACATTTGGCACTGGCAGCATGTTGGTGAGTTACATCTGCCTGCTATGAAATCCCATCCTGGTCCTGGTCGCTGTCTGGTCAGCCTCCTCCAGCCGCCATCCAGTCTCAAGTCTCCAAGTGGATCAGAAAAAAGACCTGTTTCTCCAGACTGATGAGGAATTAGACCATGAGATGAATTCTGGAGAACAATTGCACATGGTAACTTCTCTAAAAATTCTACTTTGGGAAGTTATGTTTGTATAATCGCTTCTCCATTATTTCCCCCTTGACTACTAAATCATGATGCACAAACTTTTTAAGAAGTACTGAGAGTCATACGTATAACTCAGATTTGTTGTGAAGTAGCTTTCAAAGGATGAAACAGAGTTGTATAAAAGGAGGATTTTGGCCGGGCGTGGTGGCTCATGCCTGTAATCCCAGCACTTTGGGAGGCCGAGGCAGGCTGATCAGTTGAGGTTGGGAGTTCAAGACCAGCCTGGCCAACACAGTGAAACCCCATCTCTACCAAAAAATACAAAAATTGGCCAGGCATGGTGGCATGCACCTGTAGTCCCAGCTACTCAAGAGGCTGAAGTGGGAAAGTTGCTTCAACCTGGGAAGCAGAGGTTGCAGTGAGCCGAGATCATGCCACTGCACTCCAGCCTGGGCAACCAAGACACTATCTAAAAAAAAAAGAAAGAAAAAGAAAGAAAATGGCTGGGTGCAGTGGCTCATGCCTGTAATCCTAGCACTTTGGGTGGTGGGTGGATCACCTGAGGTGGGTGGATCACCTGAGGTCAGGAGTTCAAGACCAGTGAAACCCCATCTCTACTAAAAATACAAAAATTAGCTGGGCATGGTGGCATGTGCCTACAGCCCCAGCTACTCAGGAGGCTACAGGAGAATCACTTGAACCCAGGAGGTGGAGGTTGCAGTGAGCAGAGGTGACGCCACTGCCCTCCAGCCTGGGTAACAGAGAGACTCCGTCTCAGGAAAAAAAAAAAAAAAAAAGGAGGATTTTGTTGCACTTAACGGATGACACTGGCCTCCCCAGGTGCAGAGAAAGAGCACTGGAGTGGGAATCAGGAGACCTCGTTTCTCTTCAGTTTTATCATTCCTTGTGTGATCCTTTAATACTCAACCACGCTGGGCCCGAGGGGGAGTGAGGGGTGGGAGTTGGTTTATGGTCACCAGGGCCATTTTCCAGTCTTCCTTGTCAATTCCGTGCCTGGACAAGAAAACATGCATAGTCTTGAGTTTTTGGAGTCCCCAGGGCATTGCACCCCAGAACTTTAGGGGCCCAGGAGCATGACCTTAAATAATATCCAATCTCCCAGTGAGAAAATTATTCTCCTCTCAGTGTCTTTCACTCCCTTTAATTAAGGCAAGCTTCAGTCTTGCTTTTTTTATCTCTCATACCCCAGCCACACTTTCTGATCTCCCCCTTGTAACAAACACAGAGCCAGGCCTGAGGTCCAGAAGAAATCAAACCATGTGATTTGGCGTTGCGTGGATTTGTCTTATATCTGTCTTCTACTTTTTTGGTGCATGATATTGGATTTCCATTTACTGTAGGAGGTGGCAAAAGATTTTTCTTTTAAATGAAATGTATTTTAGCAAACCAGTTGATTTACAGGAAAAAGGTTAATATTAAGATCACAAGTGGTACCTAGATGTTGCAAAAAATATGGCACGTGTGGGCATAGACGGATCTACGTGAAGTTCAGATATTTTTATTTATTTATTTAGGGGATGTTTACTGATTTATGGCTTAAGAACACTCATCGTACTGCCTCTGAATTGCAGGGACTTATACAAGGAATTGTATCTCTCTTGTATCTGCGGATGTTGAATACACTCCGAGTTTTGAGTTTCTGCCGGCTCAATCCATGCAATTGCTGGATCTGGACACCAGAGGGCGCTTCTGCCTTTGCGTCTGAGGAGGCGACCTTGATCATGGCTCCGTGCCACATTTCACATTCATATGAATTAAGCCGCCATTTTCTGAACGTAATCACAACCTTTATTGTTAATAGAGTCCACAAATGTCCCCTGCCATTCATGTCTCAACCCAAATATCACGTCCTCAGAGAGGCCTCCCCTGAGTCTCTTCCACCTGATTCTATTGTATCTTCATCATTGCACTACGCCTGTGATGGGTGTGTGTTCCTGTGGTTCTTGCGTTCTATCCTCTCATCCCCACTCCAGAAGATAAGCTCCTCGAGGGCCGGGACTCTGCCTAGAACAGCCTCTGGCATGCAGTAGGCACTCAGTAAACATCACTCAATGGCGGAGTGAGTGACGCTTCAAGGAAAACTCAGTTGCAGGCGGCACGCAAATTGTGCCAGGACGGAAATTAAGTCAGACAAATCTTATTCCAAATCTCAGGATCCTTCACATGTTGGCCTCCTGGTTTGGGGCAAGTTATTTGGATTCTCCAAGACTCTGTGTTCTCATGTAAGCGGTGGGGAAAATAGCCACTGTTTCATCAGGCCATTCTCTACCTGGTAGAGAAAGACATTAGGCCCTTGTGAACTGGTCTGTCTGGATTGGGAGAAGTTTGGAGTTGACCGTTTTTGTTGTTGTTGTTGTTTTCTTTGAGACGGAGTCTCACTCTGTCCCCCAGGCTGGAGTGCAATGGTGCGATCTTGGCTCACTGCAACCTCCGCCTCCCGGGTTCAAACCATTCTCTTGCCTCAGCTTCCCAAGTAGCTGGGATTACAGGCACCTGCCACCACCCCTGGCTAATTTTTGTATTTTTAGTAGAGATGGGGTTTCACCATGCTGGCCAGACTGGTCTCGAACTCCCGACCTTAGGCGATCTGCCTGCCTCGGCCTCCCAAAGTGCTGGGATTACAGGCGTGAGCCACCGCACCCGGCAGGAGTTGACTGTTTTTATGAAAAAATGGTGCTCATCACCCCTGCCCCCTTTAAAAAATGCCAAGTAATGTGCACAACAGTTATTGCCTGCATTTTCACCCCAACCATAACCTCCACCCCTTATGTTCTTCCACTCTCCTGCTTGCTATCCTGGGCTCCTCTTAGTTTCTCAAGCCCACCTCAGAGCCTTTCCCATGACAGTCCCATGAAATCCTCTGTCCAAGACCTTTCCTTGCGGAGCCCTCACTCATTCATCCAGGACTAGGCTGAAGCATCATTTCCTCAGGGAAGCCTTCCCTGACCACAGACCCCACTGGTCAGCAACCCCTTTAGGTCCCCTGTTCAAATTCGTATTTATTTACTCAATGTCTAGTGTTCCCATTATCTGTTGACTGATAACGTGCTGGTGGAAAATATCTCAACGTTGACGTGGTTTGGCTTTTAGCCATGGACAGGCTCCAGGGCGCCAAGATGGGCTGCATCAGAACAGCGGGGGAGTTTGCTGTGCCCCAGAATATGCCAGAACCTGCCAGAGCCTGCATCTGTGCACTGAGGGTTTCCATGCCAACCAGCTGGGCCCTAGTGAGGGGCACTTGATTCCCTAAATGGCCCCCCAATCAATGACAGGTGTGCCTCTCTGAAGTCAGTAAACTTGTTTTAAAGTCATGGCTGGTGAATTCATAGAGCTGGATCTTTACTGTTTAGAAATTCATTCTCAAAGGCAGAAAGACTACAGGAAGTGAGCGGCACCTTCCCAGATCCAGGGGCAAGAGCTGAAAAAATGGGAACTCTGCCAGCAGTAACTCTTGCTATCAGCGAGTCCTCTCCCACAGCCCCAGACACAGGGGCTCAAACCCTGTGCCCGGGGCCTGCCCCCTCCTGGCCTCTCCTTCTGTCATGGCCCTTCTCTGACCCCTTCCTTGTTCTTAGATTGTACTGGCACTAAGCGAAAGCTTTTGGAGGCGATTGCTAGATTCTCCACATTTTTCTTGTCATTAGCTAGAGGTGGTGAAATTTCACAATGATCTACAATGTTCTCTGGCTACAGCCATGCCTCTGTACATGTTTGTGCTTAATTATCAGCCAGAGCCTCCTGATGGCAATGTCCTCCCGGTGGGACACACCTGCTCTGCATTCGGAAGTTTGGCATTTGGGTTGTGTGTGTGTGTGTGTGTGTGTGTGTGTGTATTGCAGCTATCTTTTTTTTCCCTAAAAATTTTCTGTCCAGGTAAGTGTGTTTGAACTGCAGTGGGTTTTTGGTGTTTCTTCTTTTAAAAAAATCTATTTAATTTTAATTATCTTTGGTTAATTTTAATCATCTTTGGGGCTTCTGTTAGTCCACTATCGCTGCTGTAACACAGTACCGTAGTCTGGGTGGTATCTAAACAACAGACATTGTTTCTCGCAGTTCTGGAGGCTAGAAGTCTGAGATCAGGGTGCCTGCATGGTCCGGGGCTGCTAAAGGCTCTCTTTCGGGCTACAGACGACTGGCTTCTCTTTGTATTCCCACATGATGGAAAGAGGGCGAGGAATCTCTGTGGGGTCGCTTTAATAAGGGCAGTAACCCCATTCGTGACCCAGTTGCCTGCTAAAGGCTCCATCTCCTAACACCATCACACCAGGGGTTAGGATTTCAACACAGGGATATTACAGGCACATTCACATTCAGTCCATTGCAGGCTCCTCGCCCAGAGGAAATCCCCTTCTCTCATAGATCATGCACCAATGACTGCAACCAAGAAGCAATGTAGGAACGGCCTCTCTTTCTGTCAAGGCTTCTGTGTGTGGGTCCATGCCGGCCGACTTGCATCCCTCCCCACTGCCCTCCCTGCTGCCCCCAGGAGCTGGGCCAAGATTGTCCCGGGGATGATTCCCCCTCCCCAGACTCCCTAGAGTGTGGCCTCTGAGCCTGGCCTTGAATGCTGCCATTGCCTCCCTCTGCCTTTTGAGGACACCAGGAATCGGCAGGCGGGGCTTCTGTGTTCTGAGTGGGCAGAGGCAGGTGACGCTGCTTCATGCCATCCCTGCCCTCTGCTCTGTGCCTGCCAGCTCCAGAACCTCTCCCAACTCCCCTCCACCATCCATCCATCTACCCCATGGCCTCTGCTTAGTCTCTGCTCTTGCCCAGTTCTTTGAGTCAAAGCAGCTTGCTGGATTCTGGATTTCCTTTCCAGCTTCCCATTCTGCAGCCTGAAAGCCTTGATGTGGTTAGGCTTTGTGTCCCCACTCAAATCTCATCTTGAATTGTAATCCCCATAATCCTCACCTGTCAAGGGAGAGACCAGGTGGAGGTAATCGAATCATGGGGGTGGTTTCCCTCATGCTGTTCTCGTGATAGTGAGTGAGTTCTCACGAGATCTGATGGTTTTATAAGGGGCTCTTCCCCCTTTGCTTGGCACTTCTCCTTCCTGCTGCCTTGTGAAGAAGGTGCATTGCTTCCCCTTTGCCTTCCACCAAGACTGTCGGTTTCCTGAGGCCTCCCCAGCCATGCTGAACTGTGAGTCATTAAACCACTTTCCTTTATAAATCATCCAGTCTCGGGCAGTTCTTTATAGTAGTATGAAAACAGGCTAATACACCCACCCTGCTCCAACCATATCTCCATCTTCATCTCAAGCTCCCAGCCCCCAGCCCCAACATGTTGCTTCTTAATAATTTGCTGATTACACAAACTGTTGGCCCTTGGCTTGGTCTGTGATGAAAGAAACTCCTCTGATGAGACATAGACCTTTCCAGAAGTGTGAAGGTATTAGCTGACATTTACGTTACTCTTACTCTGTGCTGGGTACTGGCTAAGAATCTTATGAGGCTGTCTTCCTTGAATCCTCATGCAGCTCATAAAGTTGACTCTTATTATCCTCTTGTTAAGTAAAGAGGAAGACAGAGGTGAGGTGAGTAGCTGGGACCCCAGAGCTGCCACACGGCAGAGCCTTAAAACAAGTCCAGTCCTCTGACTTCAGAGCTTCCAGAATTAACTGAGAGATGTGCTGTGTCCTGAGAACTGAACTCCTCCACGTGGCTTTGGTCGGTTTCTCACACCTGTGTTTGGACGGATCTGCTTTGAGATTGCCTACACTGTGCTACGTTACAATACACGATGAGGCGCAGGGTTGATGCAGACAAAGCAGAGGGCTAGTCTCCATCTTCACAGTCTCGTGTGGGTTGGGAATTAGCAGGCCCTGGCCTTGGGGGGCTGCCCTCCAGCCCCCTGGCCCCACCTGGGCTCCTGAGTAGCCCCGACTCCTGTCCCAGCCCAGCCTCTCTCCCTACTCCTTCCACCATCTATACTACTGCCCAGCAGACTCTTCTCAGAAATGAAGCTGGCTTGCCTGACCTCTGCCTGAAATGTCTTTTGGCTCCCTATTGCCTTTTGGATGAGGTTCACAGTCCTTCGTATGGAGTTCAAGGGTCTTTTGTCTCTGGCCCCGACATATGTCTCTGGTCTTTAAGCTCCAGCCTTAGTGAACTTTGCATTCCCAAACACGCCAAGTTTCCCTAAGCCTGTGTGGCATGGCATAGTGTCCCCTCCCACCTGGGAAACTCCCATTCATCTTTTCCCTTTGCAAAGAGTCCCATCAGTCCTGCTGGTCACTCCCTCCTTTGGTCCACTGTGAGTCCCAGTACCGACCTCCATTGTGGCGTTTGAATGGTAGCGATGCGTTGTTGTGGATTCTGGTGGGGATGAATGTGTTAGGCTGTGTAGGAGAATGTCCTTTGCAGGAAACATACACTAAAGAATTTAAGGATAACGGGGCACCAAGCTGGCAACTTACTAGCCCACAACTACGGTTCCCAAGCCATGTTCTGAGGTGCCCCAGGGCGCTGCAGTAAACTCTCAGAAGTGCCATAGGATACTTTATTTTATTATTTTATTTTATTTTATTTTGAGACAGAGTATCGCTCTGTCGCCCAGGCTGGAGCGCAGTGGTGCAATCTCAGCTCTCACTGCAACCTCCGCCTCTTGGGTTTGAGCGATTCTCCTGCTTCAGCATCCAGAGTAGCTGGGATTACAGGCACACACCACCATGCCCGGCTAATTTTTGTGTATTTAGTAGAGACGGGGTTTCACCATGTTGGCCAGGATGGTCTCGATCTCCTGACCTCATGATCCGCCCACCTTGGCCTCCCAAAGTGCTGTGATTACAGGCATGAGCCACTGTGCCCCACCAGAATACTTTAAATGTTTGATGGAAACACAGCAACATCTACCAGCCTACCACTATTCAGCCTCCCTGAGAATGGCCTCTCCAAAACCTGACAAAGAAGTGGCCATTCTCAAGCCATTTAATCAGGGCAGACTGCATAGAGGGGAAGGTGTGATGTGGTTGTTTCATGGCTTTGGAGCAGAGGGAACGCACAGGGGCGAGACGAATAATAACATATTCACGACTTCCAGATTTGTGTCAATAAATGAAGATGAAAGAGTGGCTTCTGGAGGAGGACGGGCAGATGCTACATGTGGATGTTATTGCCGGAAACGATCCCCATGACCCTCCACTGGGGCCTGGGGCCTTCCACACAGCAGAGCCTGTGCAGCTCCAGGGTGGAATGAGGACCAATGCACAGAATTCTAACTACAGATGCTCCTTGTCTTACTATGGGATTATGTCCCAATAAACCCATTGTAAGTTGAAAATATCATATGTTGAAATGCATTTTTGTTATTTATCCTTTTAATAAATTTTTAATTAGATACGTGGTCTCACTATGTTGCCCAGGCTGGTCTTGAACTCCTGAGCTCAAGTGATTCTCCTGCCACGGCCTCCCAAAGTGCTGGGATTACAGACGTGAGCTGCCGCGCCCTGCTGAAAATGCATTTAATACACCTGATTTGCTGAACATCATTGTTTAGCCTAGCCTACCTTAAACATGCTCAGAGCACGTACATTAGCCTACAGATGGGCAACATCATCTAATACAAAGCCTGTGTTGTGATTAAGTGCTGAATATCTCATGTGGGAGTATTTGCACTGTGCATCCCCAGCCGGGGAAAAGATCAAAATTCAAAATTCCAAGTATGATTTTGACTGAATGTGTATCACTTTCACAGCACCGTTGTAAAGCAGAGAAATCATAAGTGAACCATCGCAAGTCGGGGGCTGTTTGTACTTGATAAATAGAACTGTTGGGTGCTTTTGGCCTAGGAGTGCTGTGAAAAAGTTTCTGAGACTGGAGGGTGCCATTTACCATAAACGCCTGGGAGCCCTCCTTTACAAAAGGGTTCTTTGTTCTGGACTTGCAACTTTTCTGTAAGTTTGTTTCTATAAGATTGTTTCAAAATTAAATAGGAAGCACTGGAGGCTGATTCCTAGTCCTTTTGGAGGTTCTTTTTTTCTTTTTCTTTTTTTTTTTTTTTTTTGAGACGGAGTCTCGCTCTGTCGCCCAGGCTGGAGTGCAGTTGGACGTTCTTTGTAGATAGAAGTTTCTCCTACATTCCAGGGCAGCCACAGTTGCCAAGCATGGTGGGTGGACAGCTACGGCTAAGGAGCCAGGCTCCTGAAACTACCCTCACCGGCAACCTTATTATAGGTTCTTCTCCATTTCCACCAGCAGATGGGAGTTATCCTAAAGAAAATGTGGGCTACACAATGTCAAAACTACATAGGGAATCGCTTGTCCCATTCTGTTCCAGGAAAATTTGTTAAAGAAGAGGAAAATAATAAATTGGCCATAAGAGGGCAGAATTGTTAGCTTTTTTCCTTGATAAAATTGGGTAAGCATATGAATTTGGGGGAAAAATGACTTTTCACGGGTGCAAGTTCTATGCTCAATGGTCAAATGTACAATTTGGTAAAGGGGTAAATGTAAAGTATTGGCTTTTGGCTCCCCAGACCAATTTTCCATGCACAGGCTGGTGAAGACAGCTTAGGCACTGCTGACCTGCAGAGCACCTGTGCATTGGAGATTACGGGTTTTAGGTCATTTTCTCAACAAAGAAAATGAGCAAATACGTGATGCTCACATCAAGAAACATAAGAGTCCCTGACATTTGGTGCTGGAGTTTTGAATCAATTCTGGAAATTATATTTTAAAGAGACATTGCAATCTGGAGGAGCTACAGAAGACAGTGACCAGGAGGATGAAACATCCCGGAAGTACAGCACCTACAGGAGGGAAAAGAGGGAGGGGACGTGGTTGGCCACTCAGTGAGGACAGGTTACTCTCAGGGGCTGAGCTGAAAAGCAGGGTCTATTTGGTGTGGTTCCTAAGGGCAGAGCAAAATCAGCAGATTGAAGTGACTCGAGGCAGACAGAATTGCATGCAGGAAAGGTCAGCTGCTTGGAGCTGTCTGATTCCAGAACCACTTCTGCGTGGAAAAGTCAACATGACATTGGGAACATTAAGCACAGGCTGCCTGAGATGCCGGCACGTGAAATCCGTGCAGGTTGAGTTGCCGCCGTTGAAGGCTGGGGAGCACCAACTACTCAGCCTCCCCTACTCTGCCTCCTCTTCTCAGCCTCCTCTTCACCTCCTCCTCACACTCTTCCCTCCAGGGACCCCATGAATGTCCCAGGGCCCCTCGGAGCCCCGTGTGAAAAACATTGAATCCCAGTCCCAACATTCATTAGCTGTGTAACCTTGGACAAGTGACCTCTTTAATCCTGTGAGATGGGGACCCATGATTGATGTGCTAGGTGTGGTCATGTTCACAAAAGACCTGACCTGGTGCCTGGCACTGCATAAGCTGCCCAACCTTACTCCTCAACAGCAAAGCCGGGATGAGGAACTATAACCCAGCCCGAGTCCTTTCCCCACTCCTTGGCCAAAGAAGGGGAGAGTGGCCCTCGGGCAGCCAAAAACTAAAGTTGTTCCTTATGACATGTTCCTGCGGCTGCCTGCAATTTCTCTCAACTTACACTCACCTGCAAGCAGTCCTGGGCGACGTCATCAGCACTTATATAATTATAGTGATAATATGTTGCAGGTTGGATTCCTCAGAAAGCAGGCAAGAAGAAAGAGCTGGCAGGGGATTGGGGATGTCCTGGAGCCAGGCACTTGGGAAAGGAAGGGTGGGAGGAGCGATGGGCAGGGCGGGGAACCCGGCTGCAGAGCAGGCCCCACTCCTAGGGTGCGCCGGAGGCAGAACAGCCCTTCAGAGTTACCCTGAGTCGCCTGAGATTGCCACGCCTTTGTTTCCAGCCCACTGGTCCCTGGATGTGGGCTGCCCAGGGCAGGGTATGACCAAAGGCGAGGTGGCGCTCTGCAGCTGAGGCAGCTCCCAGGGTAAGGGCTGATGGCTGAGGGTCACCTGAGGACAGGCCTCCCAGTCGCCCAGACTGACATGGTCTTGACAGCAGGGACATCTGGGTGGGTGTGGGGAAAAGAAGGAGATCAGATTGTTACCGTGTCTGTGTAGAAAGGAGTAGACATAGGAGACTCCATTTTGTTCTGTACTAAGAAAAATTCTTCTGCCTTGAGATGCTGTTAATCTATAACCTTGCCCGCAACTCTGTGCTCCCTGAAACATGTGCTGTGTCAACTTGCACAGAGTTGGGGGTAGGGTTATAGATTAACAGCATCTCAAGGCAGAAGAATTTTCCTTAGAACAGAACAAAATGGAGTCTCCTATGTCTACTCCTTTCTACAAAGATACAGTAACAATCTGATCTCTTTTTCTTTTCCCCACAGGTGGGCTCACTACATCCACCGCATGGTGATCACGGGAGTCATCGACAGCATCATCATGGCTTCTCTGCTCCCTGGACAGCTTCCTGACGACAAAGGGGCAAGACCTGGGCTTGACTGCTGTCTCCACACCCAGTTCCAGCCCAGAATGTGGCTCCTGGGAAGGCCCTTTATGGCTGTATCCCCAGTGATATCCCTAATGGGCACCTGTCACATGCATCCTTTGCATAACATGTGACGTTTATAGCCTGACACAGAGGCAGGCATCATGCGGAGAAGGAGGCTCAGAGAGGGGGACTGATCCGCCTGTCAGAGCGAGAAGCGGGCTGCTGCCAGGACGGGCCCCATTTGCTGCAGGACACAGGCTCCTGCAATCACATGCCCAGCCTGGCCAGCCTGGCTGGAGTGATGCTCAGATCTGTGCTTGGGGCGCCCCGCTTCTGGGCCTCTCACCTCCCCCATGACCTTGTGTCCTCATGCCAACTTGCCAGGAAGCTGGGCTCTGCTAGCACCTCACCCCTCCTCGATCCCCACTGTTCTTCTCTCCTGCGAGGGACCCTGGCCCAAACCTGGCCCTGGGCAGAGGCCATCCCGAGCAGGGAGATATGGAGCTCCCTGGAACAGAGCAGCCTTCAAAAGCCATGGTACCATGGGCAGGTTCTTTGAGGTGAAGCATCTCTAGAGAGACAGAGGAAGATACTGGGGAGAGGAACATTTGGAGCAGCAAGTCGGAGCAAAGGGCAAAGGTCACAGGTTGCTCAAGCCCAGGCGTTCATATCCTGGAGCCCAGTGACCGCAAGGCAAGTTACGTGGCCTCTCTTGGACTCAGCTTGCTGATCTGTCCAATGGGAACAACGGCATTTCCTTCATTAGGTTGTAAATCGAGTTCCACACATAACGGGCCTGGCACTTAGGTGTTGAAGAAATCTTAGCTCCCATGATTTTATCATTTCCCAGGGAAACAAAGAGGTTCTGGGAGCTTGCTTGAGGCCTCTTTGCCCTGCAGCGTCTTGGAGAGAAGCAAGGAGGAAGGACCACAGGAGCAGCGACAGTCGTGTGTTTAGAGGGGGAACAAAAACACCCTGAAAGTTCCGGATTGAGCTACTGTATGGGAATAATTATGGCTGCTATTTTTGTGCATTTGTTTAATAACGTTAATTTGCCGACAGCCTGATATTATAACATCCTCTCCCACACAGAGGTGGCTTGAGTTCTCTATTCACCAGAATCCATTTGCATTTCTTCTGCGGGGTTTGGGGCTCAGGAGCTGGTGACTCACAGCTGGCGGGGGCCTCCAGGAAAGGCCCCTCTCCACGTGGGAGCAGAAGTGGGGGTGTTAGCTCCCGGCAACATCGCCCTGTGCCAAGGCAAACTTGAAACCCTCCCAGCCTCCCTGGGAAAGGCCTCTAGCCTTGCCCTGGGCCTCTCCAAAACCTGGCAAAGAAGTGGCCATTCTTGAGACATTGAATCAGGGCAGACTTCTTAGAGGAGATGTCTCGATGTGATTGTTTCATGGCCTTGAAGCAGAAGAAAAACACAGGAGCCAGAAAGGATAAGGACACAAATATTCACGACTTGGAGATTTGTGAAAAATGAAGATGAGAGTGACTTCTGAGGATGGGGGGCTGGCAGAATGTAACAGGTGGATGTTGTTGCTGGAAACCATCCCCATGTCCATGCACTGGGGCCTGGGTGCATTTGTAGGGCAGTTGTGTGCAGCCACAGAGTGGAATGAGGACCGAGGCACCGAAACTCGAGAGCAGTTGAAGGGAGGTTTCTCTGAACAGCAGTACTCTAGCTCATAATGAAGAAAGAATGGTGTTAGAACATCACCTCTATGCAACCACTAATACCGTAATGAACCTGGGCCATGACTATTAATGACTGCTAACTTCCTGGAAGAAAGAAAGACAGCCATGGCCGGGCGCGGTAGCTCATGCCTATAATCTCAGCACTTTGGGAGGCTGAGGCGGGAGGATCACCTGAAGTCAGGAGTTCGAGACCAGCCTGTCCAACATGATGAAACCCTGTCTCTGCTAAAAATACAAAAATTAGCTGGGTGTTGTGTGGGCATCTATAATCCCAGCTACTTGAGAGGCTGAGGCAGGAGAATTGCTTGAACCCGGGAAGCGGAGGTTCCAGTGAGCCGAGATGGCGCCACTGCACTCCAGCCTGGGTGACAGACCAAGACTCTGTCTCAAAAAAAAAAAAAAAAAAAAGAGACAGCCAGAAGGCCATGTGTCACATGTCTCCTGAAGGAGTTTCACTGTCAACAGGTCAGACCTGCATCCAATCAAGCTTCTAGATCCATCTACCAATTCACAGGAAATGCAATGGAAGGAAACATTCACCAACCCCAGGGTGATACAGTCAGAACATTCCAGGCTATGTGATACTCTATGGGCCAACTGATAGTGGGTAAGGAGGAGAAACTCAAGGATGAAATGTAAGAGACCTGAAAGCAATTGCGAGGCCAGGATATTGTATGGGTCTTGATAAACAGTAAAGCACTGACACATATGCATATTTTAGATAATAACTAGGAAAATCAGCCGGTTGCAGTGGCTCACACCTGTAATCCCAGCACTTTGGGAGGCTGAGGTGGGTGCATCATGAGGTGGAGTTCAAGACCAGCCTGGTCCATATGGTGAAACCCCGTCTCTACTAAAAATACAAAAATTAGCCAGGTATGATGGCAGGTGCCTGTAATCCCAGCTATTTGGGAGGTGGAGGCAGAGAATTGCTTGAACATGGGAGGCGGAGGTTGCAGTGAGCCAAGATCACGCCATTGCACTCCAGCCTGGGCGACAGTGAAACTCCATCCAAAAATAAAAATAAAAATAAAAATAATAAGGAAAATCTGAACATTGAACTGGACATTTGATGACATCAAGAAATTATTGTTTTAAGTGTATCATTGGCACTGTGATTTTAAAAGAATCCTGATTTTTTGCCGATAGGGTGGGAAATCATTGCAGAAGAAGTAATATATGTTTGGGATTTGCTTCCAAAGAATCTGGGGTCAGACATGAGTTGGTCCTCGTGGAAGCTGAGTGATGGGTACCAGGGAGTTCATTGTACCATCTTCTCCTGGCCGGGTACTAACCAGGCCTAACCCTGCTTCACTTCTGAGATCAGGTGTTTTGAGGGTAGTGTGGCTGTAGGATTGCTGGGAATGTAGGGTGGAACCCACTACACTGACAAAAAGGAGAAAGCTAGGGAAGCCTAAGTAGCTCACAGCTGGAGACAGTTTTCTGCTCAG
This sequence comes from Hylobates moloch, assembly GCF_009828535.3. NCBI lineage: Eukaryota > Metazoa > Chordata > Mammalia > Primates > Hylobatidae > Hylobates > Hylobates moloch. The sequence continues at coordinate 11,387,092 of NW_026652290.1, read as the reverse complement.
GGGACATCTGGAGATTTTGGTTGCCACAAACAGAGGATACGGATGCTACTGGCATCCTGTGATAGGGGCTAGAGATACTGCTGAACTTCCTGCAACGCAAAGACCAGCACCCACAACAAAGAACGTTCTGGCTCAAAATGTCAATAGTGTTGAGATAGAGGAATTCTGGGCTGTTTTAGCGGGGATGGGGGACACGGGGAGTATGAACTGGAGCATCTTTGCTGAAGAACAATGAGAACGTGTTGGATTAAATTAAGTGCAAACATAGCCTGCGATGCATTACACCCACCCCTCGGTGTAGCCCCAAGAAATGGTTGTCAGATCTGTAAGGGGAGATGGACAGCTGTATTTTCAGCAGTGCTGTTTGGTGCGTGTGTTGTGGGGGAGTTGGAAGCAACCCCTACTTAAGAGAAATGCTGGGGGAATTGCTGTCAGATCCTAAACATGAGTCATGTCAGACTCTGGCCTCCAAATCCCACTTTCCTGGTGCTAATTACTGGGATTTTCACTGGGGTTTAGGCAAAAAGTAAAGGCTGTGGAGTGCTTGGCAGCAGTTAGGAGCAATGAACTGTATGTTCATGGAGGAAAGCAGAAGATTGTAAAAGCAGTGCTGGATGACAAAGTGAGAAAGAGAGATGCATATATAATGCAGTACCCTTTATTTACATTAAAATACACACGCCAGAAAACAATATGCATTTAAGGAGCACATAGAAACAAAAATATATATATATTAAACACATCTGAATGATTGCTCACGGGGTGGAGGGGGAAGGAAAAAAATGAATGAATGAATAAAAAATCAAGAGCCAGGCCTTGTGTGAACCAATAATGGCTGTACATCATGAACTGGAGAGGGTAACTAACTCAGATTCTGCACTAGGATTCAAAGCAAATCAAGAAAATGAAATCACACTGGATAAACAGCCCAGGACAGAAGCTGTTAATATAGTAGGTGCTAAAGAAATAGTAGCAATAACCAAAATAATATATTAGTACTAATTTATTATTAATAGGCTCACAGGGTAAATTATTATGAATACTTCATTTTCCCCATCCTTTTTCTTCCCCCAATCCAGGCAAAAAAGCCCACCATTGATTTCTAAGGATCCACTGAGGAAGGATGTGCAGGATCCTCCCTTGGGGTGGCAGATTGGAAGGAGTCCTTGGAGGTCGGGGAGAGCAGTCAACCCATGGGGACAGTCCCCACACCCGGAAGGAAATGAGTGAGGAGGTGCAATTGATGGGTTCCTAGAGCAGCAGTGACCAGAGTCCTTGGCAGGGCCTGAGAGGGGTGGCATGATGGTGTTTGTGAGGACACAGGACACCAGGTGTCAAGAACCCTGGCACCTACACTGCTGAACTTTGGATTTCCAGCCTGGCAGCCACTGGCATCCCCTCCCCATTGGATTCCCATGCAACCCTGGGGAACACTGAATTTCTCACCACCCAGGTGAATAGGGGCTCAGACAGATTTAATTTGATTTAACACAACAAGGTGACACTTCTTGCATCTAAGTAAAATTCATTCTCACTTCACTTTTTTTTTTCTTTGCACCCCACACAGCCATCACCTCAGGAGCTCACACTTCTGGTGCTTCAGGAAACATCATGAACAAACGAAACACCTCTTCCTCCTCTCCAGCTGCTGGGCTTCAGAATGCTGGGGGGGTCTCACCTCCCATGGCACACCCACTGGCCATTTGCTCCGTGGTGCCCTGGGAGTCAGCCAGGAAAATGGAATCCGGAGGCCAGAGTCTGAAATGAGCTCCTCTCTAGGATCTGAGCCCAATTCCTCCAGCACTTTCCTTGGGGTCACGTTGGTAGGATGCAGCAGATGACCCCTAACCACACACTCCAAACATGTTCCATGGCCAAACTTGTGTCATGAGTCTTTCTCCAGTTGCTCCAGCTTCTCCAGAACAAGAGTGTGGTGAGGTTCCACCACTGGCTGACCACAGTTAGGAAAATCTGGAGTTTTCCTGGAGCCATTTCCAACACTGGTTGGCATCATGAGTAGAGACGGGAGAGAAGGAGTCAGGATTAATGTGTAGAGACTTTCAGGAAACGACACATCACCGTTGTTTGCATTTAGACCTTTCCTTCCCCCATTTATCTTTGGATGGGAACCTGGATTATTTCTCTGATTATAGAAGAGGATACATTTACCATGCAGAACATTTAGGACTGTAGGTGCCAGGCTCTTGGGGGTGCACTTGAAACAGGACTTGCAGAGCAGAGCAGTGCAAATATTACCAGCTGTGCGGTTATGAGCAAGTCCCTAAACTTCTTTAGGTCTTAGTATTCTACGTACAGGATGGAAAGGGTTACGTGAGATAATGCTTGCAAAATACCTGTTAGGTGCCAAGGACTCTGATAAGGATTTTAGATGCATGTTGGTGGTGATGATGTTGGTGATGACCTGCTGGGGCTGAAGCTGAAGTCACAGTATCTAAATCGACATTTGCAAGAGACTGTGTCTGGGTTGAAGATGGTGAATCCATTCTTGGGTGAATCCCAAGCCTGTGAGCTGACCTTGTAGGACGCTCTCCAGAATTGATCATTTAGGACACTGAGAATTGCTATGGATTGAATAGCTGCTACTCACCTTATGTGGTTTAATTTAGTCTCTTCACCATTTTGTTAATGAAAATAACTTAATCCAAGGAGGACTTTACCGTTTACATCGTGTTTTCACACACATTGTTGTATCTGAAATAGGGTAGGAGGTGTATGAGTGTGGGTGGATTCAAAGTAAAAATTGGCCCAAGTTAGTCTGCTGGGAACGTTGTGATACGTGGTTCCTTTATTGCTTAATCAGAAACCTCTAAAGCCTTTGAGTCTTGTTCTTTTTCACAAGTGCTGAGCACAAAATGAATTATTCAAAGACCAGTGATGAAGATTGACCTGAACTTGATAGTCAGAGCCGGAGACACGAGATCATTTCTGGGGATTTATCATCCCTGTTCGCAGCCCAAAGTTCATCCTTGGTCCTGACAGTGGGCTGGAGGCCACGTTGGCTCCAGAATGCTCTCTATCCTCTTTCCAGGGGTAGGTTCTAGCTGCATACCAGTGAATACCAGCTCCTTGGGGAAAGGGCTCAGAGGCAGAGAGGCTGGGCATGAGCCCATGAATTTGGCATCTTGCCCCAGGCACAGCCTTTTTGGAGGAGGTGGGGCTGGTGCAGGCTGAGACAGAGCAAGGAGGGGGGTCCCTCGGGCTTCCACCTCCTCAGGAGTCCACCCAGCACCATTCTCCCTCCTTCTCTTGCATTTTGTTTAGGATGCCACCACTCCCCACCCAGACTCAGGAGCTATCCCCAGCTACTGTGATAAATCCCAGTGGGTCTAAGCCAGTGGTTCTCAACCCTGGTTTCACATTAGAACCATCTGGAGAGCTTTAAAAAAATTTCAGAGATCTGGAACTAAACCCCTAGAACCTAGAGCATATCATGGCCTTGACATTGCCTGGAAGGTTTTTAGAGAAACAGACCCTCAGGGCCCACCCCAGAGTAACTTCAGAATCTCCAGGCTGGGAGAATCACTAACTGGTCAAAGCCAGTCATGGTACAGCAGATTGTGTTTCTCAAAGGTGGTTGCTACCATAGATCCCATCTCTCCTGTGTTCCTAACAATGGAACGCTGACGCTCCTCACATCTGAGATGGTGGGATCTATGTTCTCTTCTCTATAAACCTAGGTAGTCTGGGGATTATGACGGAAACGACATCAGGTAACTTCAAAGGCTGCTTCCAGAAAGGCAATGAAGCTTCTGCCTGTCTCTTGGGACCCTCACTCTTAAAACCAAGCTGTCACCCTATGAGGAAGACCAGGCCTCAAGAAGAGACCGTGTGCAAAGATGTTCTAGTGACAACCTTAGCTGCAGTTGCAGTGGACACCAATTGCCAGATCAATGAGCAGGGAAGCCTTTGAAATGACAGCCACTGTCTGACTCCAACTGCCTGGGAGATCCCGAGTGAGAACCACCTTGCTGAGCCCAGCCAACCCCTAAAGCTGTCAGAAATAATCATGATATGATTGTTGCTGTCTTAAGCTACTAAGTTTTGGGGCAATTGCTTGTATATTAATAAATAACTGGAGCACATGGCCACCCTGTTCCCCTTGCCAGATGGTGGTTTAGGAATGGGCATGTGACTAGGTTTTGGCCAATGAGACACGACATGAAGTCTGCTGGGGTTGCTTCTGGGAAAGTTGTCTTTGTTCCTTAGAAAAACATAGAGAAAAAGACCACCCTTCTCTTCCCTCTGATGCTGTTGCATCTTGATAGGATGTTTGGAATCACTGTTGCCATCTTGCTACCAACTCGTGGATAAAGGCAGCAGAATTCTGCCTTCCTCCCTCTCAACTGTCTCCCCACTGCTACTGCCTGCCATGTGCACTCCATTATGCATAAATCTCATTCTTCCTTGGGGTGCTGCAAGTATCTGATCTCTTAGCTAAGTTTCACATTCTTTGGAGTGTTATCATCTGGCTGCCTCCATCAGGAGGCAGGGGCTGGGAGGAGACTACTACTTGAGCTTGGTTGCATTTTGCTTGTAAAACTTACAACCTCTAGAGTTGGGTATAGAGTCTGGGGATAGAGCCTGATGAGGTGATTTTATCTACACCCCCCCATTATAGGAACAAAAAGACAGAAGTCCCGAGGGCTGCTGGTAACACACAGAGAGTGCAGCAGCACCTGATGAGAACTCAGGCCTCTGAACCAGCAGGACAGAGAGCCCACACATGCAAACCTTCAAGGATGGGGCCACTGGGCAGAAAATCTTAGCCCCACAGCGAGCACACAGGGAGTCCTGGCTTCACATACCAGAAGGTGGAGGCAGGCCCAGAAGGATGTGACATGTCCAAGGTCACAGAGCGGAGGGTCCAGGATCCTGTTTCAGGGATGTGAGAGTCCAGAGACCTCAGCTCTGCCACTACCAAGGACGTGAGGCCCTAGCACCTGTCCTGGGAGATGTGGATGCTAGAGGGGCACCTGCCCAGTTCCTATTCACTCATCTGCATGCCTGGAACCCAAAGAGCAAAAGCAGCCCTGGTGGGGGCTCTGACTGGCTCCAGTGTACCACCCTCCAGCCCCTGTAGTGGTGACCACTGAGCCTCGTCTCTTCTATGGCACATTGGAGCAGCCGCTGCTGCCATGGATGAACCCACACTCACAGTGCTAGCCGGGCCCCAGGCACGGGTGCATTAGACAGAATCCACTCATCCATCCACTTGTGCATCCACTCCCTAGGCAGAGTGCTGTGTTCCAAAGGCAGGTTAACTTCCAAGTGTCACACGAGCATATGAAAGTGGTTCACTGAGTGTGGAGAGAAAGTCAAGACTTGGAGAGCTGCCAATGGGCCTTCATACCCAAAATCCAGGCAGCTGGTGAAGGAACAGAGCCCAGGTGCCAATTTGCTCAGGCCTTAGGTGGAATGTGGCTCCCCCGGCCTCCACTGTCCTTTCTCCACTTACAATGGTTAATTTTACGTGTCAGTGTGGCTGGGCCACAGTGCTGCCCAAATATTTGGCCAACCATTTTTCTAACTGTCCTGTGAAGGTGTGTTTTGGATGACACTAATCTTTAAATCGGTGGACACTGAGTAAAGCAATTACCTTTGCTAACGTCGGTGGGCCCCAACCACTACACCGAAAGCCTGAATAGAACAAAGGCTGACCTCCCCTGAGCAGCCAGGATTTCTGCCAGGAGACTGCAAGTTTGGACGTGAACTGCAAGTCCTCACCGGGTCTCCAGCCCACCAGCCTCTGCCGTCAGATTTTGGTTGTACTCACCAAGTCTCCACAACTTCTTGAGCTAATTCCTTAAAATAAATCTTTCTCTCTCTATATTCATCCTGTTGATTCTGTTTCTCTGGAGAACCCTGATAGACCTCCTGTATCTAGGGAGAAGTGAGAGTTACTCAAACATTAAGGAGTGGTGCCCCCCCACATGTAGTTCTCTAGGGACATCACTGATAAGCCTGTGGCACCTATGGATTTCCCCCACGCCCCCACCCCAGCTCTGCATGCAGCCCTGGTAACACATGATTCTTCTGAAGGTCACTGGTGGGGCTGGGAGGACATCACTGACTCGCCCATGGGACGAGAAAGAGGGTAGGGGATGGGCACAGTGGCTCATGCCTGTAATCCCAGCACTTTGGGAGGCCAAGGCAGGTGGATCACTTGAGGTCAGGAGTTCAAGACCAACCTGGCCAACATGGGGAAACCCCGTCTCTACTAAAAATACAAAAATTAGCTGGGCATGATGGTGCATGCCTGTGATCCCAGCTACTTGGGAGGCTGAGGCAGGAGAATTGCTTGAGCCCAGGAGGCAGAGGTTGCAGTGAGCCGAGATCACGCCACTGCACTGACAGAGCAGGAGCTTCACCATCTTGGACAAGCACTGCCATTTTAAAGTTCACCTTGATTAAAAAACCCACCTAAATTCAAAGGGCATCGGCCTAATGGCTAAGGTCAGCAGGACCATAAACCACAAATGACATCTCTGATCAGAAACATTCCAAATCCCTCCCCAGTCGGAGACATGCCAGCCCTGAGATAACCTCCCCTCCAGCCAGAGAGATGTCAGCCCCAAGATAACCTCTTCTCTGACCAGAGACTTTCCAACCCTGCCGTAAACTTCTTTCCCACACAGAAACATTCCAAGCTCTCTCACCAATAAATAGTCTTAGTCTGTAAGAGAGAGTGCTCCTGACCGAAATCGTCCAGAAGCCCCTCTCAGGTTTATTCTCCAAAATAAACCTGTCTTTGACTATTGAGCCACTTTTCATGGTTCTTTCCTCTTTCTTTAACTCTTACATGCACTCCAGCCTGGGTGACAGAGCAAGACATCATCTCAAAAAAAAAAAAAAAGGAGGGTAGTAAGTTCCAGGTGTGGGGGAACCAATGTCAGATTGTTCCCTGTTAATGGCTGATTACCCCAAGTCATTTTATTCCATAATTCATGACACTTGGGTTTATTAGTCTACCCCTCCCATTTTTTTACACTGCTTGAGGAAACAAAAGATCAGAATGTATATTGAAGAAGAGACTCTAATTTATGATTTCTGAGTTGAGTTTGTACATGTTAACGTTTGGTAAAAATCTCCTGATTGAGGAGAGGCTGCAACTAGGCCCTGATTCTGAGATGAATTTATAGACAGAAAGGAAATTGTGGTGGTGATGTGATTATTAACACATGCACCCACCCCCGATGGGGGAAAAAATGACCAAGAACCTGTTCCTAAGATGCGTGTAAACCACATCTTCCCAGGCTAAGGGCTCCTTCATTTAGCAGCTCAGCATCAGGGCCAGTGAAGTATGAACCTAGTGATGTCTGAGTCCACAATCAGCTTGTATTTAGGAGTGGATTCTACTTTTTCCAGGTGCACAAAAAACAAGCCTGGCACAGTGACAGAGAAAGAGTGTTCTAGAGAGAGAAAAGTGCAATTAGGAGCTAATTACATTGATAAAAATTGGAGTAGCGCTTACCTAAATGATTGTCCAGTTTGGAAATGCTATCTAACTGTCTCCAAGCACAAAAACTGATTCCTTTACTTTGCGGTGAGGAGAACATGGTTTTGGTATTATTCTGTAAACAGTAACTGAAGAATACAACAGTCATTGCAAGGGTGCCAGTGGAGACGGAGGGGGGTCTCACAGTTGCTATCAGTTTATAGGCAATGATTGAAAAGTCACATACAGAAGCAACAGAGAGCCTCCCACAGGAGGCTGAGTCATTGGAGTTGTGGGTGGGTGGGAGGGGAGTGGGCTTGGAAACCATTTAGGCCAAGCCCCTCAGAGTGGAAGGGTGTTGCCCAAGGATTCGTGGTGAATGAGTGGCTGAATTGGGACCAGAACTGGCTTCTCTTATCCTTCTCCTCTACCATGGTGCGAGACAAATGGAAGAATCCAGCAACAAAATACCTGTCATGGGCTAAACTCTGTCTTCCCTAAATTCATTTGTAGAATGACCCCCAGTACCTCAGAATATGACTGTATTTGGAGATAGAGCCTTTAAAGAGGTTATTTCATGAAAACTAACCACCAATTAATTAGGGATGGATCCGAATCCAATCTGACTGGTGTCCTTATCAGGAGAGGGAATTTGGGCACACTGAGGGACACCGGGGTCACGGGCACACAGACCACGTGAGGACACAGCAGGAAGGTAGCCGTCTGCAAGCCAAGGACAGAGGCCTCAGAAGGAACCAATCCTGCCAACACCTTGATCTTGGACTCCAGTCCCCAGAACTGTAGGAAAATTCATGTGTGTTATTTAAACCACCCAGTCATCGCTTCTCGGCCTTTTGGCTAAGATCAAGTGTAAGCCACCCAGTCTGTGGTAGTTCATTGCGGCAGCCCGGCTGCCTAACACACCGCCCCTCCAAGGCTGCGCACACCAGATGTGCAGCTTTCTGGACTACGTGCTAGAGCCCATGTGTCACCACCATGGTTTTCTGTTCTCAGAAACTAATGGCGTCTTAAACAGGGCAAGAGGAGAGCGGGCACAGCAGCGACACACAGCATTGTTTTGCTACTCAAAATCTCAAAACCAAAAACGTCTAAGCTGAGCCAACACTTGGAGAGCTGAAGGAGGGCATGGCTTGCAGTGGCTTCTGGGGACTTGCGGAGGGTGATTGAAACCCTCCTGGCTCCAGTTTCCCACCAGAAGAATGGGTGTCACACTGCCTGGTCTTCTGGAAAAATCTGATTTGCCCACATCTGTCCTACACCCAGGAAGCAGACACTCCTGTATATTAGGATTAAATTGGCAACCCCCAAATGTTCACAGGCAGCCTTCGGAGAGCAGCTGGATTATTCCAAGTCTACCTTTCTTTGAACTCAAGATGCACCAGGTGTCATCAAATCCAGCTCCCACTCCCAAGCAGCCTCTTCAAAGGCTACCTTTCCACTTAGGTGGTTTCGACAGCTGTCTACAAGATTCCATCTTAGGGCCTTGGTCCGGAAATATTGCCCTTGTAAGGGGACAGTATCCCCAGGACCAGAAACTTTGTCAGATAATAGGAACTCAGACCAGCCCGATTCTAAAATTCTCATTGTCAGAATCAGTTATTTGGGTTAAGGCATAAAAGGCTCTTGTAAAATATGTTATCAAAGGGCCATACATATTACGATGTCTTCAGCCATTAACACCTCTTTGTGACTTCATCAGTGTGGCCTCAGAGCCACCCTTAGTCCCTTAGGGCCAGGGCCCAGGGCAGCTGAGTTCTGGTGTGAGTAAAGGAGAAAAGGTTCACAGCCTGTGTCAGGGAGGGAAGTGCACGGACAGGTGTGTCATGTGGAGGGACGTGGGTGACAAAAAAGGAGAAAGGAGTTCAGAAGGAACACTGACAGCCTGACATGTCTAAGTCAGCCAGACCTCTATATCAGAGTCACCTTTCAGCCAGATGGTGCAGATCTTGAACATGAATGGCCAGGCCAGTTGGCAAGTGCACGAGTCCGGCTGCATCTGTGTAAGGAGCTTGGCATCTCAGAGCTGGCCCTGGCCTAGGGCCATGAAGTTGGGGGTGCAGGAAGAATATACAAAGGGTACATCGGTGTCTCCTGGGCTTGGGGGGAGCTGCTGGCTTCCTGGAGCCATTGCTGTGATTGGCACTCACATGGGCGGGGCTTCTCCCATGTTCCCAGACAATCAGCTTGCCCGCAGACTCCAGACTCCCACACCCACGCTGGGGCAGTTACAGCCCTTCTGGAGAAGCAGGGAGAGGACTGGGGTCAAGTGACAACAGCTAAGCGTGGGTGGCCTGGGCCTGTCAACCACAGGCCTGGGGCTCAGGGGTCACCTGGAGAGAACAGGAAGGGTTGTCTGGCCACCCACAGTCCAGGGATGGGGGTGGCCGAGGCTCAGCAGGGCGAAGAGGACATCTGGTCATAGTCGGGGCACTTGAGCAAGGCGGGGTAGTTGCTGTTCATTTGCAGGGAGGCCTCACTGGAGATGTCGGAGGGGCTGCGGCCCCTGACCCAGGCGTCTGGGTGTAGGAACTGGCCTGAGTAATCGGAGCAGTTGCTCAGCCGAGGGCGGTAGAAGCCAGGGTGGGGCCTGTACATGTCCTCCGCGGTGTACCGCTTCATGAACAGGTACACAGACATCACCCCGGCACTCTACAGGGAGAAGACAGCAGAGGACGGACTCGCTGCTGGGGCCTGCCTCATCTCCCCTGGCTGGGGTCTGCACAGGACACAGCTCGACTGGGGTGGGAAGCGGACGTGGGGACAGGAGCAGGGCCCTGGAGACATCCTGGCTGGAGGGGACCCAGGAAGGTAAGACAGTGACACATTCTGGGATGAGGAAGGGAAGTAGGGTGGGTGGTCCAGGGTCCAAAATGGTTGTGGAATGTCCCCCCTCCCCCTTCCCCACTCTCCCTGGCTCAGTGGGGCGGTGCCCAGCCCCAGCCTATGCCTACTTAGGGTGATGGGCTTTACCTCCGTTAAAAGGAAGGAGATGGCAGCGAAGGCAAACGACCACCCATACTTGTAGTTGAAGTAGGTCTCTGCGTCCTTGGTCCTGTTGAGCATCTCATCGTTGATGCTGGAGATGTAGAGCACCAGGCCCACCACGAGAGAGAGGCCTGGTCAGGCAGCAGGGGAGAGGGGATGCTCAGCCAGAGGCTCAGGAAATTTGCTGAGGCAGCACCCACCTCCCTTTGCAATTCAGGAGCAAAGCCGCCAGCCTTGGGGTACCAATGCTCTCAGTGGAGTTCAAAGGAGAGCAGAAACTTTCCTCCCGAACACCCTGTTTAGACCAGCACCTTCTAGACAGCAGATAGTTTCAGGGAAGAAGCTCCTATATAGCTGCCCTCCTAAGCCATGGGCTAAGCCCAGTGGTTCGCACCCTGCTGTGCAGATCTGTCACATAGGCCTGAGCCCCAGCTCTGGACATTCTGATACACCTGGCCTGGGGTGGGGACCTGGCACTGTATTGTTTTTTTTCTTTTTTGGGGGTGGATTTTCACTCTTGTCACCCAGGCTGGAGGGCAATGGCGCGATCTCGGCTCACTGCAACCTCTGCCTCCCGGGTTCAAGTGATTCTCCTGCCTCAGCCTCCCAAGTAGCTGGGATTACAGGTGCCTGCCACCATGCCCGGCTAATTTTGTGTGTTTAGTAGAGACGAGGTTTCTCCATGTTGGCCAGGTTGGTCTCAAACTCCTAACCTCAAGTGATCACCCGCCTCGGCCTCCCAAAGTGCTGGGATTACAGGCGTGAGCCACTGCGCCTGGCACTGCATTTTCTTAAGAGGGCTGTGAACCACTGAGCTAGAAAGTGGCTTTTACAGAACTGAAGGGTAAAATAGGCCCCGTGGGCAGAGATAGCCAAGGTGGTAGGTGGCACCTATCATTGCGGAGTTCCCTCATGTGGCCCCATGGTCTGTGCAACCCACCTGACCACAAGGTGTGGCCTGTCTGAGATCTTTAGGTAGGGGAGGTAAAGGGATTTTGTCCAGATTTTGGCAAGCTTTAAATCAGGAGGCCGGGGGGACCAACCTCCTACTGCCATTGTGCAAATGACTGCCTCAGGCATCAATTCTGTCAATTAGTAGCTGTAATTGAATCAAGACATAATTAATTACTCTGTTTTGAGCTGTTCAGGTTTAATTCCACTCACATTATTTTATGAAACTAGGGCATCTGGAAGGATGAATGCTAAAGGAAAATTGGTGTGACCGAAACCTTCCTAGTACTTATGTTTGAGTCATCGGTGCCCTAAATGAACACTCTTTATTGTTATCATTGAAATGACTTCATGTGGCCCATCTCAATCTTAGGTTTCTGATCCGGTAGACCACTGCTGAAAAACCTCATGTATATCAAAGCTACTGTTTATAGCTTTGGCTATCGTGAAGTTCACAGAAGGAAAAATAAAAAGCTTAACTAACTCTGGGTCTGTACCTCTTAGACTATGTGGAAATATCACCATGCAAAGGCTGGGCTGATGACATTGCTGGTGCTCAATAAATATGTGTTGGGTTAATGCGTGGAAGGGTGGAATGATGGATTGATAGATGGAAGAATGGACGGATGATGGGTTGGTGGGTAGATTGAAAAATGGATGGACAGATGGATGGAAAGAAGAGTGGGTAGGTGTGTGGATGGATGCATGGATGGATGGATGGATGGATGGATGGATGGATGGATGGATGGAGAAAGAAAGAATGGCTCTTGGACATCAGACTTTCTGACTGCCACCTGGCTCCCAAGCTACGTTGACAAGAAAATATTGGGAAAAGGATCCTAAAATTACTTAGGAGTCAGGTGGTAATCAGAATGCTTGGTATCCAATAGCTGTTTTTCCTTTCTTTCCATCTGCCCATCCACCCACCCACCCATCCATCCATCAATTATTCAAGCCATTCACCCATCCATTTGCCATCCAAGCATCTTCTCCCCAGGATCCCTAACCAGTCAGTCAGTCCGGGGCACCTAAATTACATGCCCCAAGAGCCACTCCTTTGGCCCGAGTCATTATCTCCAAAAGAAAAGGTCTCCATGAAAATGCACAGGTCACCTTGAAAAGGAGAAAGAGCCCACCTTTATTGGCTGTTTTCTTTCCCCTTCTCACTCTACACACCAGCCATGAGTAATCTCATCCAAGTCCATGGATTCCTCTCCCACTCCCTAAGCTGATAGCTCTCCAATCTCTATCTTTGGTCCAAGTCACTCCCATGAGCCCCAGACACTGACCTCTGGCAGCCTTCTGGACACCTCCTCCCAGATGTCATAAGGACACCTCAAACTCAGCAATTCCCACACTAAACTCATGATCTGCCCAAATCTGCTCCTTCTCCTGTGATCCCCGAATCAATGATGTGATATGCCATCCACCCAGTGCTCAAGCAAGAAATTGGCACTCACCTTGACTCTTCCCTGGAAGCCTCATCCTAGTACTGTTGAGTTTACCTCTCATATGTCACTTGAACCCTCTCATTTCTCTCTTCTCCACCATCATCCCCCTGTTTGGGCCATCGCCTCTACTATTGGAATAGCCTCTCGCCTAGTCTCCCTGCCTCCTGTCTTGCTTCCCTCCCTCCCTCCATTCCCCAGCATGGTCATTCTAAAATCCAAACCCAATTGTGTCATCCCTTGGCTCAAAATCCATCTAAGTCTTCTCCTAAAGCCCCAAATCCATAAGATGACCTCGGATGCCTTCCCCAGTCTCTCTTCTCACTACATTTTTCCTTGCACCTGCCATTATGAACAATGATTACACTCAGTTCCCCCAGTGCTTCATCCTCCCACTTTCCTCCAGGCCCCTTTTCCACCCCCACCCCCAACCTCACTTCTTTGCCTAATTCTTACTCATCCTTTAGCTTGCCTCCTCCTGGTAGTCTTCCATGACCAACCTTTGCCCTGAGTTTCAGTCACTGGTCTTGGCCCCCTTGCAGTCCTTGCTGGCCACCATTCATAGTCCTATTCACACTGGGTTCCTATCTCCTGTCTACTGTTTGTATCTCCCATTACACTGCCCTTTTTGTAGGCAGTGATGCCAGCAGCCAGAATAAGGCCTGGTAGATATCATGAATGAATAAAAAGAAGAAAGAATGAAGTACAACCTGGCATCAGTCCAGGAAGACAAGTCCATGTTGAAGGGGTCTAAGAGGGTTTACGGTGTGGGGTGTGACTGGAGAGGGAAGGAGACAGCAGAAGTTTCCTGAGGACAGCTGGGGGATGAGGGGTGAAGGACCCATTGTGTTTAATATTCATGCACAAATATGAAGACATAGCCCCTACAAAAATAGGAATACTCAAGATGGTGGGAATTAAAAAGTCCTTAGGTGCAGTGATGTGTGGAGTGAGGAAGGAACTCTGGGTCCCAATCCCAGATTTGCCAGAGGGGAGCCTGTGCAGTCACCCCTCCTGTGGAGCCTCTGTTGCTCTTCTGGAAGGTAATAATGGGCCCAGGGTCCTCAGATGTTTCCTCCAGCTCTGACTCAATTCTGTCTGGATGACTGACTCAGCCTATCCTAATTCCAGGACTTTCCAGTGCAGAGCCTTTTGGGAGTTAAACAGCAAAAGTCCAGGGTGGCTGGGCACAGTGGCTTATGCCTGTAATCTCAGAACTTTGGGAGGCCAGGGCAGTTGAATTGCTTGAGCTCAGGAGTTCGAGATCAACCTGGCTAACATGGAAAAACCCCATCTTTACTAAAAATACAAAAATTAGCCAGGTGTGGTGGCAGGCACCTGTAATCTCAGCTACTTGGGAGACTGAGGCAGGAGAATTGCTTGAATCTGGGAGGTGGAGGTTGCAGTTAGCCGAGATCGAGCCACTGTGCTCCAGCGTGGGTGCCAGAGCAAGACTCTGTCTCAAAAAAAAAAAAAAATCCAGGGTGCAAGAAAAGAAAACAACACAACTTACCTGAGAGGATAAAGAAGATGCCAGAGACAAAGGCCAGTATCGTCCGGTGGGGACGGATGTGTCCGATGTTGCTCAGGATAAACCCAATGAACATGAAGAAGAGGCTGACCAGAGGGAATGGTGTGGCTGAGCGGATCATCTCTAATTAATGGGACAAAAGGGCAGCCTGTCAGCCTCCAGGCCTGATTCATTCCTCATCATCCCAAGTTGAGTGTTCCTGGCAGTGTCTACCAACAGGTCCTCAAAGCCCCACCCCTGCAGGGGTTCCCCAGACTCTACCCCCATCAGGTGGCCTGGGGATCTCCCATTACTAGCAGGACTTTTGTCCCTGAGGTGGATCTGGAAGGTCTGACTTCAAGTGCCAGCATCTTCAGGGCCTCCTCCAGGCATAAGCTACTACCCTCTTGGGGGTCCACACTGTCTGCCAATATGGAGTCCATACCACTGGCAAATATGGCAGCTGTGGAAGGGCCAGGTCATTCCGTCTTGCTTCCTCTTGCAGGCAGATTCACCATTTCCTTGGGCAAGGGGTTGCTCTGAATGGTGCAGGGGACAGTTACAGCCTGTTTTCTTCAACTTATAATTACTTGGGGAGCAATTCTGTTGGGGATAGTCTTTGTCCCTGGTTCCTGAGAGATCACCTCTAAATTCTTGGAATTTTCCAAGGATTGGAGTGTCTTTGTTATTCATGGTGGGTCTCTCAACCACACCTGAATTTTTGCTAACCAGGTGACTCAGGATGGGGGCTAGAAACACCAACCATGGGATTAGAAGATTGGGGTTTTGAGCCAGGTGATATCAGCCTGGCCTCTAGGGAAGGTAAGGGGCTAGAGGGTGAGTTCAATCACATGATCAATAATGTAATCAATCATGCCTATGTAATGAAACCCAATAAAAACTCTGGACACCAAAGCTCAGTTGAGCTTCCTGGTTGATGAACACATCAGTGTGTGAAGATGGTGACACAACCTGATTCCATGGAGAGAAGACTCTGAAGCTCCACATTCAGGACCCACCCCCAGACCTTGCTGTATGTGTCTCTTCATCTGGCTGGTCCTGATCTGTGTCCTTTGTAATAAAATTGGAATGGTAAGTATAGCACTTTCCTGAGTTCTGTGTCATTTTTGCAATTACTGAACCTGACGGAGTTATGGGAGCTCCCATATTTGGAGCTAATTGGTCAGAAGTGCAGGAGACCAGGGACCTCTGAACTTGCAGCTGGCATCTGAAATAAGGGTAGTCTCACTGGGGACTGAGACCTCAAACCTGTGGAGTCTCTGTTAACTCCAGGTGATTAGTATCAGAATTGCATTGCAATATTGCAAATTCATACTGGGGGCAGAACCGACTCTGTTGAGGTCAAGGCCATGAAGTCAGGCTCCCTGGGGTCCAGAGAGCTCAGTTCCCTGATTGATGCCTGGGTCAGTAGACTGGGAGACTCCAGCAACCTGTTTTCACTACTGGAAAATTAAGCTCTAGTGGATTATCTCTAATTAACGGGACAGCACACCCAGCTGAGTCTAAGGGCATTCCTCTTGAGAAATATGCTGGCACACTGACTCTTCCCTCTGCCTTGCTCCTCTCTGTCCAGCCAGTGGCCCAGGTTGCCAGACTCAAGGCACTTACTTAGAACATTGACCGTGGACTCGGATGTCAGCTGGGTGTTCATGGGCATCACATATTCTATGGTGAAGCAACGCCCCCGCTCCTCACCTGTGGCGACAAGAATCACATTTCCAGGTCCTTCTTGAACATAGATTTGAAGTTAGTCCATTCAAATGGTATTTCAAAGTGTTTTAGGATCTTTGACCTGCTGTGTCTTTGCACCTGAGCTGGACCCAAACCCTATGGGGGTCCTGTCCCTGGCTCATAGCCCACAGCAGAGGTGGAGGCACGTCCTGACATGACAACCTTCCTGGAGAAGCGCCTGTGTGAGTATGGACCCAAGCACCAAGAGTCACGTGAAAAGAGGTTGGTATTGCAAACTCTCCATGCTGAGTGAACATCTGGTGCCATCTCACTGCGTTTGGCCAGATGGGGCTGACAATGGTGCATAGCTGACTTAGATTCTCCAGAGTAGGTGTCATGGAGCAAAACTCCAAAAGCCTTGTCAACCACCCTGGAAATCAGATCCTAGTGACCTCAAACTCCAGATTTAAGCACAGACCAATGCCACGCAGTCTGGGGCAGAAGAAGTCGGAGTTGGATGCCATTCCCATGGCAGACTCAACACCTTGAGGTGTCTTCTCTGCTAAATACTGGTAGGAAAAAATACCCACTCCAACCCCCAAAGCTGTACTATCAAGGTGGGAGGAAAAAGGCTGAGAGAGCCAAACTGTGTCTCTCCCCAATGCACACATAAGTTACAGGCCCCTATCAAGAAAAGCCCAGTGACCACGCTGTGGCAATCCAGGCCAGCCCAGCTTGCAGCTAGTCTTGTATGACTTGGAGATGCTTTTCTTGTGCAGGCTGATCTTGGGCCATGATAAAGGGATAAAGGATAGAATTCTTGGAGTGGTAACTTGAAGGGTTACAGGGAAGCCCTAGTGAGTAAAAAGGCAGGCCCAGATAAGTGGGGTCAGAACCTCTACCATGCTGCAGAGCTGGAGGGACCTGCTCATGTGTTTCCTCTGTGCCATTTTATGGAGGGAGGAACAGAGAACCTGCCAAGTATTTTCTATTCTGTAAACTAGTGGATGCAAGGGAACTGAGTTAAGGAGACTTAACCTCTTTGAATCTTCATTTCTGCATTTGCAAAGTGGAAATAACAAGTCCTGTCTTGCAGTACTGTTGGGAGAATTATATGGGATCAATACTTCAAAGAGCTAAAGCATGCATGAACATTTGAGATCTGTGCAGTGTAATTCGCATCCAGTCCTGGGAGCAGAGTGTGGGGAAGGCATAGTTACATTCATCTTTCAGGAAGGAAGACCTGGGAGGTGAAAAGACTGGCTCAAATGGACATCGAGAATCAGGACTTGAGTTTGGAATGGGGTCCCAGTCACTGCAGGGGGCACCACCCGCCATATATAGGGATCATCCATGGTGAACAGTCTCCTTCCAGCATCTCTTGGCCGTCTCTTCCCAGGGAGGGACCTCTCGGGGCAGGTGATGTCAGGAGGCAGGGCTGTCCCCAACCCTGGGCACCCTTACCTGCAAGGAAGCAGACCCGCCAGAGGCCTGAGTGCAGGGACATCTTGATCTCGGTGCTCTGGTTCTGGGGCACAATCACACCCTCCTCCAGGTACAGCCAGTAGTCGGTGCTGACTGCAATACCCAGGAGGCCCAAGCCACAGACAGCAAAGACGCTGCTCAGCAGGGTCAGTGCCTTCCTCCCGCAGGCACTCATCTTCCTGGACTGTTGCTGTGCAGGCAGTCACCACGCTCCCACCAGCACGGACTGCGCTCTGGGGCTAGGGATAGTGGATGAGCAGGTGGCAGTACCCACGGCTCTGAGAAGACCAAGATGAGGAACCAGTAACTAAAGTCAACCCCCAACCTGGCTCAATGGATAGGTAAAGACCACCAGGCAACCCCCAGGACACCAGGTCACTGCAACAGAGGTGCCACCCTCCCCCTAACCACACAGCAATTCAGAGAGTTCTTGGCATGCCACTGCAGGGACCCCCTTGTCCTCTCTGGGAGTCCCCTTGCTGGGTACCGCCATTCATTCATTCTTTCGTTCAGCAACCCATTGTGCCAGACATGGGAGATACAAAAATGAACATGACACTATCCTTGCCGTTGAAGGGTTTCCCATCTAGAAGAACAAAGGCACCCCCAAAGCAATTAAATGCGACCCATTGAGGGCTGTGGTAGAGACCTGTCCAGGAAGTAGAGAGGAAGAATGGAGGAGAGAACTCTGCTGGGTGAGCTTCTCTGTGTTGAAAAGGATACTGACGCTCAAACAGACTCTGTGAGAGATGCCAGCTCCAGACAGGAAAATGGCAGCAGCCTTGGGAAGGAGTAGAGGGGCAGGGAAGATTTCCTGCAGGAAGGTGTCCTCTTCGTGTGACTCTATAAGTTGCAGGACTGGGTCAACACAAGTAAAGAAGCCACACCGCAGTCCAAGTGCAACAGCCTCCTAAATCCACCTAATCAGAAATGGCCTGACTCTTGCCTGCTCAGCACGATGTATCTGCAGAGGCCAGCTCTGAACGAGAAAAAGAGAAGCTAAGTGTCTAAGCAAGGTCAACCACAAGCCCCACCTGCTGATATCTGCCAGGGTCAGGCACTGGACTTGGAGCTAGAAAACAGTGGAGAGCAAGGCAGATGGATGCCAGCCCCCATGGAGCACAGAGCCAGTCTCAGGGCTTCTGTGCTCTGGCTGTAATCTAGAGCCACCTAGGAAGTGTCTAAAAATCCCTGATACCCTGGCACTGCTCCAAGAGATTCTGATACAATTGGGCTCAAGTGGGGCCTGGGCAATGGTATTTTTAAATTCTGCAAGGTGATTCTAATGCGTAGCCAAAGTTCAAAACAATTGGTCTTTGCTACTCAAAGTATGGTCCACGGACAAGCCATATAGGCATCACCAGGCAGCTGGTTAGAAAAATAGACTCTCTGGCCTCTCCAACATCCTAAATTGAAATCTGCATTTTAACAGGATCCAGGTGAGTTGTCTGCCTACTAAAATCTGAGAAGTGCTGTGCCAAGCAAACAGGTGATGGCATTGTAATGTAGCAACTGCTATGATGGGGAAAGGCCAGGATATGACAAGGGCCCAGAAGGGGTCATCCAGTGGGGTTGGAGGGGGCAGGCAGAGCCATCTCTAGAAGAGGATGAGGCCTGGGGCAACTCAGAAAGGTGTCACCCAAGCCAGCCTTGGCTGCAAGTTTGCTACCCTGTCAGCATCTTTCACTGGCCCCTTGCAATATTGCAAAGTCAGAACTTTTGAAACGGGATATTAGTGATGTTTAGGAAAGAGGTGCAGCAGCGCTTCGGTGCAGTCCACCAATATCAGGGCTCCAGTGGTGTCCTAGGGCCCTGCCCCAGGGATGATATCATGTTCCAGTTGAGATCCGAGGCACAGGTGGGTATTGAGACAGCTGAAAAGGGACAGAAGCCAGATTTGTCTGCAGAGTCTGAGTTGACTGTAGGAGGAGAGTGGGAGAGTTTAGAACCTCTTTGTGAGAAGGGGTTGAGGGGTGCACACTGGCCCTGATTCCACAGAGCCGGCCCTGCTCTAGCAGTTGATCATGGGAAAGTTGATTGACCTACACAGTGAGCCACACATTGGCTTCCTGGAGGCATGCGTGAGTCTATGTCCATGTTTGCAAGGCTGAAGAACACAGGGCTTTAAGCCACAATGATCCTTCCTGTATTGGCTTTGACAAAGGAGGGAGAAACGAAACGCCAAACAGTCAGCCCTCTCCACCCAGCCAAGTCATTCTCCATGCAACAGTGGGGGCAGAGGGGAGCAGGACAGCTTGTACTAGCACAGGTATCTAGTAAAGCGCCTATAAGCCCTGTGCTTGCAGCTGAGGAAGAGGTGACAAAATCAGGGGTGTTGCCGCTTGCAGATTTTGCGAGCTGGAAACATGGGAAACCACAGCATCCCATTCTGACTGAAGGTGGGGTAGCATCATAACAGGCAGAACCCAGGTCCTGGGGAAGAGAAGCCGACTCCTAGCAGAGGCCCAAGGCAAGCCTGCTGCCGACTGGTGGGAAGTGGTAATGATGTTGTAATGATAGTATTTTTATATTAATAGTAGTTAGCCAAACCCTGTCATTTACACTTGAAGCTCACAAAGTCCCAACATCTGCCAAAGGAAATGGAATTGAAACACCAAGGATGGTTAGCAGGGGTAAGGGGAGCAGTGGAGAACAAAGGGATATGGCTTCCAAAGGCGAACAGAGCCTTGAACTTACACTCAACCATGCCACTAAAGATCCATGTAAGGTTGGGAAATTAACCTCTCTGCTATGGTTTGGATAAGGTGGTTTGTTTGTCCCCACAAAAGCTCATGTTGAAATTTGATCCTCAATGTGGCAGTGTTGGGAGGTGGGCCTAGCGGTAGGTGTCTGGGGTCGTGGGATCCCTCAGGAATGGCTTGTGCTGTTTCCATGGTGGTGAGTTCTCACCCTCGAAGACTGGATTAGTTTGAAGGAATGAATTAGTTCCCTTGAGACTGAGTTGTTATAAAGCCTCAGGTTTCCTCCGTTTCCTTCTTGCCCTTCTCTGCTGTGTTGTGATGCCTTATGAAAGCCCTCATCACAGGCCAGGGATATGGCCTTGAACGTCTCAGCCTGCAGAACCAAGAGCTAAATAAACCTCTTTTCTTTATAAATTATCCAGTCTCAGGTATTCTCTTACAGCAACACAGAACAAACTAAGACACTCTCTGAAGCCTGATTTTCTCCTGGATAACATGGAGGAAGAGACTAATAATCAAAGCCAAAGTATATTGAATGTTTATCATTGTTAGGCATCCTGTTAAGCACCTTACTCCCCAATTTAATCCTGGCTACTCTATTACCATCCCCATTTTACAAGTGAGCAAACTGAGGATCAGAGAGGTTAAGAAACTTGCACAAGAGCACTCAGCTATCAAATGTTAGTGCCTGCATTTGAACCTTACCTTGCCCCACTCCCAAGCCCTTTCTCAAGGCTTGCATTCTCAAACTCCCACTCCCATGAGTTTATCCAAAGTGGGTTCCATGGAGCAATAATTCCATGGAATATTCTAGAAAAAGTGACTCTGGTTAAAAGGAAAAAAAAAAAACCTAGCTTGTGAGAAGCACTGCACCTAGTTCTTGAAGAACCGCATTGCACATTATGATAAAGGCTTTGAAAAGTCTGCTTAGCTTTGCTTATTTCTGTATTTTCCAAACTTATTTGAGCAAAGAAAAAAAAAGACATCATGTTCTGTGAAACCCACTTTGGGAACCACACTGCCTGCCCAGAAGAATAGGAAGACCTGCCTTGCTCACTCCACAAAATTGCTGGTGTGATTAAACACGACAGCAGATATGACTATGCTTTGAAAAAAACCTAAAGCATGATCCTGGCATAAGGTATTGTTATTAAGCAACAGTAGACTAAGCCCCTGAGTCTTGCAGAGAGAATGGATCAGAGCTTCTGAAGCACGACTGCTGTTGCCTGGTCAAAGCTGAGCAGCCAATCTTGATGTTAAGCTTCGCAGGGAGATGAAAAAGATTCATGTCTTGGAGATTTGGAAAGATGAAAGTGGAGAGGAGATTGGATCTTAATCTACAAAAGCAAGAAATAAAAGAGGCTAAAAGTGACCTTGCCTGCCAAACTCTACAATAGCAGATCCTAAAGCCTGGAATATACCTATGAAAACCAAAAAGTTTCATCTATTTCCACAGTATGTAATACATTTATGGAATGCTACCTGGGGTGGAAAATAGCAATCTCATTCATTACGAAATTATATCTATGCTTCTATTATGTAATCCTATTTATTTATAAATAAATCATATTATTGACTGAGTATGGGTTAGCTCCCAGGCACTGTGCAAACCCCTTCATGTACAGGGTTTCATCAGGACCTCATGATAACCCCGTGAGTAGGTGGGATTCGCGCCACTTTGTGGATGGAGAAACTCAGGGTTAGAGATGTGGACTAGCCTACAGGAAACCACAGGTGAGCCGTAGGCTGGTTTTAAACCCAGGTCTAACTCCAAAGTCTATGCTTGGACTACATGATCTCCCTACTGACGAAATATGGGCTCAAAGAGTGTTGGGAAGAAGGAAAATAATCCAAAGTAGGTCGCTCAGGCAATCTAGAAATGTACGAGACACAGTATTCAGAAATGTTTCTTTAGAAGTGGCCAAGTGTCACATAAAGGCTTCTTGTTTGATACTATAGGGCATATTGCTGGGAGTCATCCAGTCATATCTTCTGGTAGTTTCTTGGAGGTGTACTATGACCCAGGATTTCTACTTCTGAAACCCACCTAGTGGAGTGGCAGGACTAATACTTCCCTCAAACCACACACAGGAAATCAATATCCAGAGGGGAGAAGTACCTGGGATAACCCAGCCAGTTACTTGGAAAGATAAAAGTGTGCACTAGCAATACTTTAGATCCTGACCCTGTGCTTTTTTTTCTGTATCGTGCAGAAAATTATATAACACAGAAAATGAAAATTGCCTGCACTTTCCCACTCTGAGAACACCATCATCATTAATATCTTAGTTCATTGCCTTTTAGTCTTTTTTCCTACGTAGTTGTGCATGTGTGTACATATTCTCCCACCCGGTGTCTTCAGTAGGACAGGAGGGCCCTTGAAGACACCCTAGTCTGGACTGCATTCCTAGACCCTTGTTCGAGCTTCTGCTTTTACACAGTTCCTTCTCTGTCCCATGAATCTCACGTTCATTTGATTTTTCTTATAGGAGAGGAGCCATTTTTTATAAGTTGCTATCACAAGAGAAGATGTTTACACTATAATAGTAAGTTAATGAAGTTGAATGCAACATCACACTTTTAACTTAAACTCAACTGTACACAAAATTCACAGACTGGAAAGAAATAACCCAAAATGTTGATGACGGCTGCTTCCAGGTAATTAGGTTATGCATGGTTTTTTAAATACTTCTCTGTGCTCAACAAAGCTTCTTAAAGAACATGTATTGCTTCCAGAATCAGAGAAGAAAACTAAATTAAAGATTAGAGTGATCTATTCTCCAATCACTGTCCTTGTATACAAAAGTGCAGGGCTCCAGCTAAACTCCTGGGCTAGAGATGCCAACATGTAGTGTCATCTTTTGAGGGCTGGGTTCCAGAAGCAGGCAGCCTTCTTGATTTTTTTTTTTTTTTTTTTTGAGATGGAGTCTGGCTCTGTCACCCAGTCTGGAGTGCAGTGGCGCGATCTCAGCTCACTGCAAGCTCCGCCTCCCAGGTGCACGCCATTCTCCTGCCTCAGCCTCCTGAGTAGCTGGGACTACAGGTGCCCGCCACCACGCCCGGCTAATTTTTTTGTATTTTTAGTAGAGACGGGAGCTTTTTAAGATGATTACCCAAGCGCCATTACCTCTAAGTATTAGCTTGTTAATTATCAGGAATTAACAGTTGCTAATTATCATCTATGACTAGCAATTAGGGAGAAATGTCTTGTGAAGATTAAATCATTAATGGCACATTCCCCTGCTCAAGCCAATAATAAAAGGACTTGCAATGAAGTGCTTAGGTGCCCAGAGGTAGGTGAGGTTAGAGGAGCAAGTGAGAGCCCAGTTATCAACTGCTGGGAAGGATGGATGGGGTTTAATTGGAGAGAAGGAGGAAGGAAGTGGAAAGAGAGTCAAATGCAGACACCCTGATCTCAGTTTCCTACTGGTCCAGAGAAAACTCAGAGTGCTTTGATAAAGGGTTCATGGTGTAGGGGTTCTTGACAAGGCTTTGGAGCCAGTGACAAGAGCTGCTCCTGGGAGCCTGTCCAGTGACTCAGTGTCAGCGTGGCCAGTGTCCAGCAGGTTGGGCTGGTGACCAGAGGAAAACCCCCAGTGTTTCTCTGGCCCTGCCTGCTTCCCACCATGCTGATCCCCATTATCTTCCTTGGTTGTGAAAAAATGACCACAAAATCTTTGACACTCCTCTCACTGAGAGGCGGGGGCCCTGTCTCCTGTCCTTGAGTCTAGGCAGCTTTGTGACTGCTTTGACAAACAAAGTACACAGAAGTGATGCTATGTGACTTTTTTTTTTTTTTTTTTTGAGATGGAGTTTCACTCTGTCGCCCAGGCTGGAGGTGCAATGGCATGATCTCTCCTCACTGCAAACTCTGCCTCCCAGGTTCAAGCAATTCTCCTGCCTCAGCCTCCCAAGTAGCTGGGATTACAGGTGCCCACCACCACACTCAGCTAATTTTTATATTTTTAAGTAGAGATGGGGTTTCACCATGTCAGCCAGGCTGGTCTTGAACTCCTGACCTCAAGTGATTCACCCGCTTTGGCCTTTCAAAGTGTTAGGATTATAGGTGTGAGCCACCACACCTGGCGCTATGTGACTTCTGAGGCTGGGTCATAAGAGGAGATGTAGCTTCCACTTGGTTTTCTCTGGAGTTCACTCAGGGGAAGCCAGCCTCACGTAAGAAACCTGACACCCTGGGACCACCATGCTTTAGAACAGGGTTTCTCCACCTCAGCCCTATGGACATTTGTGGCTGAATATTTCTTTGTTGCTGGAGGCTGTCATGTGCACTGAAGGTTGTTTTATAGCATCCTTAGCCTCTATCCACCAGATGTTGGTAGCACTCTAGTTGTGATAGACAAAAGTGTCCCTTTGAAGGGAAAACCACCTCTGGTTGAGAACCACTTGTTTAGAAAGTATGTGCAGGTGCTCTGCTTGACAGCTCAACTAAGCTTCCGGCCAGTGGCCAGCACTAGCTGCCAGCCATGAGATTGGGCCGTCTTGGATAGACGTCCAGCCCAGTCGAGCCTTTGGATAACAGCAGCCCTGGCCAACATCTGACTGCATCTGCATGAGAAACTCCATGTAAAAACTGCCTAGTTGAGCACTTCCCAAATTCCACACCCACAAAATCATGAGCACAATAAAACGTTGTTGTTTTATACCATTATGTTTCTTTTTTTCTTTTTCTTTTTTTTGAGATGGAGTTTCACTCTTTTTGCCCAGGCTGGAGTGCAGTGGCGTGATCTTGGCTCACTGCAACCTCCGCCTCCCGGGTTCAAGCGATTCTCCTGCCTCAGCCTCCCAAGTAGCTGGGATTACAGGAGCCTGCCACCACGCCCAGCTAATTTTTTGTATTTTTAGTAGAGATGGGGTTTCACCATGTTGGCCAGGATGGTCTCAATCTCTTGACCTCGTGATCCACCCACCTCGGCCTCCCGAAGTGCTGGGATTACAGGCATGAGTCACTACGCCCAGCCTTATACCATTATGTTTCAAGATAATTTGATATACAACAGAAGTTACCAAAATAACTTCTTTATTCACGTACTTAGCTCCTTCTCACTACCTAGATGTGATATAAACTCCAGGCATGACCTTGTCCAGAATGTGACAGTGACAGAGGGCTTGAGGGTCATAGTTTAGTCCCTGGAGTTTACAGTTACATGGGGGAGTGAATGGCACATGGAAGTAGGCAAATCTGGGATGTAATGCTGGCTCTCCCATGTACCATCCTGGGCCAGTCACATGGCCACTCTGAACCTCAGTCTCTTCATCTGTAAAACAGGGATAACTTCATAAGAGTTATTGTGGTTTCCAGCTTCATCCACGTCCCTACAAAGGACATGAACTCATCATTTTTTATGGCTGCATAGTATTCCTTGGTGTATGTGTGCCACATTTTCTTAATCCAGTCTATCATTGTTAGACATTTGGGTTGGTTCCAAGTCTTTGCTACTGTGAATAGTGCCACAATAAACATACGTGTGCATGTGTCTTTATAGCAGCATGATTTATAATCCTTTGGGTATATACCCAGTAATGGGATTGCTGGGTCAAATGGTATTTCTAGTTCTAGATCCCTGAGGAATCACCACACTGATTTCCACAATGGTTGAACTAGTTTACAGTCCCCCAACAATGTAAAAGTGTTCCTATTTCTCCACATCCCCTCCAGCACCTGTTGTCTCCTGACTTTTTAATGATCGCCATTCTAACTGGACATGGATGAAGCTGGAAACCATCATTCTCAGCAAACTATCACAAGGACAAAAAACCAAACACCGCATGTTCTCACTCATAGGTGGGAATTGAACAATGAGAACACGTGGACACAGGAAGGGGAACATCACACACTGGGGCCGGTTGTGGGGTGAGGGGAGGGGGGAGGGATAGCATTAGGAGATATACCTAATGTTAAATGACGAGTTAGTGGGTGCAGCACACCAACATGGCATATGTATACATATGTAACAAACCTGCACATTGTGCACATGTACCCTAAAACTTAAAGTATAATTAAAAAAAGAGTTATTGTGAAGACTTATGAAAGACTTATCAAGTAAGTCTCGGCTACCTCATGCCATCTCAGTACAATGCTGCAATCAGAAAGTAGCACAACCTGGCCAGGCAAGGTGGCTCACACCTGTAATCCCAGCACTTTGAGAGGCCGAGTCAGGGAAATCACTTGAGGTCAGGAGTTTGAGACCAGCCTGGCCAACTTGGTGAAACCCTGTTTCTACTAAAAATACAAAAATTAGCCTGGCATGATGGCACACACCTGTAATCCCAGCTACTAGGGAGGCTGAGGCACAAGAATCACTAGAACCTGGGAGGCGGAGGTTGCAGTGAGCCAAGATTGCGCCATCGCACTCCAACCTGGACGACAGAGCGAGACTCCATCTCAAAAAGAAGAAAGAAAGAAAGAAAGAAAGAAAGAAAGAAAGAAAGAAAGAAAGAAAGAAAGAAAGAAAGAAAGAAGCACAACCTGATACCCACAGAGCGATAAACAACAAGGCAGATTTAATAAGGTAAATTTGCCCCTGAAAAGGGCAAAATGGCTCAGACTTTCTCCTCTTTGTCCAGCTCTCCAACTTCCATGGCAGTTGCTCCCTGCAGAATTTTATTTTCCATCCCTGGCAAATTTCAGCCCTCCTGTCTCCTCTCTCACCTCCATATCAACAAATTGGAGAGATGTTAGTTTTTTCTGATGTGAGGAGATAGAATGCTCTGTTTAATGATGTAAAAGGTGTCTTCATGGTGGGCACAGTGGCATCCCGGTAGACAAAGAATAAATATAATGTTAGCAAACATGGGTCAAGTGTGTACTAAGGACATGTCAAGCACAGCAGGGACTCAGCATCAGAAGGGGATGTGTCACCTGGAGACCGGAGACCTCTAGGTGTCATTACAGTCCTGCTCTTCCAACCTGGGATCCTCTTAGTTAGAGGCACTGGCCCCCAACAAGTGGTCATGAAGCTGCCAGCTAATGGGGGAGGGAGGTCCGATGAGTGGCCCGTTTTCCCTGCTGGCCCCACCAAACTCTCTCTGCCACGTTGTTGAGGCCCTTTGGAGAGTGAGCATTGCCGGTCAGGGATTCCTATCCTTTGACAAAAACAAAACCCCAGGATTATGCTTTTGGAGTGTGAGGCTGTCTCTGCCCCAAGACTAAAAGCAAAGCTACAGCTAGCCTGTCTGCCAGGAGTCCAGGCTACAGAGTTGAGGATACAGAGCTCTGGCACACCCCTGCCACACTGCATTCCAAAGCTTCCTGGAGTGGAGGTCAGTGTCTAATGCAACTCCTCTCATCCTTGGTTTGGCAGGAGGTAACTGATGGTCCAGTTTCGATAGGGACCAAGGGGCACGACAGGCATCCAGCAAGGGTCACTGCTCTTAACAAAAGAAGAAGTCCAGCTGGAGAGAGAGCTGACAGTGCCTTTACTGAAAGTCCAACAAGATGTCTCATAAATATCACAATATTTCCCCAAAGGCATGGACATAAACACCAAGTAGGAGGGCCATCTAACCAGGTAGCACTAACCAAGTAGTGATAGTAGTAATTATATCATTGTTTTCTTTGCAGAAATTTTCTATGCATTTAAAATGGAAAGTCAATCCTAAGCAAAAAGAACAAAGCTGAAGGCATCGTGCTACATGACTTCAAACGATACTACAAGGCTACAGTAATCAAAACAGCATGGCACTGGTACCCAAACAGACACATACATCAATGTAACAGAATAGATATCTCAGAAATAAGATCGCACATCTACAACCATCTGATCTTCAACAAACCTGACAAAAACAAGCAATGGGGAAGGGATTCCTTATGTAATAAATGGTGCTTGGAAAACTGGCTAGCCGTATGCAGAAAACTGAAACTGGACCCCTTCCTTACACCTTATACAAAAATTAACTCAAGATGGATTAAAGACTTAAATATAAAACCCCAAACCATAAAAATCCTAGAAGAAAATATAGCCAATACCATTCAGGACACAGGCATGGGCAAAGATTTTATGATGAAATCACCAAAAGCAATTGCAACAAAAGCAAAAATTGACAAACAGGATCTAATCAAACTAAAGAGGTTCTGCACAGCAAAAGAAACTATCATCAAAGTGAGCAGACAGCCGACAGAATGGGAGAAAGTTTTTGCAATCTACCCATCTGACAAAGGTCTAATATCCAGAATTTACAAGGAACTTAAACAAATTTACAAGAAAAAAAACAACCCCATAAAAAGGTAGGCAAAGGACATGAACAGACACTTCTCAAAAGAAGACATTTATGTGGCCAACAAACATATGAAAAAAAGCTCAACATCACTGATCACTAGAGAAATACAAATCAAAACCACAATGAGATACCATCTCATGTCAGTCAGAATGGTGATTATTAAAAAGTCAAGAAACAATAGATGCTGGCAAGGCTGTATGGAAATTGGAGTGCTTTTACACTGTTGGTGAGAATGTAAATTAGTTCAACCATTTTGGAAGACAGTATGGATATTCCTCAAGGATCTAGAACCAGAAATACCATTTGACCCAAGAATGCCATTACTGGGTATATACCCAAAGGAATATAAATCATTCTATTATAAAGATACATGCACACGTATGTTTATTGCAGCCCTATTCACAAGAGCAAAGACATGGAATCAACTCATCAATGATAGACTAAAGAAAATGTGGTACATATACACCATGGAATACTATGCAGCCATAAAAAGGATGCAATCATGTCCTTTGCAGGGACATGGATGAAGCTGGAAGCCATCATCCTCAGCAAACTAACACAGGAACAGAAAACCAAATACTGCATGTCCTCACTCATAAGTGGGAGATGAACAATGAGAACACATGGACACAGGGAGGGGAAAAACACACACCAGGGCCTGTCAGTGCGGGGGGCAGGGGACAGAGGGAGGGAGAACATCAGGACAGATAGCTAATGCATGCAGGGATTAATACCTAGGTTATGGGTTGATAGGTGTGGCAAACCACCATGACACACGTTTACCTAGGTTAACAAACCTACAAACCTTGCACATGTATACTGGAACTTAAAATAAAATTTCAAAATAGAATAAAATGGAAGGTGGTGGAGTGCTATAATCCCAGTGCTTTGGGAGACTGAAGTGAGAAAATCACTTGAGCCCAGGAGTTCAAGGTTATGCTATGATCACACCACTGCACTCCAGCCTGGGCGACAGAGCAAGACTCTGTCAAAAAAAATATTTAAAAAAGGGACCATACTGCACATACCATCCATAGTGGGGCCTAGTTTTATTTTACTTAATAGCATAAATATTTTCTGCACTGTTTTTAGTAGCTGCAAAATATATATAGTCTCTGATTTGCATATACCAAAATTGATGTAGCCATTTCTCTACTCTAGAACATCTAGGTTGTTTCCAAAATTTCCTCTATTGTAATCTACGGTAAATAACCATACTTACAGCTAAATATCTGTGGGCATCTGCAAGAATTTTCTCAGGATAAATTCTGCAAGTGTAATTAAGTGGAGTTTCCGGATTAAACAATACGAATTGTTTTAGCATTCTTAGAAATTTTGTCAGACTTGGCCGGGCACGGTGGCTCATGCCTGTAATCCCAGCACTTTGGGGGGCTGAGGTGGGTGGATCACGAGGTCAGGAGATCGAGACCATCCTGGATAACACAGTGAAACCCCATCTCTACTGAAAATACAAAAAAAAAAAAAAAAATTAGCTGGGCATGGTCGTGGGCGCCTGTAGTCCCAGCTACTTGGGAGGCTGAGGCAGGAGAATGGCATGAACCCAGGAGGTGGAGCTTGCAGTGAGCTGAGATCGCGCCACTACCCTGCAGCCTGCGTGACAGAGCGAGACTCTGTCTCAAAAAGACAAAAAAGAAATTTTGTCAGACTTGATATGAAAGATTTTAAAGGCATTTTTACCCCTAATGCCTGAGGTACAACAAATGTCCTACTACATAGACAGGGAGAATTTGAAACAACCCCACAACAGAAGAGTCCCTGTTTCTGCTGAGAATTTGGAACCTGGGCTCTGCTCAGCTCTGTTTGCTGTAGCTACACGATTTGCTAGACTGAGAGCTCTATACTATTGATGATACTCCAGAAAATTCCAAGACCTCCTATGTAAAGCAGAATGTCTTACATCAGCGATTTGAAACTTTCTGGGGTGCATCATCATACCACTTGTGCAACATTGTAAACATATGGATGCCCAAATCAAAACCAGCTGAAAAAAATATATATAAAAAAATACAAGAGTTGAGATAAATGGCTATACACAAAAATAACATTAAAAATAAACAGCTACACACAAATAGTAGCCAGTCAGAAAATATAATGCATTAAAAAATAATATCTATATAGTAACAAAATGGTAAACTATTGGAAATAAACTTAAGTTATATGCCGGTGCTACATAAAGAAAACCTTAAAACTACTGCTGAACGACCAAGGCACAGTGGCTTATGCCTGTAATCTCAACACTTGGGAGGCTGAGGTGGGAGGATGGCTTGAGCTCAGGAATTCAAGACTAGCCTGGGCAACATAGTGAGACCTCACCTTAAAAATATATATGGATGAACATAAAACGAGACTGATAAATAAAATATCACATTTTAAAATAGGAATACAATGTTATAAAAATATCAACTCTTCTTTAAATTAACCTATGAATTCAATGCAATGAGTTTGGTTTAGAAAATGACACATGGTTCTGGGGTTAGTCTAAAGGATGCATTTTAGAATAACCAGGATATTTCTTTTAAAGATGAACATAAATGAGTGGGAACTACTAGCTATTCATGCTTATTGAGCAGCTACAAAAATTAAAAGTTTGATGCTGATGAAAAAATCAATCAATCAATGGAAATAAAAAGAGAGTTCAGACTTCCATTTCTGGCAATAATGAACTACCTTATACAGCATTGGACCAACCTTCTTGCTGAAAATAATTGAAACAATTGGATTAAATCTATTTGAAGACATTGGAGCACAATCAAGGAAACTAATATTTTAGAGGTCAATAACTGAAGATGAAGGAAATGCATTGAGATAAGCCTTACATTTTGTACAGCCTCTGCAGTTGAAGTATGTGCCAGTTCACACAGAATGAGAGTCTGAGAGGCAGAACAAAAAGTTGTGCAGATGGTACAGCAATCTTATGATGCTATGGACTCAACATTGGAGTTGAGAGCTTGCCAAAGAGGACAGGTCTGGTAAATAGCTCAATCTTTCAAACGGAGGTCTGGGAAGGCTCCTACTCTAGGTGAGCAAGTAATAGATCTGCCTTCACAAAGACTGAAACTCATCTTCAAATCAGCTCAATTCATGACTGGATATAGGTAACCTTCTCCTATCTAACAGATTGCCAAAAGCAAAAGTGAATCCTACCTTGGGGAAGATGACAATGCCAAAACTTCTATTGTGTTCCACACAGATGTCTAGCATTCAATCAAAAGTTACTGGACATATCAAGAGGCATGAAAACATCAGACACAGGAATGATGAATGCCAGAACATAACATGAAAACACCTTTAATATGTTTAAAGAAAGTAATCGTCCACTTAGAATTTCCTATCCAGTAAAAATATCCCTCAACATTGAAGGCAACATAGAAATATTTTCAGACAAACAAAAATGGAGGAAAGTTGTCATCAGCAGACTTGAATCGAAAAAATTACTAAACAGATGCTTCAGGCAGAATGATCGGCACTGAAGCATAGAAATGCAGAAGAGAAGAGGAGCAATGAAAAGAGTGATAATGTGTATAAATCTCAATAAAGAGTGGGTGTAGGCCAGGGGTGGTGGCTGATGCCTGTAATCCCAGCACTTTGGGAGGACGAAGTGTGCAGATCACCTGAGGTCAGGAGTTCGAGACCAGCCTGGTCAACATGGTGAAACCTTGTCTCTACTAAAAATACAAAAATTAACTGGGCGTGGTGGTGCATACTTGTATTCCCAGCTACTTGGGAGGCTGAGGTAGGAGAATTGCTTGAACCCAGGAGGCGGAGGTTACAGTGAGCCGAGATGGCGCCACTGTACTCCAGCCTGGGTGACAGAGCGAGACTCCATCTCAAAACAACAACAACAAAAAAACAGTGAGTGTAAAAAGGAAAAAAGGAATAATAATATTATCTTGTGGGTTTGAACTATCTGTAGAATTATTTTGAAGTTAATGTGCCTTTTGTTCTCTGACTGAATTTAAGATGTTCTCTTTGTCTGTTGAACTGAATAATGATAGACACGTAACTTATCAAAACTTGTTGGGTAAAGCAAAGTTAGCTTAGAAGGAAAATTATAACCTTAAGAGCATATATTAGAAAAAAAAGAAGGGCTAGAAGTAAACCATCTAACTACCTAGCCCAAGAAAGTGGAAAAAGAATGCAAATAAACCCCATAATAGGAGAAAAGAAATAATAAGACAGCAGAAATTAATGAATAAAAAACAAACATACAATATCCACCAGTAGAACTGGTAAACCCCTTCTGAGACACACACACACACTCACACACACACACACACTCACACACACACACACACACACACAGAGAGAGAGAGAGAATATGCTGGCAGACAAGGTTGTAAGACACAGCACTCTCATATACTCTTGGTAGGAGTGAGTGTACAGATCTATTTGGTGGAATCCACCAAAATTAAACATGTAATTATTCTATGACCTAGTAATTCCATAGCTAGGAATGTACTTTATGGCTATATTGAGAAACCTATGCTAAGATGCATGTGGAAGCATATCTCTGCTGCTTCAATGACCAATGCTGGGGAGGGGGGCGGGTAATGCTCGTTAAATAAATTAGGATTCAACCATATAATGGAATATTCTGTAACTATTACATATGAGGAAGTTCCATATGCTCAATGTGGAAAGTGTGATATTCTTGGGTAAAAAAGTAATCATATATACTACATAAGCATTTTATATATTATATATATGTGTGTATGTATGTGCACTTTTGCATACACATGTGCGCGTGTGTGCACACATGCACACATATATACAGAGAGAGAGAGCTCTCTAAGGCAGCTTGTAAGTGACAGTTTGGATTCATAGCTGGGTGTGTGTAGCCCCGAAGCGCAGACCCTATTCACGTCTCCCCAACACTTACACCTATGAAGAGATAGAGATCAGCTTTCTCTTCCATTTAATCCATACATTTAAAAAAAAAATTCTGCCTTTTTCCAGCAACATAGAGATGAGTTCTTGAGCAAATATTTCTGCTTCTTGGGGCTTTCTGCTCCTCCGACTAATGACTCGAATCACTCCCAGACCCACCATCAGCCATGCCCTGCAGGTACAACCCAACTCTCTGCCATGCCAAATCACAACTCGGCCATGGGGCACACCAGGGACCCCAGCAGTAGGAGAAACACTCCAGCCCAAAGACCAGCCCCAAGATGAAGGGAGCCACCACCCAACTCCCACCACACCAGAAATTGATTTTTATTTTTCAGCATTTGCAGAAAGCAAACCACCCTTTAGAAAAGGCAGGATTGCATGCTTTCTTCTTCCTTAGATTCCACTTAAACATAGTGGCAATGGGGGTTGCAAACTTCATAATTCAGTGACATGAAGTCTTAACTGTTGGCAATTAGGAGGCTGCTCGGGCCACCACCTCTGGCAGCTCCAGCTGAACACCCAGTGCTCACTGTCCCTGTGGCTACCGGGTGCAATAAGAGCCAGCGAGAAATGGAAAACAATTTGGCACCCTGTGTGTTAATATGTGTAGACAGAAACAATGTTCAGACTTGATCTAATTCTAGTGACACTGGTCATCTATCAGACCCAGGCTTCAGAAGCCTGCAAGGAAGCCACGCCAGGGCTTTTTCACCCTTCCTCAGCCACCCTCACCCATGTACGTCTGCACCCCTATTCCAGCAGGATGACATTTATTGGACCAGGACCACGTGCCAGACACTGTTCTAGCATTTTATACATATTAATTCACACAATCCCCCAACAACGCTTTGCAGTAGGCACTATGATTAAAACAGGGATAACAATGGCATCTTCTTCAAAGGGTTACAAGGTAACACACATAGCGAGCTTAAAATAGAGACTCTAGCCTGGCACATGGTAAGTGCACATAGG
Source organism: Hylobates moloch (assembly GCF_009828535.3). Taxonomy (NCBI): domain Eukaryota; kingdom Metazoa; phylum Chordata; class Mammalia; order Primates; family Hylobatidae; genus Hylobates; species Hylobates moloch. The sequence continues at coordinate 11,352,721 of NW_026652290.1, read as the reverse complement.
TATTCTTTTAAAACAAATGTGTTACATTAACCTTTTAATTAATTATTCTGGTTCTCTTCATTTCTTCCTGTGTATGTGAGTTACCACTTGATGTCATTTCCTTACCTCAATACAGCCTGGCTTCTCCTTCTCCCAACTCCTCTCTGCTGTTATTGTCAAATATATTACAATTCCATATGTGATAAGCCCAACAATTCAATTATATACATATTTTTATACAATGGCTTTTTATATCTGTTGAGAAGAAATATGCAATTATACTTCTGTTGTGTGTGTGCATGTGCACAATGTAATATATAAAATGCTTACATATTATATATGATTACTTTTTTACCCAATTATCTACATCAGGGTTGTCTGATCTTCTGGCTTCCCTGTGCCACATTGGAAGAAGAATTGTCTTGGGCCACACATAAAATATACTAACATTAACGATAGCTGATGAGCTAAAAAAGAAAAATCAAAAAAGTCTTATAATGTTTTAAGAAAGTTTACGTATTTGTGTTGGGCTGCATTCAAAGCTGTCCTGGGCCACATGCAGCCCATGGGCCATGGGTTGGACAGGCTTGATCTACATAATTATCTTTACTGGTCCTCTCTGTTTTTTATGAGAACTCAAATTAATGTCTGATGTCACCTGCTTTCAGTCTGAAGACCTTCTTTTAGCATTTTTTTTTTTTTGTCAAGTGGCTCTCCCAGCAACACATTCTCTTAGTTTCTGTTTATCTGGGGTATTTTCATTCCATCTTCATTTCTGGAGGATCGTTTTGTTGCTGTAAGATTCTTGGCTGACGGTATTTTTTTTCTTCCAGCACTTTAAATAGACAGACCCACTGCCTTCTTGACTCCAGTGTGTTTGATGAGAAGTCAGCTCTTTTATAGGGGAGTTCCCTCGTGTGTGATGAACCACATTTCTCTCCATGCTTTCAAGATGTCATCTTTGTCTTTTGACATTTTGACTATGATCGGTCTGGGTATGGCATAGCTCATCTTCATCAAGCTTATTGTCCCCACTTTACAGATAAAGGGGTTGGGACACAGAATGGTAAAGCTATTTGCCCAAGGTCACCCAGCTAGAAACTGGCGGAGCTGGGATTTGAACCCAGCAATCTAGCCCAGTTATCTGCTATACTAAACTGTCTCTCATTCACCTCTCAGCCTGGTTCTCATGGGGTTGCATAGGTAAGCTTGGACAGAATGCTTAGCTCACCACCTTGAAAACTCTCACTTCTGAAAAACAGAGATTCCTGAATGGCAAATGGAAACTCTGACCTGATTTTTCTCAACAGTATCAGCTTCTTGCCTAAGATAAGTGAGCTAAAGATTCAAGTCCTTTTCTCCTGGGCCTTTGCATCATGCGAGTGGATGGACGAACCCAGCATTTTCCTTACAAAATAGTGATTATGGAGGAGGTGGAGAAGAAGGAAGAGGGGAGGAGGGAGAGGGTGGAGAGGAAGAGAAGAGGGGAATGGGGAGGAGAAGGAGGAGAGAGAAGGGAGAAAGTAACCGAATGTTTCTTGCCGGACACTGAGTTATTCTTGATCATGCCCAACCCCCTCCATGATTAGAGCTAGTATTTCTGTTTTAAGAGAAAATGTATTTTTCTGCTGATTCTTCCTTTTGGGGTGAAGGGAGGAAGGAGGGATTGGAGAAGCCTGGGGAGGGAAACCAATCTGGCTTTAGCAAAGCTCCCTAGGATGCACTTGGAGCCAGCCTCAGCGCAGTGCAGAAGACACGCCCCTCAAGAGAAACACGGTGCTGCCCAAGGAGGATTCTCACAAGACAACCAAATATGGCCCTGCCAGGTTACAAAGCACTGTGATGCGCTTCTATAAATACCTCCTCCCAGCATCGTTTTCCTGCCTCCAGCACATTTTACTGTAAACCAGGATTCTAATGATATGTAGGACACATACCCAAACCTCTCCTTCCCTCCACCACACTCTATCTCTCCGCCTCTCCCCCAAAGCCAAGTCAAATAGAGGAACTAGAAAAGTTGCTGGGGGTCCAGACACAACGCCCATAAGCCCTGAGTTCTAGCCCCGCAAACATGAGTACAAAAAGAGAAATGATGCACCAGCTACTTCAGGGCAAGGCTCTTGAACTAGACGCAGAAGGAGAGAAAAAAGCTTTCCAATGGATGATGTATTTCTCAGAGGAGTCAGTTTTCAACTTGGTGTTTTCTCCTCCCCATCTCTGCCCCTGTGACTTCAGATGAAAAAGTGTCCGAGCACACCTGAGTGCCTGGCTGCCTGGGTTGGAGCATGTCCCTACGAGTGAGGAAGCCCAAGGTCATATAGGAGCCACAGCAAAGGCCACGGCTTCTTATGGCCCTGGAAGGTGGCCCTCAGAGGGTGCAGTTGCTGTCACCACAAGGCTGTGCCTTGGCAGATGACTGGTGACTCTTGAGAGATGAATTCAAGGTATTCACACCTTGACCACCTCTCTTTAAAGAACATTGTGAGTATCTTGAATTCATCTCTCAAGAGTCACTTTAAAGAGTGGTTACTATCTCCTGACTGGATGGCAGAATAAGAGGCCTGGGGAGGGACCCCATTGCCAGGATGGAGGGGGAGATTTCACTCTTCAGGGGGCTCCCGGGAGACAGTTGGTGAGAAGGTGGAGGGAGGGAGGGGGCTGCAGCTTGCCCTGTTCCTCAGCTAGCAACGTGCTGCTGGGCATCACAGAGCACTGGTCTGGAAAAAGAAGTGCAAGGCAGGACAAGCGTTAACCTCAGCCTGGCTCATGCCACCCCTCCTGCTTGCCGCTCAGCTGGAGATCCCATCAGGCACAGGCAGAGGTGCTGGGGAGGGCATGGTGGGTGGGGGAGCCCCAGGCCTGGGACTCTTAGTCCTGCCAGTTGAGGAGCTGGGGCTATCTGGGAACTCACTCAGCCACTCACAGCCTCATCAATAATACAGGAATGGCCATCCCTCTGCAGATCTGCTATGAGGATGTAGGCCCTGGGCTGTCATCAAATGGCCGTCTTCACTCCCGCATCCAGAAAGGAGGCAAGGTTGACCACCAGGCTGGCTGAGCCCAGGGTGGAAAATACTGGGCCTCAGAAGATGGCGCTCATGGATTGGGAGCAATGGGTGGGGAAGCTTGTGTGCACCCCAGTTTAAAACCAGCCTTGTTCACTGCCTCTAGGTGAAGGAGGCAGAGATTTGGGGTGGGCTGGGGAGGTGCAGGATGTTGCAAGGCCAGAAAGCCCAGAACCTCCCAGAAGCTGCTAGAGAGGAAAATGTCTGCTTTCCAAGAAGTCAGGTAAGGAACTGAGAGGAGAAAAGGCATGGCGTGCCCATGACCTCTCCCAGGAGCCCACGCCCAGACAGGATTGGATAGAACCCAACCCCAAACCCATATATCAATGGTTCTTAATCCCCGCTGCCCATGAGTGTCATCTGGGGGGATTTAAAATAATCCCAATGCTGAGTTCCTTCTGAGACCAACTATATGTGACCTTCTGGGGGTGGGATGGAGTGGGCTGGGACCAGGTATTAGTGTTTTTTAAAACTCTCAGTTGATTCTAATGTGCAGCCAAGGCTAAGAGCCACTAGCCAATGTGAGGTCCCCCACAGGCCTAAAGATATGCAGACCACACACTCATGATCTGATTTTGGTTTACTCTGGACTAGAGCTGAGCTGCCCAATATGGCGGCCACTAGCCAGCCACAGGTGGCTCTTGGGCACTGGAAATGTGGTAAGTCCAAAGTGAGACACGCAGTAAGTAGAACACATACCCCAGATTTCTAAGATGTAGTATGAATAAGAATGTAAACTATCTCAGTGATTTAAAAAATATTGATTACATGTTGAAATGGCATATTGGGCTAAATAAAATATACTATTAAAATTAATTTAACCTGTGTCTTTATACTTTTTTAGAGTGGCTATAAAAAACTTTCAGTTACATCATGTGGCTTGTATTACATTCTTATTGGACAGCGCTGGTGTATGGACCAGCCAGTTTAAAAACGTGTTCTCAGGCCAGGCAAGGTGGCTCATGCCTATAATCCCAACACTTTGGGAGGCCAATATGGAAGGATCGCTTGAGGTCTGGAGTTCAAGACCAGCCTGGGTAATATAGTGAAACCTTGTCTCTACAAAAAATCTAAAAATTAGCCCATGCATTTGTAGTCTCAGCTACTTGAGAGGCTAGGTAGGAGAATCCCTTGAGCCCACAGGGAGGAAGAGGCTGTAGTGTCCCTGCACTCCAGCCTGGGTGACACAGTGAGACCTTATCAAAAAAAAAAAAAAAAAAACTTAAAAATTGAAATAAAAATGTGTTTTCTATATTTCCTCTATTGATAAGTATTTGTTTTTGATGATAATTTTCTTTAAAACTTCACTTCATGATTCCACTTATATAACATTCTTGCAATGACAAAAATAAAGAAATGGAAAACAGATTAGTGGTTGTTAGGGTCAGGGACAGAGAGGGGAGAGAGGAAGAGGCCAGTGTGGCTATAAAGGGACAACACGAGGCCGGGTGTGGTGGCTCACACCTGTAATCCCAGTACTTTGAGAGGCTGAGGCAGGTGCATCACCTGAGGTCAGGAGTTTGAGACCAGCCTGGCCAACATGGTGAAACCCCGTCTCTACTAAAAATACAAAAAAGTAGCCAGGCATGGTGGCATGTACCTGTAATGCCAGCTGTTCAGGAGGCTGAGACAGGAGAATTGCTTGAACCTGGGAGGCGGAGGTTGCAGTGAGCCGAGATAGCGCCATTGCACTCCAGCCTGGGGGACAGAGTGAGACTCTGTCTCAAAAAAAAAGGGGGAGGGCAACACGAGGGATCCTTGTTATGATGGAAATTTTCTATATCCTTGACTATATCAATGTCAGCATCTTGGTTACCAGGATATCCTATACAGTATCCTTTTGTACTATAATTTTGCAAGATGTTGCCATTGGGTGAAACTGGGTAAAAAACTACATTGAGTCTCTCAGTATATTTCCAACAACTCCATGTGAATCTACGGTATCTCAAAATCAAAAGTTTAATTATTTAAAAAATTTCACCTCTGAAACAATAACTTCCATTCTCTGCTGGCAGGAGCATAAAAGTATTTAACTCTTTTGGAAAGCAATTTGGTTGAGCGTTAAGCATTTTCATCTCTCTTGGTTCCAGTGATTCTACCTCTGGGAATTGCTACTAAAAAATATAAACACAAGTACAAAATACACAAAAATGTTGATTCACTGTTGTTGATAATAGCACAATGCTCAAAGCCACCAACATGCCTCTCTGCAAAGAAGAGTTACAGGAACTATGGTTTACTCACTCAAGGGACTATTATGTAGTCATTGACGGAAAATGTGGTAAGGTAATGTTAAACGACAACAACAACAAAATTTTGGGATACAAAGCATCAATAGTTTGTTTGCTAATTCCTAAAAAAGAATCTTTTAAAATGTGGGACGATGAGTATACAAATATTAATAATAGTTGCTTTGATAATAGGATTGTGGATGAATGTGTTTATTCTTTCTACTTTAGTTTATTTTCCTCGATTTTGTTTAATACATATGCATGGCCGGGTGCGGTGGCTCACGCCTGTAATCCCAGCACTTTGGGAGGCCAAGGCGGGCAGATCACCTGAGGCCAGGAGTTCAAGACCAGCCTGACCAACATGGTGAAACCTCCGTCTCTACTAAAAGTACAAAAATTTGCCAGGCGTGGCTGGAGCCTGAGGCAGGAGAATCACTTGAACTCTGGGGGCAGAGGTTGCAGTGAACCGAGATCACACCACTGCACTCCAGCCTGGGTGACAGGGTGAGACTCTGTCTCAAAAAAAAAAAATACATATGCACAACTTTTTTATTTAATGACATAATGATCATTCCTCTTTTTAAAATTAAGGAGTTTCCTGGAGCTGTCTTCCTGGAGCTAAGGGGCAATGCCCAACCAGGGAAGAGGTCGCCCCCTGCCGGCTGAACACAGTGGTGCGGCCCAGAGTCCTGAAGAGCCTGAAGGCACAGCCAGGACAGAGCTCCCCGGCTTGGGGCCAATTAAGGGTAGATTTAGGGTTCCTATTCCTGCCGCAAAGCCACTCAGAGAATCGCTGCCTGTTAAGAGAGTAGAAAAAAGAAAAGAATCGGGAACATTGTAGCTTATGTGAACTCTGACAAGACACTTGAGCTTTCTGAGTCTCATTCAGTAAAGATATTAAATGGTGGCAATAACATGATCCCTGTATGGGGGGGTGTTTGAGGGGTGAAATGGGCTTTATTTTGCTAGGCAATGCCAATTGTTTTTCAGCGTAGTTCTACCACCTGCAGTATGTAAGAATTCTCATGCCTTCATATCCTCACCAACATTTGGTATTGTCACATATCTTAATTTTTATCAATCACAGTGAGAATCAAATGATATTCCATTGTCATCTTAACTGGCATTTCTATGATTGCCGGTGATATGGGGTATCTTTTTATGTTTGGCCATTTTTCTCTTCCCTTTTCTGTGAAACGCCTGTTCATGTCTTTTTCCCATTTTTTTTTCTATTGGATTCTTCATCTTCTTTCTTATTCATCTATGGGAGTTCTTGAGGTGTTGTGGATATTAATATTTTGCCATAGGTATGTGCTGAAACGTTCTGCACAGTCTGCAGTTTTTCTTTTCTTTTTTCTTTCTTTCTTTTTTTTTTTTTGAGATGGAGTCTTGCTCCTGTTGCCCAGGCTGGAGTGCAGTGGCACAATCTTGGCTCACTGCAACCTTCGCCTCCCAGATTCAAGCGATTCTCCTGCCTCAGCCTCCCAAGGAGCTAGGATTACAGGTGCCCACCACCATGCCCAGCTAATTTTTTGTATTTTTAGTAGAGATGGGATTTCACCATGTTGGCCAGGCTGGTCTCGAACTCCTGACCTCAAGTGATCCACCCACCTCAGCCTCCCAATCTTTTCACTATATATATATATTTTTTGAGACAGAGTCTGGCTCTGTCGCCCAGGCTGGAGTGCAGTGGCGCGATCTCGGCTCGCTGCACTGTGCCTCCCAGGTTCACGCCATTCTCCTGCCTCAGCCTCCCAAGTAGCTGGGACTACAGGCGCCCGCCACCACACCCAGCTAATTTTTGTATTTTTAGTAGAGACGGGGTTTCACTGTGTTAGCCAGGATGGTCTCAATCTTCTGACCTTGTGATCCACCCACCTCGGCCTCCCAAAGTGCTGAGGTTACAGGCGTGAGCCACCGCACTCGGCCTTTTCACTTTTTTAATGCTAACTTTTGAGACATTCTTAAATTTAAATTTAAATTTAAATTTAAGGTATTGTACTGTTATTGATTTATGTATGTTGGTCTTGTATCTAGCAACTTTGCTGCGTAAGTTTCCTTTGGATTTTCTATGAGGATGAGCATATAGCCTGTGAATACTGACAGTTTTGTAGTTTTTCATTCTAATTCTGATACCTCATTTTTTTTCTTGTCTTGGTGCACTGTCTAGGGACTCGATGACATAAAAGTGATGACAGTGATATTCTTGTCTAATTTGAAAGAGAATGATTCTAACATTTTACCATTACATGTGATATTTGTTGAAAATACAGCTTAGCAGGGTAAGGAAGTTCTCTGTTGTTTGCAAAGACGTTTTGTTTTTGTTTTTGTTTGTTTTATAATTATATTGATTTTTGCCATTTTTTTCTGCATTTACTGAAATAATGTGCTTATTTCAATTATACTTATAGATTTTGTAACGTTAAACAACCCACGCATTACTGAGACATAGCTTGCTTTTGTTGTCTTACATATATACTCTTAATCTGTTTAGTTTCATCATCAAAGTTTCAGTTGAACCACAATGAGATACCATTACACGCATACTAGAATGGCTAAAATTAAAAAGATTGGCCATACTAAATATTGGAGAAGGTTTGGAGAAACTGCAGCTCTCATATGTTGCTGGTAGAAATGCAAAATGGTACAACTGCTTTGGAAAGCAGTTTTGCAGCTTTTTGTAAAGTCAAACATGCTCTTGCCACACAACCAGAAATTCTACCCCTAGGTGGAACTCCTAGAAAAATGAAAACTTGTGGTTGCATAAAGACTTACACCCGAGTGCAGCTTGATTCATATAGTCCCAAACTAGAAACAACCCCAATGTCCAAAACTGGTGAATAGATAAACAAACTGTGGTATATAGAATACTACTCCGCAATACAAAGGAATAAACTACTCATGTATACAACTACATGGGTGATATCTTAAAAGCATTATGCCAAATGAGAGTCCAGACACAGGTGGGCATGGTTGCTCACACCTGTAATCCCGGCACTTTGGGAAGCCAAGGCGAGAGGATTGCTTCAGCCCAGGAGTTTGACACCAGCCTAGGCAAGATCGTGAGAAGAGAAGAGAAGAGAAGAGAGAAGGAGAAGAGAGGAGAGAGAAGGAGAAGAGAGAAGGAGAAGAGAGAAAGAGAAGAGAGAAAGAAGAGAGAAGAGAGAGAGAGAAAGAGAGAGAGGAAGGAAGGAAGGAAGGAAGGGAGGGAGGGAGGGAAAAGGGAAGCGAAGGGAAGAAGGCAGGCAGGCAAGAGTTCAGACATAAAAGACTACGTATTGTATGATTTCCTTTATATGAACTTGTAGAAAAGCCAAAACTATAGGACGAGAAAGCAGATCAGCAGAGGGCAGGGCATTGGCTGCAAAGAGGCACAAGATACTTTTCTGAGGTGATTGAAATGTTCTATATTATCATGATTACACATTTATCAAACTGTATACCTAGAAGTGGTAAATTTCATTATATACTAATTATACCTTTTTAAAAGTGATATTCACTTTCTAAATAAGTTTGCATAAAACAGCAATTTTCAGTTTCTTAAAGGTTTGGTAAAACTTGCCAAGTAAAACCATGTGGGCCTGTTTCTTTCTCTGGGTATATTTTAATTCTGCTTCAATTTTGTATTAGGGTTCGCCAGAGAGACAGAAATGGGAGATGATATATACATATGTGAGAGGGGATTTGCTGCCGGAATTGGCTCACGTGATTATGGAGACTGAGAAGTCCCACAACAGGCCACCTGCAAGCTGTGGACTCAGGTATAACAGCACTGTGGCTCAGCCCAACTCTGAAAGCCTCGGAACCAGGGAAGACCTACAGTGCTACTCTCATTCCGAGGCCAAAGGCCTGAGAACCTGGGAGACTGCTGGTGCAAGTCTCAGAGTCCAAAGACCAGAAAGCCTGAAGTTCTGATGTCCACGGGCAGAAGAAAGGTGGTGTCCCACCTCCAGGGGAAAGAAAGCAAATTTGCCTGTCCCCTGCCTTTTTGTTCTATCCAGGCTCCAGCTGATTAGATGGTGCCCATCCACACTGAGAGTGGATCTTTCCCATTCAGTCCAACTCACATGCCAATCTCCTGCCAAAACGCCCTCATGGCACACTTGGAAACAATGCTTTATCAGCTATCCAGGTGTCCCTGAATCCACTTGGATCAAGACCTAAGATTAACCATTATCAATTGTGTTAATGGCTACAATCTATTTAGGTTTTCTATATCTTTTTGAGTGACTTCCCAGAAAGTCACCCATATTTGCATAAACTCTCTCATGATATTCTCTTAGGTGTTAAATAATGATTATCCCACATATCATTTTGGTCTTTTTCTCGTTCCCAGTATTGTTTGTGTTTTCTCTCTCTTTTTCCTTTTCCGATATTTCCTCAGTTTGGGCAATTTTATTCAGCTCTTACAAACAACCAGCTCTAGATTTTGTTGTTTATCTTTATTTCATTGTTGCTGATGAGAAATCTGCTCGTTATTTTAATATGGTTTCTACTCCTTTTATCTCCTTGTTGTTTTAAACACAATGGATTTATTTTATAGACTTTTCCACACTGTTCTACAACCATGTTTCTGAAGTGCTAATTTCCCCATTTGCTGTCTGTACTAAGTTGCCTCAAGGTTAAACCTTGCCCTCATGTGGTCTGTAATTTTTATTGTGAGCTCATCTTCAGCAAGGCTTCCCCCTAACCATCCCTATGGGAATCCTATGTACTCTGGGTCCTGGAAGAGTCTCTGGAAAGTGGTTTTGGATTTGATTCAGCTGGGTGAGCTAGAAGTTCCATCAGTCCAGGATCTGATTTTAAATTAAATTCTTAGCTCAGGATTTCTCTCCCTGGAGGGTGTTAGAAACTTAGATTCTGTACCTGTGAGCAGCTCATTCTTCAGTCTTTGTTTTTTTTGGAGGAGACCCTCCTCCACCTTCCTCGAGAATCTGGGCAGAGCTAAATGTCCTGGGAATTTTTTGGGCTGGTAGTTGGCAAATTTTAGCCTCCCCTTCATGGAGGGGGAGTCTCAGTGCCAACTTCTGGCCTTGCCGGGGCCCAAGACCACATTTTACAGTCCATGGGTGGGCATTACAATTCCAGACTTGAGCTATGATGGCACATATCTGGATCCAGTACCCCCTGGTTCTCCTTAGCATTAGCTCACACACTCAAGGCTTTGAGTTTCAGCTCCCTGGGGATTTCCTTCTCTCTTATAAGTCAATGATGTATTTTAAAACCTTCTGAAGTGCTGACAGTTGGTACTCCGCTGCCAAAACTAGTAGTCTCAAATTCAGTACATATTTTTTATCCCCCTCCCTTTCCTAGGGGTGGTATTGGAAAGCTCTAACACCCCCAACCCCACATTATGGATGGAGAAGAGGGAAAGCTACCTCTTTCTATTCTTCTGCATTTCCCAGTGTGCTGCAATGAGCACAAATTATTTTTCCAGCTGCATTGTGTGTGTGTGTGTATATATATGTATTTGTATATGTATATATACGTGAACTTTAATTTTAAAAGTCAACAAAAGATAACCTATATGTAAAGAAAAAATATACTTTAAACTAGAGCATTTCATGGAAGAGGGAGGCCAACAGTGAATTTCCTCCCCTCTCCCTGGGATGGCTTTCTCTGCTTCTTCCTGGGGCACAAGCCAGCCTGCCCCCGGCTTTTGCAATGTTCTATTTTTGTTTCATTATTTAACTGTGTCCCATATACACTGCTAAGTGGAGTGCTCAGTTCCATCGTTTAATGGACAACTGACCTCTGCCTGCAAATGCCCAAGTCACATGGAGCTCAGCAGGCCATTAATGGGGTCCTCAGACCCCCTCCCCCAGTCCATTTCAGTTTGAGGCCAAAAGAGCAGGGATGGGGAGAAGTCTTTCAAGGGAAGACACAGAAGGGTTGCAGAATGGAGGGCAGGAAGGCAGGCTGGGGTGGAGTCCACTTGCAGCCTGCTTTCGAGAGCCGAGGGGCTGCCTGGCTGCAGGGGCTTTCTCACCTCTCCTGACCCCTTTGTGATCTACTGAACTCGGCTCCAGGCTGGATTGACTGGCAGTTGTACCGGGACCCACCTCCTCAAGCACTAGGGGATTTTAATTCTTCTTCCTTAATTATTTAATTTCTAGACCTTCACAGTGATCTAAACTGTATCTTTTGACCACTTGACCGCAAAAAGATCACACACCCAGGAGCTTGGAAAGGCAACGGCAGAATCATCAGGCAAGAGGGAGAAAGGATACGTCACAGAGGTGTGTGCGCCTACATTGCCTGACCTTGACCCTGGGATTCAGTGTTTTACTCAATGCTTTCCTATGGGGTTGTGACCTCCGTGGCTCCTCCCATCAAGCCTAGGAAGATGACATTATGGGTGGCGTGATCCATCTCACCTGTGAGAACACAAAGGCTGAGAGGGGTGTCCTGCCCAGGGAGGCTAGGGCAGCACCTGAATTTTGTGCCTTCTGGGATGTGGTCCCCCACCTGTGTTCAGTCATTCAGCCTGCAGAGGTAGGGTGCATTCCCCAAGCAGATCCCAGAACACAGCCCAAGGCCACTCAGCCAGAAAGTGTAATCCCCAGGTTCAGGGTTGGGCACCCTGAGTGAGGGGCTCCTGGCCACCACCCCACTGCTGGATCTGCCCTCCCGGGGTGGGAACACTGCTGCCTTCTGCGTTCCTGCCCTGCCTTCCTGGGCTGGCTCCATCTGGCCTGCTGGCCTCCTCCTCCTCTGCCCCTCCCATCCCAGTGCGGCTCCCCCCACCCCTGCCCCCAACCCCAGGTGCCTCAGAGGATGAGTGTTCCTCACCCTCCCCACAACAATGCATCCATCAGGATGGAGACGGCCGTTCCCATCCGGAGGGAAGAGGGGGCGGAGGAAATTGATCACCGGGAATGATGTCTCTGTATTCTGCCTCCCCTGGTTTATTTCCCTCTGCAGAGGCAGATGGGGAAAATGTTGGCTGCAGTTTTGACATGAATTGATCTTGAAGCTGGGTGAACCCAGCGGTACTCCCTTAATGGGCAGCCATGGCCTGCCGGCTCTAGGGCTGACAACAAGCACTCAATCAATGCACACAGCGGCAGCCTATTCATCTGATCGCACCCCAGAAGGCACAAAGTTCAGGTCCTGCCCTGGCCATCCTGGGGAGGACACCCCTCTCAGCGTCTGTGTCACCCATAATGTCATCTTCCTAGGCTTAATCGAAGGAGCCAAGGAGGTCACAGCCCCATAGGAAAGCACTGGGTAAAACACTGTTAATCCCAAGGTCAAGGTCAGACCTTCTGGCTTCTCCTTGCATCCAGCACTGGGGTCTGCTCAGCAGGGTCTGAACGTGGGTCACCAGCTGGTGTAGGGGCTGAGGGAGAAGGTCCAAGGAGGGGAGCAGGGCCACTACCAGGACCTCAAATTCATCTCCCCTGCCAAGGTAAAAGCTCCTACCCAACTCAGACTCAAATGCCTTCAAAACTGAGCAGAAATCCAAGTGGTGCAAACGGTCCTATCAGCCAGTAACACTTTAGTCTGAATCTGTAAAGGTTTGTCCTCAGTGAGGATAGTCCCAGTGTTGTTTCAGGGATGTGGTAGGGAATACGAGGTGACCGTATGCAGGGCCCAGTCCATACCTGGGACTGTCCCCACTGCTGATTAAGCCAGGTTCTGGCCTTGGCCCTGCAGCCCCCATCTGATGGTGTGACATTCAATGGTGTGCTGTCCCTGAAACTTTGGTCACCTATGGAGCCCTCCATCTTCTCACCTGGGAATGCGTCCTTGGTATTTGGAACTTCTGGAAGTTTCCTGTGGGACTGGAATGAGGGGAGAACACAGGGACACCCAGAAATGGAGCAATGTCCCTCAGGAAGGATGCAGAGTGGGCAGCAACCAGTCACAGAGGGCTGGGCTGTCAGGTTCAGATTCAGAAAAAAGATCAAGACCCCTGCTACCAGCAATCTCAGGTGGAGCTGGATTTGAAGGTGGGTGGGAGCAACGAGGTTGTCCCGACATGAAGGGTGAGGAAAAAAAAAGACATTTTCCATGCACAGAGCAAATCCCACCCTTCTCCAGGAAACAACACTCCTTCCGGGAAGCTGGTGGGGGCCCACCTGACCCCATCACTCACAGCCTACCCCAGCCAGGAGTCTGGGCTCCATCAGAGACATGCCTTGTGCCCCGGAAGGAGGGAGTTGGCCTTGGTGCTGTGCATCTGCCGGCCTCAGAGCACCTGGCACGCCCCTTCTGCAGAGCAAGGTGAGTTTGGCCCAGTCATCTTCACCTCTGGGATGAAGAGGTGCAAGGGAGGGCTGCCCACCAGGGAACAGATACCTATTTTAAGACCAAGTGAGATTTACATAGGAAGTCCCCTGTCTCCTAGGGCCCTGGCTGGGGGAAGGTGGGTGAGGGGTATCTGGATATATCACCCTAGGGGGAAGGTGATATGGTTTGGCTGTGTCCCCACCCAAATCTCATCTTGAATTGTAGCTCCCATAATCCCTATGTGTCATGGGAGGGACCCGGGGGGAGGTAATTGAATCATGGGGGTGGGTTTCTCCCCGTGCTGTTCTCGTGATAGTAAGTCTCACGAGAGCTGATGGTTTCATAAAGGGCAGTTCCCCTGCACACACTCTCTTGCCTGCCGCCATGTAAGATGTGCCTTTGCTCCTCTTTCACCTTCCGCCATGATTGTGAGGGCTCCCCAGCCATGTGGAACTCTGAGTCCATTAAATCTCTTTTTCTTTTATAAATTATCCAGCCTCAGGTATTTCTTCATAGCAATATGAAAAGGGACTAATATAGAAGCTGTTGCTTTCTGGCACACCAACACTTACTGCCCATGAGTGGGGCCTCCAGAGGGCAAGTTGTGTCCAGGTACAGAAGTCCAAGGGACACTCTGGGAGACAAAGGGTGACAGGTGCACAGACAGGAGCCAAGAACAGAATGGAGCTCCTTCAAGCCTCAAGCCTCTGACTTCTCAGCCTCACAAGAGCCATGAAGTGAACAGGTTGGTAGCTAAGTGTGCACAGTCCCTGAGCACAAACTCTGGCTCTGCCACCAAGCAGGTGTGTAGCTTTTGACAAGTTTGCTTCACTGCTCAGTGCCTCCACGTGTGTATCTGTAAAATATGGGTAACCACATTTTGAAAGGTTTTCAGGAAAATTGTAAGTTTTGGCGAGGATGTGGAGAAATTGGAACCCTCATACTTTGCAGGCGGGAGCATAAAGTGATGAAGCCACTGTGGAAAACAGTTTGGTGGCACCTCAGTATGTTGCACACAGAGTTACCAGATGATCCAGTAACCCCACTCCTAGGGATATACCCAAGAGAATTGAAAGCAGGTGTTCAGACAAATACTTGTACATGAATGTTCATCACAGCATTATTCATAAGTCCAAAGATGGAAATAACCCAAATTTCCATTCGTGTGGTAGCATGCATGAGCAGCACTTCGTTCCATTTTATGGCTAGATAATATTCCATTTTATGAATGGACACACTGTGGTACGTCCATAAAATGGAACATTATCCAGCCATAAAATGGAAGGAAGCACGGATGCATGCTGCAACATGAATGAACCTTGAAAACATTATGTGAAGTGAAAGAAGCCAGACACAGGGGCCACTTGTTGTATGATTATAATTCCATTTATGTGATGTGTCCATAAAAGGCAAATCTAGAGGGACAGAAAGCAGATTAGAGGTTGCCAGGGACTTGGGAAAAGAGGGAATGGGAGTGACTGCTTCACGGGTGATGAAAATATTCTGAAACTAGAGAATGCTGAGAGTTGCACAACATTTGAATGTATTAAATGCCACTGAATCACACACTTTAAAATGGTTAAAATGGTAGATTTTATGTTATGTGTATTGTGCCACAATAAAAACCCCTAAATATTGCATCTATTTATATCAAAGAATATGATTCACCACGATTTAAAAAAACGCATACCCAAAGTGTATGCATACAAGCAATTATGAGGGTCAGGGAGATTGCTGGGGGAGGATATTAAACGAGATTGGAAGCGAAGTGCTTGGCATAGAGTGGGCCACGAAGTAACGGCTCAGTAAACACCAGCCTCCCTCAGCTACCCCTCATGTTAGAAAATGTGCCTCTGTTGGCTACGTCCTTTCACACGTCACCTGGTCTTGGAGCCCCAAGAGGCAGGAGGTCAGGTCCTTAAGGTCTTGCAACTGCACATTGTGGGTCAAGTGGCTCCCTGCCTCCCAGAGTGGATGGAGACAAGACCCCAGGGATGGGACTTGCCTTGAAGGTCTTAATAACTGACCTCCATGGAGGTCTGTGATTAGCACTGGGGGACATAAGCTTTTTGGGCCAAGGCAGATCTCCAAAGGGCAAAGGAGACACTGGGCATTGATTTCAGTGACCATGGCATGAATGCTATTTAACAAGCAGGTAGTAATATCCCTTTGGTGATCCCCTGGTCTAGTGGGGTAGCTGGGAAGGCACCAATGTTGGTAGCGCAGGGGGCAAGTTGGCTGATGGAGGTGTGCTGGGGATGCCACGGGAACACAGACAAGGACCCCTAATTGGGTAACATCTGGGAAAGCTTCCAGGAAAAGCTGATCTTTGAGCTAGTCCATTCCATCACCTGGTTCCCATATATAGAATAGTTTTTTGTTTTTTGTTTTTTAAATTTTACTTTAAGTTCTGGGATACGTGTGCAGAACGTGCAGGTTTGTTACAAGGTATACATGTGCCATGGTGGTTTGCTGCACCTATCAACCCATCGTCTAGGTTTTAAGCCCCATATGCATTAGATATTTGTCCTAATGTTCTCCTTCCCCTTGCCCCCGCACCCAACAGGTCCCTGTGTGTGATATTCCCCTCCCTATGTCCATGTGTTCTCGTTGTTCAACTCCCGCTTATGAGTGAGAACATGCGGTGTTTGGTTTTCTCTTCCTGTGTTAGTTTGCTGAGAAAGATGGTTTCCAGCTTCATCCATGTCCCTGCAAAGGACATGAACTCATTCCCCCTTTTATGGCTGCATAATATTCCATGGTGTATATGTGCCACATTTTCTTTATCCAGTCTATCATTGATGGGCATTTGGGTTGGTTCCAAGTCTTTGCCATTGTAAATAGTGCTGCAATAAACATACGTGTGCATGTGTCTTTGAGGAATAGTTTTTGTTTTAAATGAAGAGAAGAGAATTTTGGAAGAGTCAGACCCTATGCTAGACATTTTGGTTACACTTGCCTTTCACAGATTCCAAGGGTTCAGAAAGAACATGGGGCTCCTGAGGTTCAAATCCTGGACCTATGAGCTTGGTGACTTTGGATGAGTTACTTAACCTCTCTGTGCCTCAGTTTCTTCACCTATAAAATGTGTTTCATGATAGTGACCTCGTAGACATTCAGTAGAGCACTCAGTATGGGAAATCTAAAGTAGGAACTTGTCATCATCATAGCCATTCCCTTGCACACAATGGCTTTGGGGCCGAGATCACTGACACTGTGGTCTATAAGGACCCGTTAACTTCGCTCTTCCCAGCCACAAACTTCGGCTGAGCCTCATTCAGACAATATGGAGAAGATATGATGAACTCTGTGTCCACAGCACCAGGAAGACAAAGTGAGTGGTTGCCAATATATTGAGGACCTCTTGTATGACATCTGTCTTCTCCTTTATAATTTTATCATCATGTCAACCTTATATAGTAGCTGCTCTCCTTCTCATTTTAGAATTAAGGAAACTGAGGCTCAAAGAGGTAAAATGACTCACCTAAGGCCACATGGAACAGTTGAGCTCCAAATCCCACATTCCCTTTGTCCACTGCACAGTGCATACGTCAGGGGCCCAGGACTAGTGATTAATAGCCCAGGTTTGAATTCCCAAGCTAATGCTTACAGCAGAGCTGGATGCCTGCTCTGAAAACACACATGATGATAAGGTGTACCTCATAAGGATTAGACAACAGGATGCTTACAAAGACTTTGACAGTGATAAGCACCCAATGAGTATTAGCTCCTAGAATTACTCTATCGTCCTGCTACCTCCTATCAGAGAACTACCAGTGACCCATGCTCCTGCAGGCATCTGGCTCTGGAAGGGACAGCACAGATCTGCCATCTGGTTCATCACTCCAGACCCCAGAGAGTATGGACAACCCCCCAGCCCAGGCTCTCTCCCCCCCCCGAGTCAAGGTCCTCTTTCTTCCCAGCTGCGTCCCCCATGCCAAATTGCACAGAGACAAATTCCAGGAGCAGCTTGTACTCTTTTGCTTGAGAGCACCCAGTGTAAGAGCAATTGCAACACTGGCTTATTCCAGTGGTTCCTGCCTCCCCCCACCCAGGACCAGGCTGACAGCTGGCTTCTTTCCAGATAGGAGCAGCACCCTCTACCTGACCTTCACCACTATGCCAGCTGCCTTTGAGTTGGGAGCAGGCTGTCTCCACCCACGAAGGGCTCGTGGAAGTCCCATCTCCTGGAGCAGGACCACCCCCTGCAGCATCCTTGCTCCACTGTGATCCAGGCAGCCTGGGTTTAAACGCAGGGGAAGATGGGAAACTTACCATCAGCTAACCCTACGTGAGCAGAAGTTTGCCCAATACTGTACCACATCTGCCTCCTGGTAAGGTCTTTTCCTACCAATTCAGATTTACTCTCTGGGATTACGGAGATAGGTCTCATTTCCCAAACATTGTGCCAGAAACAGAAATTACTTCAATAACCAGAAAATAAAAACTAAAAGCAACAAGGGTCCCTGAAGCATGAGCAACTTCCGTCCAAACTGTAGCTCTTGAAATGTCCTGTCCCCCTTTGCCCTCCAAGCTGTTCCTCTCCTTTGTTTGGTGCCTTTACTTCTTTAGGTGCTGGACTTCAAAGTGGCGCAGGGAAAGCTTGCCCCCATTAGCATCAGAAGGGCCTAGGTTCAAATCCTGGCTTTGCGGCTTATCAACCATGGGATTGTAGGCAAGCTACTGAGCTTCGGTTTCCTCATCTGTAAAATGGGAATCATAATACCCTCAACCAAGATTATGGTAGGAGATTCCATTGAATAGTGCAATACATGTCAAGTAGAAGCTAGATGCTCCCAAAGTGGTGGGAGTTATTATTGGCCACCATCTTTCGGAAATGTCCTAACACATCAGCCTCTTTCCAGTTGCTGGCATGCAGGACTGAAGACAGTGCTTTAGAAAATTACTCAGCCAACTCATAGGCCATCTGTCCCACTTGCCCACTGGCCTGTTTGCTCCCCACAGTCCCTGCTCTTTCTCCAGGAACTGACCCCTCTACCCTAGCAGTGGTCCTTATAGGCACATCGCCTGGTCCCAGCTGCTTGGCCAAACGTGAACACCCGACGTAGCCAGCCCCATCAGACACTTCCTCTTAGGAAGTGCCCATCTCTTTTTAAGGTCCATCAGGCTGCCTGGGGCTCTTATGGCCTGAGGTCTGCAGAGGAAACTCGGTCTGCTGGCCCTGATGTTAGAGAGGCTGCAAGAGCTGTGGGTCCTGCCTCTCTTTAACTCCGGATTCCGGGTTGTCATGAAATCGGACTGTGAGGCCCATCCTTGAGTTCCAGGACACACCTAAGGCCTCTAATCAACTCTGCCTTTTTGCTTGAGCTACACTGAACAGAAAGAGCCTACAGGCTTGACTTCCAAGAGACCTGGGTTTGAATCTCAACACTGCCACTTATTAAGTGGGTAACTGTGGGCAGTGGCTCAACCTCTCTGAGCCTTGGGCTTCTCATCTGTAAAGTTTCCTTTATCTGCAACAACTACAAACCCTCCCGACAGTGCTCTCATTATCTGTCTTCCCCATGGAAAAGACTGAGCAAGAGCCAGCAGGGAACTTGGTTAAGGTTCTGGGGCAGTGGGTGGTACAGGCCAGATATAAACTCTCCCAGGCCAGGATGCGACCCTCTCACCACCTTGCCTTGCCTGGTGGAGGCTGATAAGCCACTCCCCCACCCTGGAATCGCTTTTATATTTCACAGGCTTCCTCTGCAGACCACCAGTCCAGCCCATTTGGCAATAAAGGTGAGGGCATGGTGGGCAGTGGGGCCGGAGAGAGCAGGGAGTTGAAGTCCCCCTAAACCACACTGGGAAAGTGGCACCCTCTTCTGGCCTTTACTTTTCATGTGATGGAAGATACTCTGATTTCTCACTTGGCTCCACAGCTCCATCTGCTCCGTGGTGCCTCTATCCAGCTTGATTTTCAAATAATTCACAGTCCCTTGAGCTCTGGAGCTGGAGGACCTTCAGAGGTTCTGGACAGGA
The DNA here is from genome assembly GCF_009828535.3 of Hylobates moloch. Lineage (NCBI taxonomy): Eukaryota > Metazoa > Chordata > Mammalia > Primates > Hylobatidae > Hylobates > Hylobates moloch. Next base: position 11,333,226 of record NW_026652290.1, on the reverse strand, counting down.
AACCCTCTAAGGGAGGGACAGTTTAATTCCATAAAACACACCTGACCCTTGACACAGAGCAGATGTTCCAGAAATAGGTTGTGGAGAAGATGAATCCTCTCCCATCCCGTCCTTTTACAGATGGGAAGCAGAGGCCCAGAGGAGTGTGGCGACTTGTCTAAGCTCATGCACTGAGAGTCACTGGGCCTCAAACCCCGGTCTCCTGTTGCCCATCCTGAAGCCAGGGCTCCTCCTGTGGCAGCCCCCTGAGAAGATTCCTGGGCAGGAGGCATCCCTGCTGTCCTGCCTGTCTCTTCTTGCCTAGGGCAGTGGGAGACAGCTGGGTAGATGCTCCTTTGGACAGGTATAGAAAGGGCTGCCACCTGCTGGGCATTATCTTCAGGTGAGTGGAAGGAGCCACTTCCAGCAGTGGGTGTTTGAGGATGTTCTCCTGGATGGGCCTGGGAAAGGAAAATAAATCTTGGGGCCCCCAAATCACTAAGCTAAAGGGAAAAGTCAAGTGGGAACTGCTTAAGGCAAACTTGCCTCCCATTCTATTCAATGTCACCCCTCTGCTCACTGAGATAGATGCATATCTGATTGCCTCTTTTGGAATGGCCAATCAGAAACTCAGACGAATGTGACCATCTGTCTCTCACCTACCTGTGACCTGAAAGCCCCCTCCATGCTCCGATTTGTCCTGCCTTTCTGGACAGAACTAATGTACATCTTACATATATTGATTGATATCTCATGGCTCCCTGAAATGTATAAAACCAAGCTGTGCCCCAACCACCTTGGGCACATGTCATCAGAACCTCCTGAGGCTGTCACTGGCACACGTCCTCAACCTTGGCAAAATCAACTTCCTAAATTAACTGAGACCTGTCTCAGATATTTGAGGTTCACAGGGCCTGCCCAGCAAAGTCATACGGCTGTCACATCCCACCATCATCAGAAGCCACAGGCTCTGGAGGACACACCACCTCCGATAGCCACTTACTCAGGGATCAAACAGGGCAAATGCACAAAGACACACTGGCAAACACACACACCTCCTGAGAGGGACCTCACACATCTGGAGCACACAGCGACACACCGGTGTGCCTGACAGTTCCAGGAAACTTCCTTCCTGGGGTCTCGCTGTCACTGCAGTTCATCCCCAAGGAAGACATCCCCACGCAGGAGGAGCAGAGGGGTTCGACACTGAGAGTTATTGGGGAGGTGTCTGTGGATACCAGCAGCTGCTTCTCGTTTTTCAACTCTGGGGTATTTTTAAAACCCACATTTTCAGTGATGAACCTGCCTCTGACATGTGCCTCTGGAATAATGTGAACCTGCCAGATGGGTTCATTGAGGCTCTCTGGATTTAAGTCTTAGGGGTTCTGAGGCTACAGAATCTTGCTAACGGAGCCTGTGCTGGCTGCCCCTGCTCAACCCCATGATCCTTAACTTGGGTTCAGGCTTAGCTTCCTGGGGAAGCCGGGGCAGCATCGTCAGAGGGAACCCAGCAGGCTGGCCCTAAAGATCCCGGGAGATGCTGACTCTGAAAGGGCCAGACCTCCTCCTCAGCTCTGGGAGAGGGAGCGCTTAACTTCCCCTGACCTCCTGGGATATTGGCTTTGACCTCAGCAGATGGCATTGCTGCAGCTCGGTGGATAGATACACAAGTCCAGAGCACGCGCCCATGGCTGGGTGGATTGGGAGGGGGCCACCTGCCCTCTGACTTCTCTCTGGCACGGGTGCACACAGAGGGGGCCAGTGAGGAGGCACTGAGGACAGCACTCCCAACAAAAGCCGTGCAAAGCGGGGATCACTGGTCCCCAGAGAAAACTGAGGGCCAGAGAGATTCTGTGGCTCGTCTAAGGCCACCTGGCTAGGAAGAGACTGTGCTGGGATTTGAACTCAGTTCTGTGTGGCTCCAAAGTCCACATTTTAGTGTGGACAGTAGAGAGTGGGCTGCCCATGCTCATGCCCCAACAGTGCTGCCTGAATTCCTTAACCCTTCTGGGCCTTGCTTTTCTCAATTGAGCAATCAAGTAAAGGAATAACACTTACCTGATAGGACTTCAGTGCACGTGCGCGGAACAGCCCTAGAGTGGCGTTTGTGCCTTGCAGATAGTGAGCGCTCACTGACCTCCCCCTTTCTACTCACAGAGAAAGCTCACAGCCCTCGGTAATGGGGGGCCCATCAGAGCCCACCCAGCTGTTCCCACACTGCCCACCTCCCAGACTCACTGACCCCCTCCATGTTCCTCCACTTTCTCTTCCTGCAGCTGCTTGGAAGCTCTTTCCCAGCTCTCCCCTTCTCGCTCTCTCCTCACCTTCCCATCTCTGATAAATGTCACCTGTGCAGTGAGGCCCTTCCTGGGGCTCCTTTCGAAAATGGCAACCCTGCCTCACCTGTGCTCTCTAAACCCTGACCCTGCTTGACCTTTCTAGCATCTTCACCACGCAGCCTCCTCCATTTTCTACTCCTACAGCATATGTATTGTTCATTTTGCTCTGTGGAATACTTGCTCCTAAGAAACAGGATTGATTTTTGTCTTTCTTTCTAGCTGTATCCCCAGAGGTTCTCAACAGCAGGCTACTTTGCCTCCCAGGGGATTTTTGGCAATCTCTGGAGACATTTTTGGTTGTCAGAATGGGTGGGGGTGGCCAGCCGTGGTGGCTCATGCCTGTAATCCCAGCACTTTGGGATCCTTGGGTAGATCACGAGATCAGGAGATCGAGACCACCTTGGCCAACATGGGAAAACCCCACCTCTACTAAAAATATAAAAATTAGCTGGGCGTGGTGGCACATGCCTGTAATCCCAGCTACTCAGGAGGCTGAGGCAGGAGGTTCACTTGAACCCGGGAGGCGCAGGTTGCAGTGAGCCAGTATCGCGCCACTGCACTCCGGCCTGGGTGACAGAGTGAGACTCTGTCTCAAAAAAAAAAAAAAAAAAAAGAATGGGTGAGGGACTGGGGTGCTACTGGCATCTCATGGATAGAGACCAGCACTGTTACAGAGCATCCTACACTGCCCAGGACAGCCTCCCCTGCACCAAACAGAAGAACAAGGCAGCCCCAAATGCCAATAATACTCCAGTCATATCTCCATTACTTAGAACAGCAGCCAGCACATGCATAGCAGGTGCTCAATAAACGCTCATTATGGAAGACTGAGGAGCTGCTATCATCATTGTTGTCATTGTTATTATTTAAGAACAGATGTGGTCGAGAATCATCCTTAAGGATGGTCCCTTGGGTGCTCATGGCCAATAGGTCATACTGTTGACTTAAAACATCTTTCTTTTGGTCCAGGCTCTGCCCCCTGGAGCATCCAGAAAAGGCAGCAAACTGCTCATTGCTGGGGCTTCACCAGCCAGGACCAGTCCATATCATCAAGCCCCCTGGGCGCCCAGGTGATGCCAGCCTTCTCCTCCCCAGAAGGAGCCTGGCCATGGGCTGCCGTGAGCAGGGACTCTCAGTTCTCACCCCTCCGTCCCCCCTTCCGCTTGCTCCCACACTGGAAAACTCAGGACCTTGTGCCCAACTGAGAAAGGAATCACTTCCACAGGCCTTTTCAGGGTGATCCCAGCCGAGCTCTGCTCTCCCCAGGCCACTCTCAGCCTAGGAGACTCTTGGGTCTGAGTGAATTATGCCATTTTTGCTTCTTTCAAGAAAGGGCAAGGGGAGTGACAGGGGAATTTTCAGGGAGGCACAGCCAGGCAGGGGATACTCTGTCATTTTGCTGACCTAACAAATTATCATTGACAATTTTAAACAGCCAGCGTGACCAGGCCAGCCTCTCCTAATGCAGAGGGCACCACCCATAGAACACACGAAACCCCACGTGGAGTGTTCTGAGCGGCGGGTAGAGCAGCATGAAAAGAAAGGATGCTTTTGCATCAGGGACTATTTCACCTCTCGAACAGGCTGCCGGAGCCCAACCCAGCCACAGGCCTGGCACCCACCCTGTATTCACACCGAGAATTCCCACTTGATATTCACAACTTTCTCTGCCTGAGGCCGACCCCTTCCCCCTCGCCCCAAGCCTCTCCTTCTCCCTGGGGCCTTCTTGAGCTTAGAGCTAGGCCTGTCTCTGCAGAACTGTGAGGCTGGCAAAGTACAATCTTCTCTCTCCTACACTCCCCAAGCTTCTCTTTCCCTCCTCTCTGTTCTGCCTGCTCTTTCTCTCCTCTCCAAGGTCCTGAAAGCTTCTAAACAAGTCATTGATGCTAAGGATTAGTAACTAAGACTATGAACCACAGGAATAAGTCTCTAACGGTGGGATATTAAGCATCAGATGGCTAGGTTTGGGGGAACAGGATGATATTTGGTGGGCAGGGGTTGTCCTGGTGCCCCTGAAGTCTCAAGTAGCTAGTCTCAATTCTGCCAGGGAGTAGGACTGACCCAAAACTCAGAATAAGATGACAGAGCAGGCACGTGACAAGTGTCAATGAGCCAGAAGGCTGTGTGGGGTGGGCCCAGGGCACCAATGGCTTGGGGCAGAAGCTGGGGACAGAAGTGCCAGCTCCCTGCAGAGGCAGAGCTTGCTGGAGACTGGGTTACATCCTCCATCCTCACTTTTTGGGAATCCAAGCTCAATCTCTGAGCTACCCTGGTACTAAAATTCACACCACTTCCCCCACCTCTAAGGATGGCATGAGGGATCCTAGCTACACAGCCACTTCCCTCAAGTCCAATGCCAGAGAGTCAGGCTGGGGGCTAGAGAAAGCAGAGGCCACAACACCAGCCCTGAACCACCTCCAGTAAAATGGACACTGTCATTCGTGACCTTACTTGATTCTCAAAACACCCTGCCAGACCCATCTTACAGATGAGGAAGCTGAGCCTCCAAGCAGTCTGTAAGTTGGCCAATGTCACACAGTCAGGGACCTAGCAGGGTTTGGAGCTCACGTTTTCCACAACAACCTAAGGCCAGTCTCTTCCAAACAAGCGTGAACAATTCAGCCAGTCTTCCCCTGCACCAAGTCACAGAGCCCCAGCTGACAAGCCTGAGAATGGCTGAGCTCCCTCAAGCCTGCTGTTGGCTTGTGGGGCCTGGGGTGCAGCCAGCCAGGATGCTGGGGTTCTCACATCACCAACAGCCTCAGCTGCAGCAGGGCCACCTCCCTATCTTCCGCTGAACTGGACTACCCAGCCCCTCAGCACATCCACTGCCTTCCACATGACAAGAGGGAGGAGGTTTGGGGGTGGGGAGGTCTCAGGCACAAGCACAGATTTCACCCTGTTAGGCACCCTGGGGACCTGGCCCTGAGATGAGGTGTCCCCCAGCTACCTCCAGGGGCTGCGTTAGCAGAGAAGTGAGGCAAAGCTAGGGCTTCTCAGGCAGGCAGGAGACTTCGGCATGAGGGGCTGGCTACAGGGTCTGCAAAGAGGTGCCACCAACCTGCCACTGAGATGCCTGTGGTCCTGAGATACTCTGAAACCAGGACATCAGAGCCAATCGAGGTCCCACACCCACACCCAGGCAATCCTGGCTGTTAATGGATCAAGACTTGAGGTTTGTGGAAATGAGGGGAATGGGTGTGAGGTGGCCGGGAGGGGAAGCCCCATCTTGTGTTCCCCAGGATGGATGTGGAGCAGAAGCCAGCCTCGGTGACAGCTTGTATGTGACATCTGCCAAACTGAGACAGCTCCCACTTGGGGATCCTGTCCTGGGTCCTGCTCTAACCCAGTCACTGATAATCCAGTGCGAAGTGGGTGAATCCTTCCTTTCTGGGAACAAGGGCTTCCTCAACCACCGATGTGCCTGGCAGGTACCGGAGGCAGCCCTGGGGCAGCCCTGGAGAAGCTCGTCAGAATATGAGCTTCTTTCCTCCCCAGCCAGGCTCCCGGAATTATTTCTCAAATCATTTTCGGTCCTAGGAAGTGATAATTTGATTTCACTTTAACATTTTTAACAAGCTGCACCTTCATCAACTGCCAAATTAGGATGAGAGCAGAGATCGGGTAATCACAATGAGAGGCTTTGGAGTGACTGGGGAAATCCAAATTTGGCGTGTGCCTGGGGGGTTGACACCTCACGCCCAGCAGCTGCGGTGGAGTCCCCATAGCACCACCCTGATCACCCCCGCGAGTCCATCTCTGCTCAGTGGCTCCTGGCAGGGACACCTCTTCCTATCAACCCTCCTCACAGGCAGGAGAAGGAAGCCCCGGGTCCCACAAGCTGGACAAATGAGGCCACCCTGCAGGCTGTGATAAGCGGGGAGTTGGACCCACATAGGCCGACAGCCCAGCTCAACAGGTGGTGGTGGGCTTATCCCTTCCTGCATTATCCAGATAATTCTGCCAGCCCCATTCAAGTCCGTCGTGGAAAAGTCTGCCCTCAGCTTTGGCGTGGGTAAACTGCCTGGAAGCGACTGCAAAGAGGGGGCGTCATTATCTCCCCCGACACATCCTTGGGACAGACAGATGGACAGATAGACACACGCACACGCGCATACACACGCCCGCGCTCCCCACCACACTGTCCCAGGGTGCGCGATCGCTGGGGCTCTCGGGCCTCTGCCCCTGGCTGGGCCGTCATGGGGGTGCAGCCCGGCGCCGCGGCCCAGCACCGGTGGGAGACCGTCCCCCAGGGACCCCCGAGGATGGAAGAGGTGGTCTCTCCGGGTCTTCCCGGCTCTTACCTCGCTGGAGCGGCCGCAACCCCCGACCCAGGTCCAATGTCCCTCGCCGGCTGGGCGCGAGGGGCGGGAGGCACCTCGCTAGGCTGCCCGGGACGCCCGCCCCGTCCAGTCAGCCGGAACCGCTCGGCGCCAGTGACCGTGGCAGCCGCCGCCGCAGCTCGCGCCCCGGACCCCGAGAGGGAGGGGCGGGCAGGGGGCGGGGCCGAGGGCGGGGCCTCCCCACCTCGGCGCTGCCAGCTGCGGGCGGGGTTTGGGACCGGTCAGATGCGGTCTCCCAGCCTGGGAGGTGAGCACTTCTGGGGTGAGCACCCTCGTGGGGGTGACAGGTGAAGAGTTGGGGGCTGGCGTGGGAGAGGAGAGGCTTTCAGAGTTCGCATAGGGCTGGGAGGCCCTGCCTGGGGTCAGACTCACCTTCAAATTCCAGCAGCTGGGGCTGCAGCCTCTGCTGTTGCTGCTGCTTTTAAATAAGGATGATGATGATGATGACGACGATGATAGAACAACAATGCCAGCTAGTATTTATTGAGCACTTACTAGTGTAAGCGTTCAATGAGCTTCACGTGTATTAAGTCATTTAATTCTCACACAAATCCCACTTTACAGATGAGAAGACTGAGGCACAGGGCGCTTAAGTGAGGAGTCTGAGGACACACAGCTGGAAAATGGCAGAGCCAGGATTGCAGCTCAGGCCTGTCTAGGTGCAGAATCTGAGGCTTTAAAGCCCCACTATGCTTTTGCACTGTGTGGCCTTAAGCAAAGTGTTTGTCCCTCTTAACTGTAAAATGGAAATATATGTCCAATAAATGGTGGCAACTAACATTAAAACATTTCTTCCTTTCTTAGGTTCTATGTCTCCTTTAGTCTCTGGGTCCTGGACACCCAGTAGGTGCTCAATAGATGTTTGTTAATCTATGACTAATTTGAAAGTGGCAGCTGGAGCCAGTGTGGTCAGCCAGGTTGGAAGGGGGACCCAAGGGCTAACTCTTCCTGGCCTGCATAGCCACACATCTTTATTGCTTTGAAATGACAGCCTGACTGATATCTTTGTCCGGCACACTGGTGCAGATGCTCACAGACCAGCAGCTTTCCCTCAAAGGCCTGTAAAATCCCTGCAGACCAAGAGGGGGTCAGAGATGTGGCATGTGGAAATATTTGGGGGCAAAGTTGGTTGCTAAATAATGAGACATCAGCAGTGAACATATTAGTTTAAAACTGTAGGGCAGAAACCCTCATAGAAGCGTCTATGTTGCTGAGGTCTCCTGACATGGGAGGACTTTGTCACATGTGAATGGGGCCAGGTAGAGTGGGGACAACTGAAGGTTTTTGGAAAGGATACACCACGTGTCTATTCACAGCATTTTAGGCCTATGCAGCTTTCTGCTTTTTCTCCCTTTTCCCACCTACCCCAAGAGTGTTCTTCTCTATCCCCCAGAATACCCTGATGGAAATCCAAGAATGGATTTCTTCTTCATCTCTGGTCCCAGGAGCCTCTTGCACAGCTCTCACCAGTATGACAATGATGAATTTACTGTCAATCTCCCTAACTATGCTGGGAGCCCCTTAAAAGAAGAAAGTCTGATGCACAGTAGGCACATAGTATTTGCTGAATGAATGACTGGAAGTTGGACACATCTCCCCAAGACTAAAGCTGTCAAGGAGAAAACCACCAAAGAAAACCTCAGAGGGAGCTGGATCAATGAAATGAAAAGACGAAAACGGGCAAAGCACCCAGGAGATGTGCCTTTTGCAAAGTCTGCAGGTCATTTTCCCAGCAAAGCCCAGAGAGCCCGGCCTGAGATCCATGCCCTGTGGGTCACCTCTGGGGCCGTCACCATGTCCTCCAGCCATTGAAGAGTAAGTGTATGGAGTGGGGGTGAGCAGACTGCCTGGTGTTGGGTGTGAGGAAAGGGGTGGGTGGAAGAGGGAATGTCCTCCCTTGTGGGCTAATTGAACAATCCCAGAATGTCCACTTGCCCCCTAGATAGGCCCCCTTTTTGATCTGTGTGACCCTATTCTCTGGATCATCTTGCAATGCTTATGGAGAAATAACAGATCAATTGGTTGCAGAAAACACCCTTTAAAAGGGAAGCTAGTGGCCGGGTGCGGTGGCTCACACCTGTGATCCCAGCACTTAGGGAGGCCGAGGCAGGCAGATCACAAGGTCGGGAGATCAAGACCACCCTGGCTAACATGGTGAAACCCCGTCTCTACTAAAAAACACACACAAAAAATTAGCCAGGCAAGGTGGCAGGCACCTGTAGTCCCAGCTACTCGGGAGGCTGAGGCAGGAGAATGGCGTGAACCTGGGAGGCAGAGCTTGCAGTGAGCTGAGATTGCGTCACTGCACTCCAGCCTGGGCGACAGAGCAAGACTCCATCTCAAAAAAAAAAAAAGGGGGGTGGGGGGAAGATAGTGTCCAAGGGTGCTCACAGCCTCCTCCCCAGTCATTCTGCCCAAGGCAAGTGGGGAAGTCCCCAAAACATGGGTAGTTGAAAACCAGCAATTTGGATCTGATGGAATGAGGTCTTCAACCTGGCTCTTCCCCTAACTAGCTGTGTGACCTTGGACAAGTTACTTAACCTTTCTGAGCTTTGGTTCACTTCTCCATAACCAAAGCTGGCTTCATGGTTCTCAAAGCCTTGCTCTTAGGAAGGCTCTGTGCCTGGTTTGATGATCTGATTTTGCCATCTCAAAATTCTTAATCAGTTTTCAGCAAGGGGCTATATGTTAATTGTTGCACCAGAGCCCACAAAATTATGTCTCTGGTGCTGGTGATAACGCCAACCTCACTGGTTTGCGAAAGTGAGATCATGTTTGCACAAGGGTCTGACACATTGGGAGCTCTCAGCCAAAGTTAGTTTCCCTTCCTCTGATCTGGCCGTAAATGATAAATAGAAATTCACCAGGTAGACAGAGGGTTGGGAAGGGAGTTTCAGGCAAAGGGGTCATCCTAGGGAAAGGCCTGAGAATATCAGATTACATTCAGGGAAAGGCAAATGGTCTGAGGTAGGGTGGGCATGGGAAATGGAGGGAGACAAAACTGAAGAGACAATTGGGGCCAGAGTGGGAGAGGCCTCCCAGTTCTTGTAAGGAGCTTGGCCCTCAGGTCTGTGATCAGGAAGCCCGAGAGTGAAGGTGGGTGAGCAACACCAACGTCTGTGTTCCACGATTGGGCCATGGACAGGTTCAGATAATGAGACAGGCAGCGGGTGACGTGGGCGGGAGCACTGCTCGGAGGCTGCCAACACGGCGCGTTTGAAAGGCTCACTGTAGACATAATGGGAAAATGCTGTAGGTGTAAAAGCCAACAGCTGTGCTTGGGGATTTGGGGACTCCAGGCCTGATGAATAATGGAGCAGCCCTTCCTCCCTGGGTCTCTTTTTCTATCCTTTTAATAATTCATGGATTCCCCATTGGTTGGGGAGTTTCATAAAACCTCAGCTCTCTCTCTGAATCCTGGGCCAGTCTGAACAAATCTGATGGCTTCACTCATTAGATCTTAATGAGAAACACACATCCATGTGCACATTCTTTGCAGCATGTGCCTGTGTAGATGACAAGGAAGAGGCCCAGTTATGTCTGGGAGGAGGAAATGTCTTCCAGCCAGGCAGCCTCCTTCTGGTCCCTTGGGGGTGGAGGTGGTGACATGTGTCACTTCCAGGTGGAAGCTTTTGGAGTCACTGAGTGCTTTGCCGTGCTCATCTCTCTGCCTTTGGGATTGTGGAGACAGGTGTCAAGATGGCACTCTGTCACTCTGAACTCCCACGTGATGACAAGGAGTAGAGATTCCTTACTGACCTCTGGCAGCCACACAGCATGAGCTGTGTATATCTTCTAGTACACACGAACTGGTTTATTTAAGCAAACAGGTTTTGCTCCTACTGTATAGCAGAGATGGAATTCCAAACTCCAGATCTAAGTGGTCATCAACACTGATGTGGGACGGTCAATACCAGACTGATCAATACCAGACCGATCAAGGCACCTTCAATCATGTTGGGGATGGAGGAGACCAGAGCTTCTCAGCAGATCCAGGTCAAGTTTGAAATGAGCAGTATCTGAAAATGTGCAGTGTGCGTACGTGTGTATGCCAGGAGGTCGAAGGAGAGGGAAGAGGGCCCCATGAAGTTGGGAGGGGGTTTAGGCAGAAAAACCTCGTCAAGGCCAGAGCAAGAAGAATTGAGCTCACTGTGGAGCTGCCCCTATAAAGGGTTGGCTAATAATAATAATATTAATCCCCACTACAGCTAATATCAATAACATGCCATGTACTCTGCTAAGTGCTTACCATGTGTTAAGACATTTAATTTGCACAACAGCCCTCTGAGCTAGGATAATTGCTAGCCCCTATTTCCAGATAAGGCTATGGAGGATTAAAGAGGTAATTTGCCCTATATATGGCCAAATTCTAGTGCTCAAAGGAGAATGGCATATTGAGGCTCCATCCACATCAGCATCACCCATGCCGTGAGTGGGCACAACAGCTGGAATCTTTAGGCCAGCTGTCAGGGCTTAAGCATGCAAAAGTTGGTCTCAGCAGGGGACCCAGGGAGCTGTGTCAGAGCCATGTAGCCTGGACGCCTGAGCAAACAGAGAAAGCGGAGGTGACAGTCGCTGGCAAGGAGGCCCAAGGAATACTGTGCTTCAGGAAGCAAGAGGCTGATTGTCCATTCTGCTTCACGCAGGAGGCTGGGCCACCAAATGGCACTTCCAGTCCGAGCTGGTTGGTGGGGACCTAGAAGGTGGGGCTGTGCTTTTTGGGTGTGTTAAGCCTCCAGATGAGATTGTTCACTCACGTGCTCCTCCTTGCTCATGGACTCAGTCCTGTGTTTCCCTCTTTTTCTCCTGGACTTGACTTTGCGTGTAGGGGTGGGGGTGGAGTCTGCAGGGACATTGGCCCTACCTCTCCCTTCCCCCCTCGCTCAGCCCTCGCCACATCCCTCCTTTTTCCACCACCTCTCAGTTCAGTCTGAGCTGTTCCCCACAGCCCCTCCCAGCTAGCGTCCCTCTCCTCTCCACAGCCCACTAAGGGCCTTATCAGGGCTCAAATGTGGCTTCCTAAGAACCACATCTCTTCCTCATTGAGAGTGTGCCGTCTCCTGTTCCGGATGCATCCGAGTGTGAAGCCTGGGAGAGTTCACACAGCCATCCGCGTCCCTGCCGGATCACCGAGCAGCCGCTCGGATTCCCACTGGCTGTTCTCCCAGCTGCCCCTCCGGCTCCCCTAAGACCAGCTGTTCGTCCTCTGCTCTCATCATTTTTCCCCTTAGTAACTGGATGATTGCTTATAAAACAGTTCCAAGGGCAGGGCGCCCATCAGCAAAATGAAGACTCTTCTCCATTTTGACTGCTAAGAAAGTTACAGGGTGGTAAAGGAAACGACACCCAATAAAAGCCCCAGATGGAGCAGAATACATCAGGAACAGGGAGGAAGAAACCTTGGCGGGGAAGGTCTGAAGGCGGCTCAGAAAGCTACGCTTAAATGGGTCAGCACCTGGACAGCTCCCTGCAGGGCTAAGGCACCAGGTGGTTGGGGGAGAATCTTTGTTAAGAGGCGATTACAGCCTTGTAAGACCCAGACTTTTCCTTGCTCTTTACTGGACCCCATAAAATTCCAGTGACTCGTGCCCATGGGCCTCAGGGAGATAAAATCTCATCTGATCCGTTCATCTGTGCGGATGTCAGCACGGATTCACGTAGGCTATGGTGTTACACACGAGCGGCTCCTTAGACGCTCATCCCGTGAGAAGTGTGGCTGCTGTGGCCGCCAGCTCAGCAGGTTTCTGGATGGTTCCAAGGGAAGGGAGGTCAAATAGCTGCCGCCTTCCGCAGGGCACACTGCACAGGACAGACCTCAGTGGCATGGTGTGGGGAAGGCCCCCAAAACAAAGCCAAGGGCCCTGGAAGGTAGGGACGGGGATAGGAGTGAGGAGAAAGGGAAGCCAGGAAATGAGAGCATTTCCATGTGTTTCAGAACAAAGAAAGCAGGACCAGGCTCATGCCACCTCCCTAATTTCCTGGCTCCTGGTATGACAGAAAATAACATCTTAAATAGCCATTTCCTAGCTTTGACGTTAATGGGGGAAAAAAAAAAGCTTTGAAAGAGTGGTTTTCTAGGCAGGCAGCATCTGGGAAGGAAGCAGTGTATGTCACCGAGGTGCCAGTCAGTAGGGATGGGGGCCAGAAGTGTCCCCTCCAGCCATGACAGTGACTTCCAACCAAAGGTCTCCATAAGGGACCCACCAGCTGCCATCCCAGGCTGGTGGTCAGTGATTAAGGCTTCAGTCAGTGATTAAGTCTTGAGAAAAGGGCGATTCTATGGGTACTTTCTGTGGGGCTATCTGCAGTTTGGACCAAAAGCATTGCAATTGTTCCTTTCCCTCTTCTAGGAATCTAAATATCAATATTCATCTTCATTTTATTTTATGATGGAGACGAATAGGAGACTCTCTAAATATCTACCATTAGGGAATTAATTAGCTTAAGTATCTTGTACCCACAGGATGGAATATTATGCAGCCACTAAAAGTTAAGTTTCAATTACAATTGATATGCCTTGGCTGTGTCCCCACCCAAATCCCATCTTGAATTGTGGCTCCCATAATTCCCACGTGTTTTGGGAGGGACCCAGTGGGAGATAATTGAATTATGGGGGCGGTTCCCCCATACTGTTCTCATGGTAGTCAGTAAGTCTCACGAGACCTGATGGTTTTATAAGGGGAAACCCCTTTTGCTTGGCTCTTATTCTGTCTTGCCTGGTGCTGCCATGTAAGAGGTGGCTTTCACCTTCTGCCATGATTATGAGGCCTCCCCAGCCACGTGGAACTGTGAGTCCATTAAACCTCTTTTTCTTTATAAATTTATAAATTACCCAGTCTCAAGTATGTCTTTATCAGCAGCGTGAAAACGGACTAATACACAATTTATTTTATTTATTTATTTTTTTATATTTTCGAGACGGAGTCTCGCTCTGTCACCCAGGCTGGAGTGCAGTGGCGTGATCTCGGCTCACTGCAAGCTCCGCCTGGGTGACAGAGCGAGACTCC
>NW_026652290.1:11144962-11319158 GCF_009828535.3 Hylobates moloch | reverse complement strand
ATTTGTTGTGTCTATATGTTTATGGTAAAAAAAAAACTTGAGCAATATAGAAAAGCATGAAGAAGAATATAATTATCATCTATAATGTCTGTTTCAGGGTTAACAACAACAGTCCTTTTTATTTTTCACAGTGTGTATATATACACAGTATTTCACACTGTAAAAAATAAAAAAGACTACAAGGAAATATACCAAAGTGTTAGCAGTTGTTAGCCCTGAAACAGACATTGTGGATGATAATTATATTCTTCTTCATACTTTCCTATATTGCTCAAGGTTTTTTTTTTTTACCATGATCATATAGTCAGAAAAAATAACATTTATTATTATTTTTTATACTGTGGTAAAATATGCAGAACATAAAATTTACCTTTGTAACTATTTTTAAACGGTGTAGTTTATTGGCTTCAAGTACATGGACATTATCACCATCATAAAAAACATTTTAAATGTAACTTGAAACTTGAAATTTTCTGTACAGATTGAAGTAGAGGGTTGGAAGCTAGAATTTTCACATTGCGACATGAACATCTCTCAATGGCCTCTTGAAATTAAACAAAAACTAGGGTATGCTCCACAGAAACATTGAAGATGGCTGTATCAGTCAGGACTGTTTCGATGGCAAGTGACAGAAAACCAGGAAAGTGAATGAATGGACTCAGATCACTGGCATCCGGACTGGAAAGTGTGATGGGAACAGGTCCTCAAAGAGAAACTTGGAGACGGCTATTGGAAGAAGGAGCAAATGTTGTTTACTAAAGCAACCTGTACAGCCTGTCCTGTACAGCTTAAGGAAGAATACAGTACTTTTAGAATGCACCCACCCAGCCCCCTGCCCAGGCGGGTATAACTATGATGCTAATTTTTTTAATTTAGAAAAAAATTGTATTGAGATAAAATCATGGATTCATAACATAAAATTAACCTTTTAAATTGAACAACTCAGTGGCATTTAGTACATTCACAGTGTTATGCAACTACCATCTCTATCTAGTTCCAAAACACATTAATTATCCCAAAAGGAAATCCATGCTCCTTAAGCCGTTATTCCCCCTTCTCCCCTGCCGGCAACCACCAATTTGCTTTCTGCGTCTGTGGAGTTGATTATTCTGAATATTTCATGTAAGGAGGATGGTTTCATACATAACCCTTTGTATCTGGCTTCTTTTACTTCGCATAAGTTTCGGAGGTTCATTCACATTGAAGCATGCATCAGTACTTTGTCCCTTTTTTCTGATTGAGTAATATTCGTGTGTGTGTGTGTGTGTGTGTGTCACAATTTGTTTATCCATTCATCCATTGATGAACATTTGAGCTGTTCCACATTTTGGCTACTGTCAATAGTGCTGTTGGGAACATTGGTGTACATGTACTTGTTTGAACACATGTTTGTACTTCTCTTGGGTATATATGTTGGAGTGGAATTGCTAGGTCATATGGTAGCCCCATGTTTAACTTTTAGAGGAATGGAAAGGCTGTTGACCATAGTGACTGCATCTCGCCAATTATGTAGGAAGGTTCCAGTGTCTTCACATCCTCATCAATACTTGTTATTTCCCTTGTTTGGTTGGTTGTTGAGACTCTAGCCATCCTAGTGGGTATGGAGCCTATGACGCTGGTTTTGTGCAAGTATCCTGAGGAAATGGCAAGGGATGGTGAGCCCCCAGGTAGGGAACACCCACTGCTGAAATCCAAGCGATGTTGCTTTGCCACAGGTCCAGCTGCCTTTCTGGAACCAGCAAAGGTATGTAGGATTCATCTGAGCTTGGTTATAGGAAGTAGGACTCCACCTGGGCATGGCAAATAGGCCTCTTAGAAAACGGGCCTGACTCCAGTTATCTGGAAGCCTCTAGCTTCTGGAAGCCTCAATGAAGGTTGACACATCGTTCAGCCATCACTTGTGAAGACCAGAGATTCTGCTCCCACAGTGGGGTAGAAAAGATTTCCAGCTTCTCAGCCACCATCATCTACTGGGAAGTGCCTAAAGTTTCCTGTCAGAGTTTGTTTTTATAGGAGAAAGTTTAGCACAGGCTGTGATCCTGCTCTTGTTCAAGACAATGGCAGTTATGGAGGGCCCCCGGGTTGAGAGGACAAGGCTGCTTGCAGCCAGACGGATGGTTTCAGGAGCTTCAGTCACTGGGAAGCAGCTCCTCTGCCTACCTGAAACTCACTGATGGAACAGTCCCAGCGGAGGCTCACCAAGGATTAGGAGCATGTGCCTTGGAGTCAGCTGGGTCTCAGGTTGCATCTCATCTTTGTCTGCCACTGTAGCCAAGAACCTTTGGTAAGTTACTTAATCCTTGTAAGTTTTGGACTCATCATTTGAATAGCAGGCATAATGCTTATAATACCCACCTTGAGAGGCTGTTGAGAGAATGAGGGAGATGCTGTACTCAAAGTGTGCAGCACAAGGCCTGGCCCAAAGTAGCAAATGATTCCTGTTATAATTTGAGTTTTAGTGCATATTCAATTCTAAATCCCTGCAGGGAGGGTCGTGTTTCTAGATCATTCACAGTTGTCTGCTAAAGTGCCAGGCTCCGTCCTGGGAGCACGTGTTGGTAGTGTGTAATCACAGGAGAGGCAGGGAGGGAACAGTAAAGGAAGAAAGTTTTCCGGGCGCTGTTGATGAACCTGGTAATGAGTCACCTGGGCATGCTGGGGCCCCTCTGTGGCCCCCTCGGGGGAAGAAGGGAGGTGTCACCCTACCCAGAAAGGGAGGATGGGGGATACTAGCTTAGATCTCACCTGGTCAGGTGTCTTCTGTGAGTCTGTAGGCGTTGCCCAGTGCCAGCCCCTGTGGCCATAGCCAAAAGGTCCTGGCCTGGGTCAGGACCCTTCTGTGTCTTCCCTAGACCTCATGAGTGCTGGACTCTGCAGTGGGGTCAAGCAGTTCTTCCACTGATGGCTCAAGACAACCTCAGAGGAGTGGGAGATATGGCCTCTAACTCCAGCCTTTATTCCCATGGGTGGGGGAGGGTGGAGACCCCCAGCTTTCCCCGTGGGAATCCCAGGGATGGAGGACAAACCCTAGTGTCCCAGTCTTATCATGGTTTCTCAACCTCAAGACTTTTTTTTTTTTTTTTTGACAGGATCTCACTCTGACACTCAGACTAGAGTGCAGTGACACAGTCTTGGCTCGTTACAGCCTTGACCCCCTGGGCTCAGGTGATCTTCCCACCTCAGCCTCTTGAGTAGCTGGGACTACAGGCATGCATCAGCATACCCAGCTAATTTTTTTTTGTATTTTTAGTAGAGATGGGGTTTCACCATGTTGCCCAGGCTGGTCTCAAGCTCCTAGCCTCAAGCAATCTGCCTGTCTCAGTCTCTCAAAGTGCTGGGATTACAGGCATGAGCCACACCCAGCTCAACCTTAAAACTATTGATGTATCATTGAAGGGAGTGGGACGGGACAGGGTGGGTGGTGCTGCCCTGCTCACTGCAGGATGGTTAGCAGCGTCTCTGGCCCCTGTGCCTCTAGATGCCAGTAGTACCCCTTTCCCAACTGTGACAACCAAAAATATCTCCAGATGTTGCCAACATTGGTAATTGCTGGAGTTACCACTGGGTGAAAACCACTGGGCTAGATGTTAACTGAGACCTTTTTCTGTCTACACATGTATCTGCTGGCTTCAAAGCAGGCGGGCATGGGGGTATGGTCCTACTGATATGGGAAAAAATCTCCCCTGGCTCTGAATCCTGATGAATATCCCTACTAGTGAAAGACACAGACCCCCACCCCTTCTTTAGTTACTTAAGAGCAAAGTGTCTCACTCCACCAAGTCCTAATTTTCCTCCAAGGACATTATGGTCTGGTGTCACATGAGGACTGAGATTTGCTACTCTTACCATGCTCCTGGTGAAACAGCAGGTTAGTCCCTATTGTACTCATGGAGTGGCCCTCTCCCTCCAGGCCTCACTTTCCTTACAAAGACCCCGCAGTAACCAGCGGTGGCCATCCCCAGATAGATGCTTCTGCATCTCCCAAATGGCCTCTGAGAGAATGGGTTGGAGGAGGTCATTTCACCCTGCACCCATGTAAGGCAGATCAGCAATCTTTTCTTTGTTGTTCCAGTGAGCAAATTAAAGATCAGAGAAATTAAATGCACTCACACAGAGTCCATCAGTGAGTTTAAGACTAAACTGGAATTCATTCATTCAATGTGCCTGGCATGTCCCAGTGGGGTGGGGGTGACCCAGCTACAATCTCCCCACTGCAGGTGCAACATGTTTCTGGACTGTATCCCCACTTGGTTCTCCAGGGCCATGGAGGTCATTTGGTTGGGAGGCTTGGATGGTCTGCTATGGAGACACCAGCCCCTGCATGTCATAGCAAGGATTCTAGAAACAACCTTGGGGAAAAAGGAACATATTTCTCCCAATTCTTGAGGGGTCCTCCACAGCCCCATTTTGCCCATTCTCATAGGTGGCCTCCTGCCCTGCCCTGTGACTCAGTCTCTTTAGGCTCAAGATTAGAAAGCCATTAACTGTCCAGGGAAGCTTTAACTCAGAGGCACACCTGGGCCGGAAGGATGGGATTAGAGCTATTTGCTCCCCAGGGGACATTTGCCCAATGTCCAGAGGCACTGTGGGAGGAATTATCACTGGCATCTAGTGGGTGGAGGCCGGGGATGCTGTTAAATATTCTACAAGGCACAGGACAGCCCCTCCCAATAAAGAATAATGCAGACTCAAATGTCAGCAGTGTCGAGGTTGAGAAGCCCTGAAATAGATATGATAACAGAGTCACAAGCTTACAGTAGGGGATGGGCATCTCCCAAAAAGTGAGGGGAGGTGGGGCAGGTGGCAGGGCTCTTACCAGAAGCAGTGAGGCAGCTTCCTGGGTGACCCTACAGCTGCTTTGGGTGGTCCTGGCTCATGACCATGACCCCAGGAGAGTTAGTGGCTCTCTCTTGCACTTTCACACCTGTCCTGGTTTGGAATATAGTTATATATATATAACAGTTAGTTATATAGTCACCCCACCGATAGGTGAGGATGATATCCACTCCCTGGGTGGGCTAATGCTGCTGGACGAGGGGACAGTGTTCTGCTCCTTTGGAACTGCAGCAAAGCCTGGGGACACCAGGCTTTGAGTACCAGGTACCTGGGGAAGGCATTGGAACCTTCCCAGGCACAGAAACCACATGGGGCCTTTGACGTCAACTCACAAAACGATTACTCTGCGTTTTTCTAGTCTAATAAAATTTCCCAGCATCTCCTCTCTGGCCGTTTGTCTTCTCTCCATAGTTATTGGTTTTTGTTCTGTCTTGTTTTGCTATAAACTGTTCATGCACAGAAGCGGTTTTCTGTCCAATATTCCCTGAGTAAGGCCCTCTGGAGAAACCACACAGAATGATGCTATCCCCTATTTGAGAAACCCTTGGGAGCTCTTTGATGTCGAGCTGATCTCCAGTTAATTCCCACAGGACTTTTGGAGGCCAAGAATGGCTCCTTGGAGTTCTCACTTGGGTCTCGTTGTGTCTCACAGGCTCTGCCTAAACCAGCCACTGGCAAGGAAAATGGAATTCCCATGACAGGCTTACACCCAAGAGCATCCATGCCCTGGGGCCCTGGAGCACTCAGGGAGGGCTATCATAAATCAGCCCCAAACTGATTATCATAAATTAGCCCCAAACTGGAGTTCTATTAGCAAGCATTTAGGCTCTTTCCAATGACCTGTGAAGTAGATATAGCAGTTAAAGCATCTGCCTTGCAGAGCCCTTCTCGGAGGGGATCTCCCTTTGTTCATCTTTTTGATGATGGGATGGGCAAGGTGGCCTTGTTTTGTGTCAAACAGCTTGCTCCCCTCCACCACGGATGAATGGACCAGACATGGGAGCCTGACCCCTGGACAGTAAATCCAGCCAACTTGTCAGTGACTGATGACATGGCTGGACCCACATATGCACTGGGCCATAGGATTCCCTCTCTCGGGGCAAAAGTACCAAGTGAGACTCACTCATCAATGGACGCTGATGTGAAAAGCATGATCAGAGGCTAAGGAGGGGCCAGAGGAAGTTGTGGTCGGTTGACCTTTTGAGAAAACGCAGGCTGGGGAGGAAGAAACGCACCAGGAGGTTAAAGGTTATATCCTGTGTGCTTCCATTTATATCACACTCCTGAAATGACAAAATTACAGTGATGGGGAACAGAGCTGTGGTTGCCAGGGGCTACGGCGGGGGGTGGGGCATGATGACAAAGGGGTAGCATAGGTGAATTTCTTTCTGGATAGAAGAGTTCTGGATCTTGATTACGGTGGTGGTTACATGAATCTATACATATTATTTCATAGTCACACACACACACACACACACACATCATGAGTGTATGGTGTATGTAAAACCTGGTGAAATTCAAATAAGGCCTATAGTTTAGTCAAGAGTATTCTAACCCCATCTGTATTTTTAAAAAAAAAAGAAATACAAAAAAGTTAGTTGTGCATGGTGGTGCTCTCCTGTAATCCCAGCTACTCCGGAGGCTGAGGCAGGAGAATTGCTTGAACCCGGGAGGCAGAGGTTACAGTGAGCCAAGATCACACCGCTGCACTCCAGCCTGGTGGGTGACAGGGCGAGACTCCGTCTCAAAAAAAAAAAATTCTACTGTGTCCCTTTTCTGGTTTTAATAATGTACTATTGTTAAGTAAGGTGTTATCATTGAAGAAGCCGGGCGAAGGGTACGGGGGAACTATTCTGGCACATTATTTTGAGTCTTAAATTATTCCAAAATAAAAAGTTTCAAAAAGAGAAAGAAGGTGAGGAGCTTACATGAGTGAGAGAAAAAATCCATCTCCCAGAGCTGCCTTGGCTCCAGAGATTTCCAGTGCCAGCCCCTGGTTGGGTCCATCTGTGTTTACTGCCACCCAAAGAGGCGGAGCAAAACAAACATTTTGTACCTAAGTCTTTGCGTGCATTTTTGGTTATTTCTTTAGAGGAAAAAGATCCCCCAAAGCAGAATTGCTGTGTGTAA
This sequence comes from Hylobates moloch, assembly GCF_009828535.3. NCBI lineage: Eukaryota > Metazoa > Chordata > Mammalia > Primates > Hylobatidae > Hylobates > Hylobates moloch. Next base: position 11,312,192 of record NW_026652290.1, on the reverse strand, counting down.
GCACATTTTTAAGACTCCTGTTACTTAGTGCCAAATTGCCCTCTAAAAAAGATTGTACCAATTTATATTCCCACCCACAGGGCATGAGAGGGCTGACTTTCCCAACTCTTGCCAAAATTGGGATTTAATCTTTAAAGAAAGCATATTTTCTGCCAAGTTAACAGATAAAAACATGGTATTTCATTGTTCTTTTTCCTCCAGGAATTCTAAATTCTTTTTTTGGACCAAGTTGGACTAGATAATTTGTTATTTACCTGGAGACTTGGGTTGAGTTTCTTGGTCCTTCATGAAGCTGTATTTTAATATGCCCCAAACTTGATGAAGAACACTAAACAAAGGCTTTGTGAAATTTGATAGTGCATTTATTGTTTCAACAAAACTTCAAAATGTTGTTGAGGACATCACTTCTGATATTGCTTGGTGTCTCCTCTAGGTAATAAAATTATACTCAAGAAATGTCTTTTGGATTCAGTGCTAGGAAAAGCTTTATTTCCCAAAGGAACACATATGCTTCCTCTTTTCCAGTAATGACAACCACATAAGTGACCATGGTTCCCACTTTTATTGGCTGTTAGAAAGTGCAAAGCCAAGTTTGAGAATCAACAACAGCAATTTTGTTGACTCTTGCGGAAAAGGGATATGTTGTAGTTTGTTTAATGTTGCTGTTACAGAATGCCTGAGGCTGGGTGATTTATAAAGAAAAGAGCCTTCTTTAGCTTATTGTTCCGCAGGCTGAGAAGTTCAAGGCCATCACCCTGGTTTCAGTGAGGGCTTTTGTGCTGCGTCACCACGTGGCAGAACGTCAAAGGGGAAGCAGACACCTGAAAAGGGGCAACACCCGAGGGGCATCCTGGCTTTCACACAGCCCACTCAGGAGGGAACTAATCTATTCCTGAGAGAACTCACTCACTACTTTGAGAAGAGCACCACGCCATTCATGAGGGATCTGCCCCATGACCCAAACACCTCCCAGTGACTCCCACTTCTCAACGCTGCCACATTGGAGATCGAATTTCAACATGAGTTTTGGTGAGGACAAACAAACTACACCCAGACCACAGCATTCTGCCCCTGGCCCCATGAAACTCATGTCCTTTTCACATGAAAAATACAATCAGTGCACCCTAATAGGCCTCAAAGTCTTGCCTTGTTTCAGCATCAACTTAAAAGTCCAAAGTCTCATCTGAGACCTAAGGCGAGCTCCTTCCAGCTATGAGCCTGTAAAATAAAAAGCAAGTTATTTGCTTCCAAGATAAAACAGTGGCGCAGACATTTGGTAAATATTCCCATCCCAAAAGAGACAAATAGGCCAAAAGAAAAGAGTAACAGGCCCCACAAAAGTCTGAAATGCAGCAGGGAAGACAGGAAATCTTTTTTTTTTCCTTTTGAGACAGAGTCTCGCTCTGTCACCCAGGCTGGAGTGCAGCGGCGCCATCTCGGCTCACTGAAAGCTCCACCTCCTGGGTTCACGCCATTCTCCTGCCTCAGCTTCCCGAGTAGCTGGGACTACAGGCGCCCGCCACCACACCCGGCTAATTTTTTTTATTTTTAGTAGAGACAGGGTTTCACCATGTTAGCCAGGATGGTCTCGATCTCCTGACCTCGTGATCCACCCACCTTGGCCTCCCAAAGTGCTGGGATTACATGCATGAGCCACTGCACCTGGCCAGACATTAAATCTTAAAACTTCATAATAATCTCCTTTGTCTCCATGTCCCACATCCTGGACGCGCTGGTTCCAGGGCTGGGCTTGCAAAGGCCTCAGGCCATTATGTCTAGTATGCTGCCATGTCTTTGTTGGGTGCAGCCCACCTGGCTACTTCCATGAGTTGCAGTTGGGTGCCTGTGGTTTTGCCAGATGGATGTTGTATGCTGCCAATGGCTCTATAGTTCTGGGGTCCCAGTGGTGACCCTGCTCCACACTAGGCATTGCCTCAGTGAGAACTGTTTGTAGTGGCTCCACCCGTGTGGCAGGTTTCTCCCTGGGCTCCCAGGCATTTTGATATATCTGTGAAATCTAGGTGGAAGCCACCACACTTCTAGCACTCTTGGATTCTGCACACCTGGCCTGCAGAACTAGTACCAAGTGGACATGGATGCCCCAGCCCTGCTGTGCTTTGTGACACTGCCCCCTGCTCAAGTAGCCCCAGGTTCGACCCATGCCTCCACTCCAAACAGCCTAAGTGGTAAGCATTGGTGCCATCATCATTTCCATCTGACACCTCATTATCATGGCCTTTACTGTCCATGTTTCTATTGGCATTCTGGTCATGAACACTTAACCAGTCTCTTAGAAGTTCCAGCTCATCTTCTAAGCCCTCACCAGAATTGTCCTTCATGCTCCACTCCAAGCAATGCAATCTCTTTAATGCCTGTTCCTTCAAACTCTTCTAACCTCTGCTCATTATCCTGTTCCAAAAGCCACTTCCACATTTTCAGGTATCTTTATAGCAACACCCCACTCTTGGTACCAATTTTCTGTCTTTATCCATTTTGTGTTGCTATAACAGAACACCTGAGACTGAGCAGTTTATAAAGAAGCAATTTGGCTTACAATTCTGGTGGCTAGAAAGTTCAAGGTTGGGCATATGCATCTGGTGAGGGACTCAGACTGGTTCAACTCATGGCGGGGGAGTTGAAAGTGGAAGGGGAGCTGGCATGTGCAAAGAGATCACTTGGTAAGAGAGGACGCAAGAGATCAAAATCAAGGAAGTCAGACTATTTTTAACAACCCACTCTTCATGGAATATCCTTTCCTTTGAGAGTGAGAACTCACCCACCCCTAAGGGGGGACATTAGCCTATTCATGAGAAACCCACTCCCATGACCCATATACCTCCCATAGGCCCCACCTCCCAACACTGCCATACTGGAGATCAAATTTCATCATGAGTTTTGGTGGGGACAAACAAACCCTATCCAAATCATAGCAAGATATTTGCATTGACCTTGTTCCTGATGTACTCTTATTTTATTATTCACTTGAGGTCTTTTACTTGCAAGCCACTTAAAAATCTATAGAAAGAGGCAAAAGTCAAAAACACTCCTGACTATGAGCCCTGGTAGTCACTGAACCCCTGGTGCACAGTTTAAAGCTCACATAAATATTTGTTGACTGAATGAAGGCACTTGATAACAAACCAACTAAGAACAGCATGACATTGAAAAGAAACACTCCTTACTACTTGATCTGAGAGCAAGAAAATGTCACCATAGAAAACAGGGCTTTGGCCAGGTGTGGTGGCTCATGCCTGTAATCCCAGCACTTTGGGAGGCCGAGGCAGGCAGATCACTTGAAGTCAGGAGTTTGAGACCAGCCTCTGGCCAACATGATGAAACCTTGACTCTACCAGAAAAAGACAAAAATTAGCCAGGCGTGGTGGTGCACGCCTGTAGTCCCAGCTACTTGGAAGGCTAGGGCAGGAGGATTGCTTAAACCCAGGAGACGAAGGCTTCAGTGACCTGAGACTGCATCACTGCACTCCAGCCTGGGTGACAGAGTGAGACTTCATCTAAAAAGAAAAAAAGAAAAGAAAAGAAAACAGGGTTCAAGAAGAAAAACAGGAAATAAGAAGTACCAAGAGTCTAAAAAATGTTCAGCTATTGTCTGGGCATGGTGGCTCATGCCTGTAATACCAGCACTTTGGGAGGCTGAGGTGGGTGGGTCACGAGGTCAGGAGATCGAGATCATCCTGGCTAACACGGTGAAACCCTGTCTCTACTAAAAATATAAAAAATTAGCCAGGTGTGGTGGTGGGCACCTGTAGTCCCAGCTACTCAGGTGGCCTGAGGCAGGAGAATGGTGTGAACCCAGGAGGTGGAGCTTGCAGTGAGCCAAGATCGCGCCACTGCACTCCAGCCTGGGTGACAGAGTGAGACTCCGTCTCAAAAAAAAAAAAGTTCAGCTATTGTATTTCCAGGAATCCAGTGGGAGATATAATCCAAAATGCATTCAAAATTTTAGAACAAAGGTGTTCAACACGAGTTTTCAAAATAATTTAAAAGCCCGGAAAATCTAAAATTCCAACAATAGGGGAATTAGTAAGAAAATGTCAATTTTATTCCCAAAACATTGAATGTCTGCTACATTGCTTTGTAGTTAAGTAATGAATCAAATTCCACATAAACCAATGAAATACAAGTGCAAAGCTTAGAGTTGTTTCAATGAACACAAAATAGAATGTTTAAGAAAAAGAATAACAAGTTTTTAAAAACAGCTACAGAGACAGTGTGGGCAAGGCAACTGTAAAAGATTAAGAAATATTGCAAAAATCGAAGTGGACTTTGCATTCAGCTTTGTGAATATCTGGCTTCTCTTCAAATAAACCCAAATTGGAAACTGTAAGACAAGTATTATGGGTATATTTAATGCAAGAAAGAAATTTCGTGCTCAGAGAGAAGTCCCCACCCTTACTAAACGGTCATGCATTTATTGGCTTTTAAGTTACAATAAAGGCCAGGCACAGTGGCTCACGCCTGTAATCCCAGCACTTTGGGAGGCTGAGGCAGGTGGATCACAAGGTCAGGAGTTCGAGACCAGCCTGGCCAACATAGTGAAAACCCGTCTCTACTAAAAATACAAAAATTAGCTGGGCATGGTGGCGCACACCTGTAGTCGCAGCTACTCGGGAGGTTGAGGCAGGAGAATTGCTTGAACTCGGGAGGCGGAAGTTGCAGTGAGCTGAGATTGCACCACTACACTCCAGCCTAGGCAACAAAGTGAAACTCCGCCTCAAAAAAAAAAAAAAAGTTATAATAAAATGTTTAAAGGATGTATGTGTTAACATCTGTGATCCAAGCTTTCAGTGACCGATGTCAAGGCCCAGTGGAGTCTGATAAGAGGGCTTTGAGGTTGATATGGTTTGTCTGTGTCCCCACCCAAATCTCATCTTGAACTGTAGCTCCCATAATTCCCGTGTGTTGTGGGAGGGACTCAGTGGGAGATAATTGAATTGTGGAGGCGATTTCCCCCATACTGTTCTCGTGGCAGTGAATAAGTCTCGTGAGATCTGATGGTTTTATCAAGGGTTACCCCTTTCAGTTGATTCTCATTCTCTCTTGTCTGCCATCATGTAAGACATGCCTTTCGCCTTCTGTCATGATTGTGGGGCCCCCCCACCGCCAACATGGAACTGTGAGTCCATGAAACCTCCTTTTCTTGGTAAATTACTCAGTCTCAGGTATGTCTTTATCAGCAGCGTGAGAACAGGCTAATACCATGGTACGGTCTTGAAAAGATAACAAGATGATGAATAATAAATAAAGTTAGCAAGGAATCAAAAAGTTTAACCATCTTGGGAAGTTGGGATTTTCTTTTCCTCATCTGTCTTAGCTACAATAAGCAGGTGTTATTTTTGTAAATTTTCCAAAAACCCAAAAGCATTCCCACAGTATTCCGACTTAACCAAGCCCAACCTTTCCTCCCCCGGCTGCCCATTGCCCAAGAAATCAGTGACTTTTGACAAGTTGTTCTACTCACTGGATGATGCTTGCCTTGGATAGTTTTTGACTCCTGGGGTAGATGGAGCTGGGGTCTCAATGTGGGGCTGTCCTGTGGTGGGAGGGGGAGCCTGGGGCCCACCAGCCATTCCTGCCCGCTTCCTCCTTCCTCCTGGGCCTTTCCAGGCAAGTCAGTCAGGTGAGGGCGGCTGCAGAGGCACCTGCTGTGTTCTGAGAACTGTGATGCTATTTTTCTCTCTCCGCCCACGCCCAGACAGCTCAAAAAAAAAAAAAGTCAAGAGAAGGAGGGTGATGGTGGGAGAAAGCCTTCTGGAAACAGTTCTAGGAGGGCATCTAGTCTCATAGACATCAGAGTCAGCCAAGAGCAAGGAACATCCCCCTTGGTAATAGGATGGACTTTGAAAGGAATCACAGTAGGGGAGAAGGTCCCCAGCAGGGTCTGGCCCTGAAGCTCCCTACCCATTTCTACATCTGACCCCCTCATGGGACAAGGCTAGGAAGATCAGACTCAGCGCCCAGCCTGGCTGTGCTGCTTAGGAGTTGTGTATCTGGAAGCTGGTTAATTACTTTGGGGTTCAGTTTCCCCATCTGTGAGATGTGAACAATGTCCTCCATCCCATGGAGGTGCCATGAGGATTAAATGAGATGGGTGTGTTCAGATGACAAGCTAGGCACTGCCTGCATGCCAGCCCTTCCCCTCCTGCCTGCGTGCTGGTGTCTGCTTGTTTGGGACCTCTCCTTTCCAGCCTTTCCATCAGACCTCAGTCTCCCTGCCTCCTCCCCCAGGAAGGCATCTGGCATGTTCACATCTTTGCTCTTTCAGTTGGCTCCGTTTGTCTGGTGTTGCTCACCTATGTGTTGTTATTTAAGCTCCCTGGACTTCCCTTTCTTCTTCTGTAAAATGGGCACAGTAAACAGTACCTATCTGGGGGCAGGGGCTGTCATTGTGGGCTTTAAATAAATGCGCATAAAGAACTTAGAAGAGTGCCTGGTACCCTTGTGGTAATCAACCAGTGTGTGTGCATCTGTGTGTGCACGTGTGTGTGTCTGTGTGCATGCATGTGTGTTTGCATGTGTGTCTGTGTGCATGTGTGTGTGTGCGTCTCTGTGTGCATGTGTGTTCGTGTGTGTGTGCACACAGTTTGCACGCTACCATTTACAGCCCCCTTTAGACTTTTGGTTTGTGCCATTTCCACCTGTCTGTTGAGTTCCTGAGCCCACCACTAGCTCTTTCATTTCTCTAGAACCATTTTCCACTTTCTCCCCTTATGCCTAGAATAGGCCTCTTTGCAATGTATTTATTGAATTAGCTTTGTTAAAAAAAGAATCTTGGGGAGACATCCAGTTCTGCTTTCTTAGAGCCAAAAGCACTTCTCGCCCACTCCCTGCAGGCAATGCCCTGCTCTCTGTGATGGGCACTCCCAGGATGGGGACAGAGTGTGAAAATAGATGGCCTTGGCCTTTGCCCGTGTGCATTAGCATTTTAGCTGAACCATAATTTCATCCCCAGAGCACACAATAAGCCAGGGGCAGGAGGGAAGCTCAGGGAGTTAAATAATCACTCAAGCGCAACCACAGGCAGCCATCGCCTCTAGATTCTGGGCTGAAGGACAGAGGTTGAGAACTGGTGTTTCCTAGGCTGAAGCTCATCATGAGTTTGAGAGATGATCTTTAATTAGTTTTTGTGTATATCTTATCTCCTTCATTAGTGTGTGAACACCTCCAGGGCAAAGCCCCATGGCCTAGTAAGTGTTTCTGGAACACGTTGCTAGGCTCAGAGCGGTCTTGGGAACCATTAATTGACTCAGTCATTCAACAAACATTTTGAGCTCCTATTATCTGCCAGGCTGTGCTCTAGGCGCTGGGATGTAGCAGCAAACAGGATGGACAAGCCGGCTCCTCTTAGAGCTTCTATTCTCATGGGAAAGGGTGTGCGCGCGCACACACACACACACACACACACACACCCAGAGCGAGAGACAGAGGAAGCCAGTTAGCGGCTCTCTGAGCTCACTCTCCCAACCATCGAATCCTTGGTCCCAGAGCCGGGCATGTGAGGATGAAAGGCCGTGGGGAAGGCTGGGTGATGGGAGCCACAGAGGGCTTTCAACAGGGAAGGGACTCGCTCAGGCAAGGTCCTGCTGGCTGCTGAGCAGAGACGGCCATGAGGGTCAAGGAGGCCAGAGGGGAAGAACAGGGGAGATGGAGAGAAGGGGAACTCAGAGTATGTTTTAGAATAGGGTTTGTAACAGCAGCAGCGCCGACATTTGAGTGGGATGACCCCTCGTTGAGGGCTGGGGATATCCTGTGCATGGTGGGATGTTTAGCAGCACCACCGGCCTCTATCCACTTGATGCCAATAAAACTTCCTTCTAGTTATGATAATCAAAACAGTCTCCAGGCATTGCCAAGTGCCCCGTGGGTGGCTGCATGGCCTCTGGCTGAGAACCCTGATTTAGAGTAGACCCAACAGTGCCTGCTCATGAACTCGATGGGCATGGTGGGCATGTGACAGGGAGGCCAGTACTGGACAGAAGGACTCGCTTTTGAGCATCCACTTTGGGTGGCACACAATGCCCCTGGAAGGGCAATTGTCCACTGCCTGGTGCTCAGGTTGTCGCTGCTGCCTCTGTGGGGCCAGGAGGACCAGCCATATTGGATATACCTCTGAGACCTCCCTGCAGGGGTAAACTTGGGTGGAGCTACTCAGTCCCTCGGGTCACCAGCTGCCTGTGAGGATGCGGCTTGGTGGCCCACTCTGCTTCATTCCGCATTGCAGGAAAAATGAAATAAAATAAAACAGCACACTGGCAGAAGCAGAGGGCATGCTCAATGGCCATGATAAGCTACTCTGCTGGGCAACGTAATGTGAGGAATAGCCACAGCTACACACATATGTGAGGTCAACCAGCCCGGAGTGAAGGTCAGGGCCAGCCCAGTGGGGCAGAGACCACATTGCTCTGAAGACTGAAAATTGCCCTTTGTTTTTCTTCAAAATAGCTTTCCCGCCAGCCCTCGCATTGGCAGCTGAAAGACCCTTCACTTCCAGGAGGTTGAGTGTGACTGCGGCATCTTAGGGAGGGAAAAATCCACCGAGAGGATGCTGACCCTCGAGTAATCTAGCTGGGAGCAAGGCCCAGAGGGAAGAGAACGCAGGGAGGCATGTGTGTGGATGCAGAGTGTGCTGGGAGGAACCGGCTGGGCTGGGCGGCTGCAGGATTAGGGGGCTATGGGAGGGAGGGTGGCAGCAGTGGGTTGAAGCCATGAGCACGAGGGAAGAGCATCCCCCAAAAGGAGGTGAGGAAATCAGCAAAGATTGACTTTGCCAAGGTTAGATCTTGGCTTTGGTGTTTGTTGTTGATTTTTTTTTTTTAAGATACAAGGTCTCCTTCTGTCACCCAGGCTAGAGTGCAGTGGTGCAACCGTAGCTCACTGCAGCATCAACCTCCTGGCCTTAAGTGATCCTCCCGCCTTGGCCTCCCAAAGTGCTGGGATTATGGGTATCAGCCACCATGCCCAGCCTGTTACAATTCTTTTTGAGGACAATTCCCTCTATTGCGTTGACTTGTTAAGTACTGGGTATTTTTGAATGTTCCACATTTGAACATTTCCCCCAATTTTTCAACCGTGAATAAATGCAGAACGAGGCGGCTGACACTCAGAGTGGGGACGGTCCTGAAGCTGCATCCACAGGGTGGCCAACAGGATGTGTGAAAAATACCTATTTTTGGAGAAAACATCTCAAGACTTCAGCAGAATTCATTCTGGAATCGTTCCTTCCAGGGGAAGGGCACCATCCAGCCTTGGAAGATGTCATCAGTTGCTGGGCGTCCCTTGCAGTTTGGGGCACAAGACTGTAAGCTCCGTGCAGGCAGGGGCCATGCCAGCCTCTTCTTCCCCAGGGCCTGACACAACTCCTGGCCCTAAGCAGGTGCTCTGTGAACAGTGCATGAATGAATGAATGCAGGACCTGCCAGAATGCCATCCCAGTCACTGTTTGGGCTTTGACTCAAAGCAAGATATATTTTTTAAGTAAAAAAAAAAAAAAAAATGCCACTATAAATGGAGGGTCATGCCTGAAAAACAGGTGAAGAGATAAAAGTGTTCTGCGGAGCGTGTCTGAAGTCAAATGCTATTTGTTGAACACTGAAGGAAAAATAATTGCCATACCGCAAAGGGATGTAAATAAGGCCAACTACACAAAGGAATGATCATTATCTTTATTCATATACACTTGCTTCCAAACTACAATTAATGTTTCTAACAAAGCGTATCATGCAAACGGAGATTAGAGGTTACACAAACTGAAAAAAAAGCAATGCAGTAATTTATACATCCATCTCCTCTGCTATATAACCAAATGGTGTCTGACGGTTGAATGGCCTCTACATTTTGTCAGTAGGTGTTTATACAGCAGGAAACACCTCAACCTCCGTCTCTTCCTCCAAACAAAGTTGGGTCTTATATGATGTTTCTCAATTAATGATTTAAGCGTGGCATGTCCTTCACACACACAAATCATGTAGCAAAAGCAATGACTTCAAATGCTTGTTTATAAAAGATATTCTAAAAGACCCTAACAGAAGGGATGTGAGGTTAATTTTTAGAAAACCTTTAGACTCAAAATAGTAACTGCCTTCATGATTGATTTTGAATATTCTAGTAAACCAACCCTTCAAGAAAAGAATTACATTCTTCCAGGAAGAATATCAACAAAAGTCTACAATCACAGGAATGGATACTCCTCAAGTTAAGCAGAGGTGACAAAGACACAGTCGTTTAATCAGAAAATGCAAAGCCGCCTTTTATCTTATTTTAGAAAAGAAGGTTCTTATAAAGTGGACTTGACACCTATTTTCTGAAAAGTCGAGTTCTGTCTACTCGCATAAGCGATAACTATGAAACAGACGTCAATAGGCACGTTTGCTGCTGCCTCTTGTATCTTGGGAGATCGATGTATTTCTGAGTTGCCCAGTGGGCAAAATCCTTACAGGGCATCTCTGAATCTTCACCCAATGCGTGAGACCTGGGGACCAGGGGGGTCTGGGCACAGAGCCAAGGAAGCATCCTCCTCCTGCCAAAAGGTGGCCACAGAGCCTCACGGAGCAAGGAAAGGGGTCCCAGAAACCCCTGGGAATCCTATTCCAGGGCTGCTTCTGGATGGGGGACACTAAAAATGTCTTTCCTGTGATTTGGAAGTTTCTAAACCTTAAGCAGTTGTCCCCAGTGTCTTAAAAACTCGCAGAGCATCAGTCTGCCAAGTTCCACCAGAACTTGCAGTCATTCCCATGTGGACTCCATGCCCTAGGAGCATGGGAAAATCTGGCAGTGGGAGAGCAGGTCGAGGGCGCTCCAGCTGACCCAGGCTAAGTCCTCCTTCAAGCTCCAGGGCATTGGAATCTTAGGAAATCGTCAGCTGCTTTGTTCTAAAAACTCATTTTTAAAGAATTATTATTAAAGTTCTTTATAAAAAGGTACAAATAGCCCAGTATATTCAGTTGCTGTACTGGAATTAAATAATTTCTTCCTTTAGGTTAAGAAAAAGTCTTTGGAATTTGTGGGCTTTTGTGTAGGGTCACTGTAAGGCTGTTGGATGGCTGAGTGTGACCTCCACGGTTATTAACTGTCACTTGATCACACAGATGGGAGGCATAGCGGTCAGAATCGTTCATGCTGTTGACCTTCCCAAAGAATCCCTGACACTACAGAATTAACACAATTGTGGTTGACCCCATTTCTAGATGACGGCCTTCATCCATGTGTACATCAGGTAACCTTCCCAATTTTCTGGATCTTCTAACAGCAGAAACAGATAACGTTCCCTGGATCTGCTGCGTCACCCCGAATGGGAGGAGATAGGAATGTTGACTGTCCAGTGTATTTCACAACATGTAGCCCAAGCAGCTTAAGGAAAATGACTTTTAAAAAATATTTTGGCTGGGCATGGTGGCTCATGCCTGTAATCCCAGCACTTTGGGAGGCCGAGGCGGGCAGATCATGAGGTCAGGAGTTCAAGACCATCCTGGCCAACATGGTGACACCCCATCTCTACTAAAAATACAAAAATTAGCTGGGTGTAGTGGCGTGCACCTGTAGTCCCAGCTACTCAGGAGGCTGAGGCAGGAGAATCGCTTGAACCTGGGAGGTGGAGGTTGCAGTGAGCCGAGATTGTGCCACTGCACTCCAGCCTGGGCAACAAGAGTGAAACTCTGTCTCAAAAAATAAAATAAAATAAAAATAAAAATAAATTTCACAACACTCCTTGTCAAATTGGTGTGTGGCCACTAACAACAGAGCACCCTTGTCCTTCCTGGTGACTGTCATGCCTACTGCTGTCCCAGTAACTCTCATGATCACACCCTTTGGGCCCCTGGCTCAGTGTCTGTTTTGTGATTACGATTGTCTGGTGTGCGCAGCAGGGGAAACAGGCACCCCTACCCTTGTTGGGTTATAAAGAAACAGGAAATGGTGTGATGTGCACACACAATAGGTGACTTCAGAAGACCAAAGTGAGAAAATGACTGGCAGATGATATCACCTTTCTGAGGCTTTTAAAAATACAAGACTGTCACTTTTTCTATTTTCAGTACTGAGAAAACAAATCCCAGCAAAAAAACAAAAAAAAACAAAAAACAGAAACAAAAACAAAAAAAAGCCTCTGAAATGTCTCCTGCTAAGTGGAACCAGGTGGGAACTGCGGTGTTAGTTGTTAGCTGTGCGGTGTTAGTTAGTTCTCCATTCATCCTCAGCTGCCATAATTCTTGGCAGGAAGCCAGAGAGGAAAATGGGCAGGAACCTACTGGCCTCTGCGGTACACTGGATGGTCTGGCTCTGCCCAGAGAACTATGAGCTACTTCAAGGTGGGGAGGGGAAAGGGGCTTCTAGCAGCTGGTGGGGATGTTGTTAGCATTTGGGGGGTGTTTTCTGAGGAGGAACAGACTGTGTCCCTGGTAAAACACTCTCTTGAGGGCCAGCAGACGGAAACTTCCATCTGCACCAACCACCTCCGATGGGAAGCCGTTGACAGTGGCACCCCTTCCTCTCCCTCCTACTGCAGGCATATTTCTGGATGCACCCAAACCCTGTTCTTCTCTGGCTCCTTCCTGACTACAGCCCCCGCCTCCCTCTCCCTTCTCAGCACGTCCGTGGGGGGCTCTCTGGAAGTCTGCATCCTCCTTCCAGGAAGTCACCACACTCGCCTAAGGACTTTGGCTCAGAGAGGTGCTCAACAATCATTTGCTGGGCTGCATGAACCTTGGTCTTTCCGGCCAGGCTTCCAGAGCTCTTGGCCCCACGGTTTTCTACCAAAATTCTGAATAAGAAGGCCTAAGACGTGGCATCAGAAAGGGCAGACAGTGGCCCTGCATGGACCACACGAAGCCAGTGGATGAAAGGAAGGGAAGCACTGCTGGAGCAATAATTTTGACTCCTGTGGTTTCTGATCTGCCTTTTGAATTTGTTCTTGCCTGGATGTGGGCCTCGCATTAACCTTGGAGGGCGGCCCCTGGCAGCACTCCAGTGACTTCCTTTCAAACCCAGCACCTGGTGACCTTCAATTGAAATGCCAAGACATGGGCTGCCAGCCCATGGCCTGCAGCCTCAGGGAAAGGCTCTGCCACCAAGGAGTGGCCACCTTCCAAGGGAAGATAATGCACAGCCATTTGAATGGCCTGGTGTGGTCATAGCTCCATGGGTCCTGTGGGGATTTGGACGGTGCTAGATTCTGCCAGGTGGCCTAGACCTCCGCAGGCCCTGGCAATCAGGCAGTGCTCAGGGGCAAGGACTTCCTAAAGGGTCCCCCAGGACCTCCTGCGTGGCTGCGGCAGTTCCACAGTGCACCCCTCGCCACCATCTCATTTCACACAATGCCCACGAAGGGGCCAGTACCATAGAATTTTATAAACTGATTCTGAGGCGAGCCATTGCTCATGGTTATCTACATGACAGTCTTCCAACAGTAACTGTCTTTGGCTGCTGAGATCTGTAAAGCCCTGATCATTACCCACATTCAACACTCAGCAATGGATAAAGCAGGTTCCACATGACAACACTGCACCGGGCCCTGATTTTGACTGTTTCTCCCCGGGGGTTTGTTCTGATGTCTGTTGTCCCTCAGGCAGTGTGCTGGGCACCCCTGCCGGGGCATTTTCTTGGAAAACTTTGCCACACAGTCTGAGAGAATAACAGCCAGCTGAGACGGTGAATGTGTTTCCTAGAGAAACAAACTTGTGGGTGTTGGGGTTGCAGGGAAGGCCTAAGCCTGCTGCTTGCTTTAAATAGGCAGGTCGTTTGGGGTGCTGAACAAGGCTCCCTAACCTCATGTGTTCCTCCGTGGGACCTTCCTCCTCTCTGGGGGGCCTCGCGGGGGTCTGTCCTGCTGCTGCTCCATTCTGGGCAGGGGGACTGGCCCTTTTGTCTCCTAGGCTCTTTCTGTAAACCAGTCCCTTTCCCCTTGCATCAAAGGAGGCGAACCTGGTCAGGACACAAACCCAGATCGTGCACTGACCCGCAGGGCTGCAGGGACAGGGGAGCCAGGCCCTCCTGGAGTCTTGATGTCTATGGTGCATAAAAGATGGCAGAAAAAATGGTTCTTTTCTGGCTGGGCCTGTTCCCTACCCCGTCTCTCCTTCTACTCAGGGTTGCCAGGACCACCTAGGCCTCCCACCTCAAAAAGCCTTTCATGGTTGTGTGTTCTGTGAACTTCAGGCAAACAGCCAGAGGAGAAAAATAATGCGAGCTTAGCTGGGAGATGCTTCTGGGAGGAAACAGAGCGGCTCTCTACAAGGACTGACAGCTACTTTCATTCTGTTTCTGTTTGTGGTAGAACCCGGCTCCTCTGAGGACCTTGCATGGGGGTGTCTCACCAAAGCAGCATGCTCCTCCCAAGGCTGGAAAGGCCAGTGCCACAATGGCTGGAAGAAAGGCCGCAGCCTCTGAAGAGCACGTGCTGGTGCCTGCAGGGCACGGCTGTGTTGGTCTCATGAAGTTTGTGCGTGCTGGAGCAAACGACAGGTCATCGCAGAGGCAGCAAGACAGCATGCTTCCTGCGTGTCCAGTACACACAGCAAGAGGGGAGTCTCCCCATCCCTCCCACCCCTGGAGTCAGCAACAGTCGCAGGCGGAAGGGAAGAAGGAAACACACACACACGAACACACAAAGGTCAGCCCAGGTGCTGCGGCAACGCCACGTATGCACCAACGTACTAGGCAGACCGGAATCAGACACCTCCTGTTGTCCCCAAGAGGAAGAGTGGTGGAGGAACCAGGATGAAAGGTGGCATTAAGAAACTAAGAGGGAGGGTCAGCTCAAAAATAGTCCTCACCAATAAAAATTTGTTTGCAGGTAGAATCAAATACATATATATACACACACATATGTAGTAAGAGCCTAATCTATCATGTAAAGTAGCCATTCATTTTTGAAATTTTATCTACATTTAAAAAGTAATCTATCTGATACAGTGCCCATGTGCAGGGAGGGAAAGCACAGAAGCAAGGGATTCAGCTAAAACTTAATTAGAAAAGAGGATTAGAAACAAGAACCTGCACAAATAGAGCACAATTGTGTCTTATAAAATTATTATAATACTCTCTTTATGCTTGATACGATTATAGCAATAATATAGATTCACTTGTTATTAAGGTTTATTATAAACATGCAAAATTCATTGCATGATGCATTTGCAAAACATATTAAAACCCTTCTATCAATAAAACATCTTTGAGCTGTTAGGCATCCGGGTTTCCTGATTCTACAGCTCCAGGCCTGTCATTCAACATGAACTAGAAATGGGAACCAAAACCGTATTCTTTTTCTCCCTAAGTGGACATCCAGGGCTCGAGAAGGGAGGAAAATCAATCAGTAGGGGCTGATGCTAGAGTCAACACTTCCATTAAGTTACTGTACATCGTACTTTCATCAACGACACTGCAGCCTATTAAATAAATAAGTACAAAAGGGGAGAGGGCGTACACTTCAGCTTCTTGAGAAGGATAACAAGGTAGGCAGCAAAATGTTGGTGTGTGTGGGGGTGGGTGTTGGCGAACAACACTGGTGAGTAGTGGCATGATTACTGATGGCACCCTGGATGGAAAAATAATCTCCCAGAGATTAAAATGAACGTATGTACACACTGGCTTATCCTTAATCTGAAATGATTTCACACGCTTGTTCAGCAACGTCCTTAGACGATTTGGCCTTTTACAAAGAATGAAAGTATCAAGACAGTTATCACCCAAGGAGGGTACCAGATGACAGATTCACCCAACACTCATCTGAGGTTTTTTTGTTTAAACTGGTAACTGCTGGACCATGGCTGGGTTAGGATTTGTCAATGTTTGGAAACAGTGATTAGGTTCATCCCGGCCTTTCAGATTCTAGGGGCTGTTTCCACGGAGGCAGAGAATGGACGCAGCGGGTATTTTGAGGCCTCCCCCACCCCCAATCCCTCCCTGCTCACTCTCTTGGCTTCCTGTTCTTGGATTCCAAAGATGTCGTGGGTGGAGATGTTTCCTGGGGCAGGCTCACTTTAACATCTCTGGTTGGGGGATTCCGATGCTGAAAAATCCACAGATGGAGGGTATGGAAAGTATATCAAATTGTACCCAAAATGGGGCAACAGTCTGTTTGCTTTCTAGGAAGGGTTAACCTAGAGCCAGACGTAACTTCTACAGAATTAACTGGACACTGTGCATGACGTACCATCTTCCACTAAGATAATGTTCTTGGTTGTAAGAGAGAGACCCTGAACAGTTGATCACATTTGGACTAATAACCCTACAATTTTCAGGCCTCCATATGGAATCGGACACAAGGCCGTGGCCTTAAAATTTTAGGGTTAAGGATCACTTCCCACTGCGGGGAGGGCTGGGGGCTGGGGAGGCGTTTGTTCTCGCTGGTGAGTTTCATACTGCACTCTGTAAGATGGGGTGCACAAACTGGGGATTGACATACGAGAACCCTTCAAAATCAGACTGGTCTATGTTAGCAATAACCAGCTGATCAGGCGGTGTTAAGACGGGCTGTCCTCGTGTGAAGAACTTGTCAAAGTTTTCTGCTCCTTTGCCGCACTGTGGAGAAAAGACAAAAAGGTCAGTCAACGTGACAGTGCGGGAGCAGCTCTCCGAGGGCCCTCTCTGGGGAGGGGCACGGCCCTGGGGAACTCAGGGCTGGTGAGGCAGGAGGAATCTCGGAGGACTTGCAGGCCTACTGGATTCAAAAGCCAGGCACAGCAGACAACGACGAGTTACCCAACTGTAAACCTTGAAATACCCCGAACAGAAGCCCTGGGTGGGAATGCACGGCTGGCAATGAGGCAGCAACAAGGGGACAGCCCCTGTCCCCTCAGGTCCACCTCACTGAGCAAGCGGAGCTGAGAGCACAGAAGCCACGCACGCAGGGCTGTCAGTCACAGCTCCGTGTTGAAAGGCCAGGATGTCGGCTGGGGCTGCAGGCAGTTACCCCTGGACCAAGCGAGGGGGTGAGTTACTGCCCCACATCTGGTTCTTTGCCGCAATATTTGTAGTGAAGTAAAAACTGTGTTATCCTTGCCTTCCTACTGGGCTGCTCTAGCAACCCCAGCCCCTAAATTAAGCTTCAAGCGCTATGAGGTAGGTGTGGCGGCAAGGCTGGGAGATTTGCACCTGGCCCAGCTAGGATTTAGCACACCTAGACACAGCTGGCCAGTGGGCAGGCTGGGTGACTGGAGCTCATTTGCAGGGTGGTCTCAGGCTGGAGGTGGTTTGCATGGCGCCCTGGGGAGGCAGGGAGAGGCCTGCTGTCTTGGCTGTTCCTCTCCTCCAGGGTTCACTGGGGTGCTCTGTGAGCGTCAAGGCTGCAGGCAGAACTGCTGCATTGGGGTCTCTGAGACACACAGCCGCTTAGGCAGCATGGCTTGGTAGCCTGACCCCAAAAGTGGGGAAGGAGTGTTCTCTTCACTTTGTCAGCCACCCACAAGGGTAGTGGCGTGTTGAAGTCCCTGGGAGCCCAGGGTGACTCTGAAGCAGGAAGAGCTGGGAGTTTCACTGAGGATCCTAAGAATGATTTTCAAGATGTTGCCAATTATTGCCCTTGGACCTGCTGCTAGAGCCACAGGGCCAATATGAATTAACTCTGAGCTAGAACACATTTCAAACTAACCAGGCATCCTTGGGTCTCTAACAGAGAATAGCTCTGCATTAACTATGAAGTGAGGTCCACCCAGTTTGCTCATCTGTAACATTGGGAGAACAATCACACCTCCTGCCCAAGGCTGCCATGAAGGTCAAATGTATGGGGTTTTGCATAGAACCCAGCCGAGGCGAGAGGCCAGCATGTGCTGCTAGTGTTTTTATAAGGTAGTTGAGTCTCACGGGCTGTGCTTTCTCAGCTCCTTTTTCACACTTTATCTTCTAGGAGGTGTGCTTGAGAACCTATTTTCATTTTTTTTTTTTTTTTGAGATGGAGTCTTGCTCTGTCGCCCAGACTAGAGTGCAGTGGCATGATCTCGGCTCACTGCAACCTCTGCCTCCTGGGTTCCAGTGATTCTCCTGCCTCAGCCTCCCGAGTAGCTGGGATTACAGGCGTGAGCCACCATGCCCAGCCACGAAGCTACTTTCATTACCCTCTTACCACCTACTTTTCATCAAATAAAACCTGCTCCTAAGTACCTGTTGAGGTGGAAAGCATGCCATAAATTCAAAGTAAGGTCTTTATCACAAACAGCTTTCCTTTCTGGGCTTATTAATTTTTTTTTCTTTTTTGAGACAGGGTCTCACTCTGTCACCCAGGCTGGTGTACAGTGGTGTGAGCACGACTCACTGCAGCCTCAACCACCTGAGCTCAATCATTCCTCCCACCTCAGCCTCCTGAGTAGCTGGGACTGCGGGTGTGCACCACCACATCTATTTTTTGCATTTTTTGTATTGACAGGGTTTCACCATGTTGCTCAGGCTGGTCTCGAACTCCTGGGCTCAAGCAATCTGCCGGCCTTGGCCTCCCAAAGTGCCGGGATTACAGGTGTGAGCCACCGCGCCCAGCCTCTGGGCTTATTTCCATTTTAATAAGCAAACATCTACTCTTCACCCAAGGAGATTTCACACCACAATGAACGGTGAGTATCTGGATGATGTGTGTGGTGGGGCAGAGGGGATGAGAGACAGGGGCTGTCTGTGGGCTTTTAAGTTACTCTGTGGAGCCATACAGACATGAGGCTTACTGTCACATCCGTCCTGCCTCCCACATGTGGGGTAGCAAAGCTTCCACTCTCACACCCCACGTTTCCATAGTGTATTTCCTTGGAAGAGCGCAAAGCACCTCAAAGCCAAGGTCAGCAGAGGCAGAATCTGCAATTCACATCACCCTATGTGCACAGGCCATTTGCAAACACTGAGAAAGGCTCTTTGAAAAATAAATAAGGGCATGCTATTTCTTCCTAGGAATTAACCAGGAATCTGTACTTATCAGTTAAACAAACAGAAACCAACTTTCCTTGGAATTCCACATTCAGATGACAACAGCCAAAGAAATAGCCCTCCTCTGGATATACCAGTGGTTCTCAACCAGGGATGATTCTGCCCCCAGGGAACCCGTTTTTGGTCATCATGACTTGGGCGGGACAAGCCTGGCATCTGGGGGCAGAGGCCAGGGATGGTACGGAACATCCTGCAAGGCCCAGGATACTGTCCCCGCCCCAAAGAATGATTGGCTGCAAATGTCAACAGTAACTGCTGCTGAGAAACTCTGGGATATATGTACCAAGACTATCGTATGAGGCTGATAGGTCCTAACATCAGTGTGAGGACAGACATGAAGCCAAACTAGGGAATCAGGCAGGAGCAGCTGTATGCAAGAGTGAAGAATGGAGAAGCGGCAGAAGTCCCAAGGCAAAAGCATTTGGAGCAAGTGTGACAGCTCAGTAGAGTTGGCTTTGGGAACATTCTTTTAGAACCTGATTCATCAATACTCATTGCCTGGAAGAATTCAAGTGAATCTACAGTCAGGGCTCCCAGAGGCTGGGATGCATGCTCCTTTAATAAGAGATCATCTGTGCTTCTCTTGATACTCACTAACCATGCAGAGATGAGCAAGAAAGAATTTCTGGAAAAAATATAATAAAAGGACATGAGTCTCTAAAAGGATGAGCAAAGCAAGGCAAAATGTTCTCTCCCCCTTTCACAGGACACATTGATGAATTTAGGGCTGCACAGATAGACGTCTAGGCTGGATGTCTGTCCTGCTCTAAATGTATCTATGTGTTCTGCGAAAAGAGTGCACAGGTCTGACCCTTTCCTTTTAGTCCTGTCTTTATGGCATTCACGAATCATCGTCCAATGGGACGTTTCCAAACGCCATGGCTTTACTGTCAAGGAAAAATAAAAAAGCAAACTAAAAGGAGATTTCTCAAGGGGACTACAGAAACCTTCCCACTGAGAAGCCTGGAGAGGGAGGCTTGAGGACATCCAATTCTAAAGCTGGTGTCCAGAGAAGGGTCACTCCTGAGGGCACCCACTGCTCAAAATGCTAAGTACTGTGATAAAATGAGGCAAAAATCCTTTCCTGGTTAAGGGCTCTTACTCCGCCTGTGCTGAGGTCTGCAGAGCTAAGGGGGAAGTTGTGGAGCCTAGATCAACCCAGTTGCTGCCCTGAAGTCACACTGAGTGCTGCTGTGTAGCTTCTGGTCTCAAAACTGCTCACTGCTGGAAACACCTTCCTCTTCTTTCTCACTGTAAATCTCTTTGGAATTTTCCCTGAACTCAAAGAGGGAGAAATCTCACTTTAACAAATCAAAGTTTTTCTTAAACTGGTTCACTTTGGTGGAGAGACAAGAGGCAGGCACAGGCTGAGGGCGAAGAGTAGAAACTGAACCACTGAAGTTCAGCCACATCAACCACAGGACAGAAATGAGCCGGGTGTGTCATAGCAACCAACTGGGAAGAAAGCCTGGAAGGGCTGCAGGATGACCTGAGGGTTAGATCAGCTAGGAGACTCAGGAGAACTTTTTATTCTGAGGGAGATCAAACCACAAAGACGTCTTCTTCCCCCCACCAAGAGGCAGGGGGCAGCACAGCTATTTCTACTCCAGATTCGGCGTGGTGAGAAATATCGTTTCCTTTTCCACCATGGAAGGTCTGCCAATGCATTATAAATGAGCCTTCCACAGCTCTTAGCAAAAGTAGCCCTGGAAATAGACAATCTACTATAAGACAAATTGGAGAAGATCTTGAACTACTTGTTTTCCAAGATGTTAATGTGGAAAACTACCCTCATCACCACCACCATCACCACCACCGCCACCGCCACCACCGCCGCCTACTGAAAAAGATGAGGAAAACCAGAGATTTTTGGATCCTTGGAGAAAGGAAAAGCAGTAGATTCAAGAAGGTACTGCATTCCTAATGTGGAAGAGATTCTTCCTACTATCAATGATCTAACCTTACTCATCACCATGAGCTTGATGGGCAATGGCCTCGGGTGCCATCTTGGAGCTGAGCAGAGAGCAAGAAGAGGCAAAGAGGCTAAAGGGCTGAGGGGGCACGTAGCATGACTGCATGAACGCCAAGTCAATGAGTAAAAGATGACTGCAGGCAGCCTCCTGCCACTCGTCAGGGAAGAGGCAGGAAGGTAGATCACCACCACCATTGGAAGGGCAGCCTCTACAGCAGTCTGTGACAGCGGGCAGGTATGGCTGTCCACGGCCTCAGAGCTCTAGGCCACCCAACACCACATGGCCGCTAAAAGTAACATTTATACCTTGTGAGCAAAACTGGGCTGGGTGTGCACTATCTCCACCTCCAAAGGTCACCCGCACCTTTCGCCGACTGAAGCTTTTGCCCTCTGGAATGTGACGTACCACACGATGGGTATGGGACTGAGATAAAGGGGAAGAGGGCATCGGGGTGGTCAGACCCAACCAGTCGGCGTGTGACTCTTGAACTCCCTGAGACCAGGCGTTGTTGGCACCCAAGAGAAAGTGGGGACACAGAGGGGAGAAGGATGTGGCCAGAGATCAAGAGCCCCAATGTATATAGCTTTGGCAAACTCAATGCATCTCTCTGTGAAGGTAAGATGGTGATGTGACCATCCACCTTCCCAGGCTGTTGTGAGGATCCAGGGAACAACTAGTGGGCATGAGGCCCTTCCTCAGTGAGGAGGCAGAACAGACATAAGGTACACCCTGCAAAGCAAGCACTGGTGTGTAAAAGGCATGTGATTGATATCTGAGGGATGAATGAACGTTATTAATAAGCTCCCTCCCTCTTTCTGATCTTTGGATTCAGGAATGAACTCCTTTGTTGTTTTTTATATTCCTACCCATTTGGTCAAACTGTAAATGAATGCAACAGACCCAAGATAAATCAGGCATTGGTAAAGATGTTATGAAACATGAATGACATGGACTCTGGGTGGAATCTGGGATTGCAGTGTGCCCCCACTGAAGCCTTGTGTGGCAAACACACTGCTCACAGCCCCTTTCCTTCTGTGATAAGGTGTGGGGGAGACTGAGATGCAATGCAGGAGTTGGCTTCATGGCTGATTCTTACCTGTGAGAGGCCTCTGAGCATGAGCAATACACGTGTTGGTCTCACCCCTGCCCTTTACCTCAGCATCTGAGTCATATAGAATATAACCCCACGGTCACAGCTATGGGAATTATGGGAAATATGAGTGGCTCGAAACACTGCTGTTAAAAAGCAAAACCAAACAAAACCCAGAAGAGGAGGAAGGATGCAGAACAAATAAAGAGTAAAGGGATGTTGCAAGATTATGGAGAAAGGAAACCTAACGAGGTGGGAGCTATCCCTTACGATGACCAAATGCAGGATGTGCTTCATCGTAGGGGAACCCTTACTTGTATTCAAGTCCCAGTGCTGGGGTACAGTGGAGTGCATTAGCAACCACATCGCCACCATCTGCACAGCTCTCTGACTCATGGTTGCACAGCATCTTCTAAGTTAAATAACAGCAGAAATGGGCTGGTGAATTTTGCTTGGGCTTCCTGGGAGGTAATGTCCATACTAAGGAACCATCCAGCAAAGGGGTCTGGCCATTGGTCTGCCCTTTCTCTGAAGATTAGCATGCTCAGGGAACGGGCTACGTGCATGACCAACACAAGCAGGGGCACACAGTTAAGGGTTATAAAGTGGGGTTAGTTTGCTCATTTAGTCACCCAAGGTTCTGGAAACGTGCTCACCGAAGACCTGGAGGCCCACTGAAGCCAGTGCATTTTGGTACACAAAGTCTGGAGAATAAGAACGGACAAAGGAGAGGATTTGGAGAATAGTCAGTTCCTGGCCTTGCAAGTCCAGAATCGGGAATGGACACGTAAAGAATGCTATAAACCCACGTGAGCTGATGCGGAAACACCTCTTGGATACATTGCTACGTGAAAGACGCAAGGTGTGTTTAACACAGCACAACCTCATCTGTGTATACGTTTACACACACAGAAACTTTCTGGAAGGTTACAGAAAAGATCATGAAGAGTAGGACCAGTAGTTGGAGAGATATCTTTTCATTTATGCCCTTCTCTACCACTTAACTGTTCATTTCACCAGATAGAGAGAGCATGTTAATAGTAATTTTTTCTAAGGGATTGGGACCCCTTTCACCTCCTGCCAACTTCATATAGTTTTTGGTTTCTCTGACAAAATTAAACAGTACTCAGCTCACCTACAGCACTGCAGCATTATCTCAGAAAGGGAAAACTGTGTTCTGGAGGAAGGCTGATTCCATTGATGAGTTTGCTGATAGACAGAGGCCATATGCCACACATTAAATGAGGGGATCGCTATAGGTGTGAGAGCCACGTGTGTATGAGGGTGAAGGTTCTGGCTTATCATGGGCTGTAATCTATGGAATAAAAACATGTACTCCATTTGGTCTTTATGTTAATGGCCAGATTTAGAGGATTTAAAGCTCTTTTTCCAAGAAAAGTTGTAATGGCCATCGTTGTTGGAAACCTTCACTGCCAACAATGGAAACCTGTCAATTCATACAATTTGATGTACACAGGGTCTGTATTTATGCCACCACTCATCACTGAAGCTCCCCGAGGCTTGCAATAGTGATGCTTATTTATATTGATTATTAGTTTAAATGTCTCATTTCTTCCAATTTCTCTGCTAAGCAGAAAAGTATTTGAGAGAGTAATGATTAAAGAATAGGAAAAACTGCTTGCCTCTAATTAGCCAAGTAAAAGGTGTTGTCTTAGACTAGTTTAGAGGCTTAAATCAAACCTAGATACAGCATGATGTGACTTCTGTAGTCTCCAAAGGCTGGTTAGTGTTTGCATGTTGTCGACAAACCTTCCCATCTTGAGATCTCAATTTTAATTGGCATCACTGTTATTGGCCCAACAGAAAGGCCAAGAGAATGAAGCTGCCTGCCACCCTAGAGAACTGATGAGATGTGGCCCAGGCTGCCTATGGCATCTGATCCATGACACAGCCATGCCAGGGACCCTCCCTCCTCCTTTTACCTGCAGAGCCCCTGCACTACATACCTAGCTTGCTGGAGTAATTATTAAAAGAACATAGTACCAGGAGATGTCCTTCTGTTCAGGAAATACACATGGAATTATCTAGGTGTAAAGAAGCATTAATTCTGCAACTTACTCTCAAATGGTTCAGAAAAAAATAAGTATATATTAAGGTTCGTGCAAAAGTAATGGCAAAAAGAATGAAAAGTAACGGCAAAAACCGCAATTACTTTTGCTCCAACCTAACAGATATGTGTGTCTGTACCTACACACAGACAGAGATATAGAAAAAGAATGATACCAAGGTCAGCCTGTAATCTCAGCACTTTGGGAGGCCGAGGCAGGCGGATCACTTGAGGTCAGGAGTTTGAGACCAGCCTGGCCAACATGGCAAAACCCCGTCTCTACTAAAAATATAAAAAAAAATTAGCCAGGTGTGGTGGCAGGTACCTGTAATCCCAGCTACTCAGGAGGCTGAGGCAGGAGAATTGCTTGAACCTGGGAGGTGGAGGTTGCAGTGAGCTGAGATCGCACCACTGCACTCCAGCCTGGGTGACAGAGTGAAACTCCATCTCAAAAAAAAAAAAAAAAAAGAGTATAACATGAACATGCTAAAATGTTAACATTTAGGGAACCGGGGTAAAGGAATGCAGGAGTTCTTTAAATTACTTTCCTGGCCCTTCTACACGTCTGAAATTGGAAATTATTTCAAAATAAAATTAAAAAAAAAAAAGGATCCTTGCACCAGCTTCGATAAGAAATGATCATCAAGCTCTCTAAACAAGCTAATGGCACTGGGAAATGAAGGACTTTGTGGTGACTGGGAAAAGGAACCCCGATTGTGTGTTCTTGCTGCAGGGACGTCCTCAACGTTCTTATTCTCTTTGGCTCTTGCTGTGGGTCACTGGATGACAATGTCCTGAAGAAAGTTCTATTCTTTCTGCCTTTTAAAAAATAGAATACCTACAGTAATTTCACAAAAAAATGGCCATCTGTGAAAGGTCTATTTCCAATGTGCTCTGCCTGTCCACTCTGGAATACATTTCTTGTGTTAACATTATAGATTAATTTCTCCCTCTCTAATAACCATTTAACTACAGTGAATGATTCTGGCTTGCCTATGAACTAGCTATTCTGCTCCTTGGTGCCAACGGCTAGAACTAAAAAAAGAAAAATCAATTAACCTTATGCTCCTGGTATTTGTATAAACTGCTACTGATCACATAGGCAGGATGAGTGGAAATTTGAAGGCTGTTCTTGGCCATTTCATTCACATTAATTATAAATCAGAATAAAAAGCTACAAAATTCAAAGTGACGGTGGATCAGAATCCTGGAGCTTTTATTTTTCTGGCAAAGCCGAAAGCGCTTTCCTTCCCTTGGTGAGCCTTCTGGTTGCTGGGCCAAGCTGCTGGCTGCACCCTCCTCCCCACGGTGCCTCCACACTCACCTGACGCTGGGAGGTAGGGTGGACATCCACTGCTCCCTCAGTCACTGAAGATTACCCTTTCCAGAGGCGACTTCTGTTTTAAACTTAAAATTTCTCCTTACATAGACTCTTCTGAACATTACGGGTCTTTTTTTTTTTTTGAGACGGAGTTTCATTCTTGTCGCCCAGGCTGTAGTGCAATGACGCAATCTGGGCTCACTGCAACCTCCGCCTCCCAGGTTCAAGCGATTCTCCTGTCTCAGCCTCCCAAGTAGCTGGGATTATAGGTTCGTGCCACCATGCCCAGCTAATTTTTGTATTTTTAGTAGAGACGAGGTTTCACCATGTTGGCCAGGTTGGTCTTGGACTCCTGACCTCAGGAGATCCACCTGCCTCGACCTCCCAAAGTGCTGGGATTACAGGCATGAGCCGCCACGCCTGGCCTACAGGCCTCTTTTTGATGACTCGGGTTTTTTGTTGGGAACATCAGGCTGAGCTGACAGCCCCCACTGAGCTGACGGTCCTCGCACCCTGGGAGCAGAGGATGCTTCGCATTGTGCTTCCTTGAAGAGATCCCTGAAACCAGCTTGTTTTGTGTTTTGCTCATAAAGAGGAAGAGCTAGTTAATTGGCTGCCTTTGTCCAGGGCTCACAGCACTGCTGTCTGTGGTTGTCTTTGCGTTTGTTTTTACAGAATAATCCCTGCGAAGTGATTGTCCCATCTTCCAGAAAATCATCGTCTTCACGGTGGCACATGGTAGCTTTTTAGGGACAGACATGGCTCTGTCCAGGACTGGACTCTCCCACTGTTGACTGCCACAGGGGCAGGTTCTTCCCTCACATCTCAGCCTCCAGGCTTGCCACTGTCAGGAGAGATGACCACCGCCATGGGATACTGCCACCACCAGGGGAGTCAGCCACCACCAGGGGAGTCGGCCACCACCAGGGGAGTCGGCCACCACCAGGGGAGTCGGCCACCATCAGGGGAGTCAGCCACCATCAGGGGAGTCGGCCACCACCAGGGGAGTCAGCCACCACCAGGGGAGTCGGCCACCATCAGGGGAGTCAGCCACCACCAGGGGAGTCAGCCACCACCAGGGGAGATGCTAAGGGAGATGGCCACTGTCCCGCACACCCGATGCTGGTCACTCTCCTCTTTCTGTTCTCCTTTACGTGTGACCTTATACAGAATCCAACCCACAGCTGTATTGCAGATCTTGACCTTAATGTAGCCGTGAGATGGAAAGTCCTGTGCTAACCTCCCGACAAATCACGGCATTGTGAGATGCTTTTTGCGCTGGGATTGCATTTTGCATGGCACTGTGGTCTAAAGGTTAACTTTAGTCAAGTCACTCTGGCAGTCAGGAAGAGGGATTAAGACAGCACACTAGAGGAACCATGATTCCCTGATAAGCTCTGTGGCTGTCCAGCAGTGGAATACTACCCTCCTTAGGGAAGTCAGTGATTCTGGAAGACTCTTTCATTGGAGGTTCAAAAAATTTAAAAATTAATGAAACAAAGATGATAGACTCTTGATCCTACAAGCTCAATCTGATCTGTAGAAGCAGTTTGCAAAGAACTGTGAGAACCTGAAGTCCCGCTACTGGTATTTGGTAGTAAGCAAAGGTTTAATTCCATGGGAGCCAGGAGTCCAGTACCGCACGTGAGAACAGCTACCTGTCCTTAAGCCTGCAAGTCTCAGGGAAATTGACTCACCAGCGCTTGCTAAAAAACCATCAGGCAGACTTCACTAAGACAGAAAAGTTGGTGAGCCAGGGTTATAAGAACTGCTGAGAGGCGAGAGCCACTCAGAAATGGGCTCACGGTGAGAGTTGCCGGCTGTGTGACGTTTGCCCGATCGTTTCTCCAGCAGCACTATTTAGGCTGGCATTGTTACGTCTCTCTTTGAAATAACAAAATGACCCATCAGAGAATGCTCAGTTTTGTAAACACATTTCACTTTTCAGTTAGCTCTGGATCAGGGAACTACAGTACATTTTTCACCAAGGAAGCTGGAACACCACATCCCAGAATAACTTTTCTACGCCGCTAGTTCTCTCCTGCTGTTTGTATTAACCAGAGCGTATTGTGCAGCTTTTGACTTCGGTTGCTTTTTGCTGTTCTAAATGTCCTCTCCAGCCACTGGAATGGCTCTTGGCATGGTGTCTCTGCTCCAGCATGTCACCACTGAACAGAGCGCAGTCTTCAGAGACCGCTGAAGGTGGTGGTGCCAGCCCTTGCATGACATGCTGCGATGAGCCTCACTCAGCTGCCTGGCACGGTGCAAGGACTAGAAGAAACAGCTCTCAAGAGGCACATCGCTGCCCTTCCAGGAAGCAGAGCTTGCCCCATTTATCTCTCTGCCCTTGACGCTCTCTGCTTTTGGACACAGTGTCTACGGGTCCCCCTGCAGCCACGTGCTTCTATCTTCACTGTTGTTGTTCCCTCTGTGGGTCCATTTCCTGTCCGTCTGTATTCTTTCTAGCTCCTTCCTCTTTTGTGCACAGGTTTTCCAGCAGAACATGGGCTTCTGCCTGAGAATTCTCTTCCTTCCTTCTGGCCAGAGCTCTCACCAAGCAGGACCTTTCGCATGAAACCTCCAGTTTTAGGGCCTGGGTCCACAATTTCTGCCTCCATTTGTGAGTTTAGGGGCTATTTCTTCACAGCTAGGGGCAATTTATCCTTTCTTCTTAATTTTAACCAGCATTCAGTTAAAAAACAAAAACAAAACACCCAGCAAACAGTAGCACTCCAGGAATAAATAAACACTGCTCCTAACTCAGCTGCCTGCCGTGGGTACAACTTTGCCCCCAGTGATTTCCGTGGACCACAGGGAAAAATTCACATTCTTGCCTGCCGGAGCCAAGTTGCCCTCTTGTCTTCCCTATATCCGAGCTTAGGGCCGAGTATCCACAAAACGTGGGAGACTATGCAAACAAACACTCTCTCCTGCCATAAGGTGGGAATAAATAGAAAAAGGCATGTTTTATGGTTGGTTTTGCTGCAAATCATCTCTTTCTAGAAAGTGACTGACGAGTAATTGGATTTTGCTCAACCCTCAAGGCGGGGTCAGTACACATCTCTACATTGTTCCTACAAAGAAACCAAGCTGCGTTCAAGATGCTGTTGCATAACCTTCATATTTTAAGATGACAAATAAATATTAAAGGCAGAAGAGGAAAAAAAAAATAATCCCTAGCAGAATTTTCTACTGAGGCCACTTGCAGCATCATTAATCACTCTCCCCATCCCCCAAAACCTCCAGACCAGATTTTGTATGTTGAGGGGCAGGAGCCCGTGACAGCCCCCTGAAATCAGTGTGCACGGCTGGCTAAAGAAAAGGTGGGGGTGGCAGATACAAAAGGGCCTTATTTGAAACGATGATTCAGGAGGAAGTCAACTGACCTGATTAATTTTAGTTTTTCTCCAGTGTGTGCTAAAAATATCTTCGAAAAATAAAATCCAGTGGGCTCACCAACGGCAGTTTTATTCTTGGGGTAGAGGACACAGAGGCACACATGGTGAGGAAGTTGCTGCTCTAAGAACAAGGCTGTGTGCCACCCAGTTGGCAACTGTGCCACCCCAGGCGGGTCCCCTGGCCTGCTCATGGGGCACCTGTCAGAGGAGATAGATTTGAGCGAAACCAACATGGCGATGCTTCTGAAACTGACTGTGGCATAAAGCAGCTCTCTGCAGTCTCCGGGCAGAGGCATGATGGGGAGCTGCCTGATGCCAGCCAAGATGGTGGCAGAGCTGGAAGGCACAGTCCGCCCGGCCCTTAGAAACAGGACGCCCTTGGAGGCTCTGCAAAGTGGCAGGTGGTGAGTGAGGAGGCTGACTTCTTAAAGGCTCTCAGTTTACCTCTAGAGATATAAACATGAAAGGCATTTGCTGGCCACAATCAACAACTAGGACCCGCAGCATCAGCGTCAGGGCAGTCGCTGAGACGGAGCGATGGTGCAGCAGGTGAGGACACAGACTCGTCCCGGTTCCACCACCTATCAGCTGTGTGTCTTCTGGCAAGTTACTCACCCTCTCTGAGCCTGTTTTCTCCACTGCAAACAG
Source organism: Hylobates moloch (assembly GCF_009828535.3). Taxonomy (NCBI): domain Eukaryota; kingdom Metazoa; phylum Chordata; class Mammalia; order Primates; family Hylobatidae; genus Hylobates; species Hylobates moloch. The sequence continues at coordinate 11,282,782 of NW_026652290.1, read as the reverse complement.
GGGACCATAGTACCCATCTCACAGGGCTGCTGGGATGATTGAGTGAATTAATATTCGTAAGGCACTGAGAACAGGGCCTGGCACACAGTGTTTAAATAAATGAAAAAAATGGGAATCAAACAGGGAGCGTGTGAAAAAAGCTGACAACATCAGAATTGGTGGCTGACGCTCACTCCCCGCAGTGAAGGCAGTGGTGGAAGAGGGGGCGGGGCCCAGGACCTGCCTAGGAGCTGGCTAGGATGGGGTTGTGCTTCAGGGCTCCCGTCGGTGCCAGGCAAATCCAGGAAAGCCGGAGACAGACACGAAGCCTGAGTCCCGCTGAGGACTGAAGGCTGTGAATACAGCCCTGCTGGGTGCGAGTCCACAAAGTCCAGACCGAAAGCACAGCTGCCCTCACTCCCTAATTGTGCGGGGGTGCTCTGCAGCTGCCCAGCTGGAGGGTGAAGTGTGCACAGGGCTCCCCTCCCTGCCTTATTGGTCCTTACTCTCTGAAGGCAGCAGGAATCCTGGCTGCTGAGTCCACAGGACTGAGGACAAGGCTGAAACCTGGCCGGTTTCCTCACCCTGTACAAGCCAGGGTCCACCGGCCTCCTCTCTCCAAGAAAAGAGGTGAGTGGGATACTCCCAGAATTTGGGGACATGGGGCTCAGAAAACAGGCTGCTTTTCTGGACTCACCACTTTGGGCTTGAATGGTGGCTGGATCTCCCTGTTCTCCAGTTTTTCCCAGTCGATCCTCCGGAAGAAGGCATGTTCTCTCACGTCCCTCTCCCCCTCAGGCCCACAGCCCAGCCGCTTGGCTGGGTGTTTGGTCATCAGCTAGAAAGGAAAAGGAGAAAAAGAGAACAACGGATGTCAAGGGCTTCCCAGAGACAGCACCTTCCATTTGCCTAGCTCTGCCTACAGCCCTGACTTTGCGGACGCCTGACAGCATCTTGGAGAGCTGACCAAGACACTCAGTGGCTTGTACGGAGTGAAGCCAACTCACAAAAATGACATTGGCAAGTATATCCCTTCCTATGGTGGTTTTCAAGATAAGGGAACAGGGAAGCAATCTGAACCCATGGCCAAATGGAAGAAGAATTTAAACAGACACCTCACACGTTATCTGTTTTGGAGACACCATGCTATCCGTGTATCTGGTAATAAAAAAAAGAAGCATGCACTAAAAATTGTGTGTGCTGAAAGCATCACAGTCTAGCATCACAGAGGATGCCATAATAAGCATCATATGTCTATGTATTGTCTGGGCCAAAATGTTATCAATCAAAGACTCATAGATTAGAAAACTAAATGCTATAACAAGGAAGGTGACTAGTTAATTCCAACTTGCCCACTGCAGGGCACAGAGACAAACACCGACTATGAGCTCTTTGAAGGCAGAAGCCAGTTCCTCCCGACCTCAGTATCTCTTCCAAGTGCCTTGCTCTTGGGTGACATGTGACAAATGCCTCACAAATGATCACACTCACCAGATACTGTTAAGGGTATATTGTACTCCATCTTACTAAGCCTGAAAATAGCTTTGTGGCCGGGCGCGGTGGCTCACGCCTGTAATCCCAGCACTTTGGGAGGCCGAGGCAGGCGGATCACGAGGTCAGGAGATCGAGACCATCCTGGCTAACATGGTGAAACCCTGTCTCTACTAAAATACAAAAAATTAGCCGGGCGTGGTGGCGGGCACCTGTAGTCCCAGCTACTCGGGAGGCTGAGAAAGGAGAATGGCGTCAACCCGGGAGGCAGAGCTTGCAGTGAGCCGAGATCACACCACTGTACTCCAGCCCGTGTGACAGAGCAAGACTCCATCTCAAAAAAAAAAAAAAAAAAAAAAGAAAACAGCTTTGCGAACTAACTCTTGACCATTCAAAACTAGACAAGTCATGATCAGCAACTCTATTCCTAGAGCATTTCTTCAACCAAAGTGTATGCATATCTTCACCAAAACACATGCCCCAGAAGGTTCACAGCATCACAGCAGTTCTGTTTGTAACAGCCTCAAACCAAAGCAGGAAAAATCCATATATCCACCAGAAGTAGAACAGTGGAACACTGCATAGCAATATGACAGGAGGAACTATATAGCCCCACACAGCAATGCAGACAAAATCCTCAATCACAATATTGAGTGAAAGCAGCCAGGCCAGGAGCAACACTGTAAGGTTCAGTTTGTGCAGAGTTCAAAACAGGCAAGACTAATCCATGCTGTCCAAAGTTGGGAGGCAGGTTATCTTGGGGCGGGGTAGTGACTGTAGATGGGACAGGAGGGGGCTTCCAGGGTGGTGGAAACACGGTTTCTTGATCTGGGTGCAATTACATGGGTGGATTCATTTTGTGAAGATTCATTTATCAGCATATTGATGATTTGTGCCCATTTCTGTATGTATGCTATAGCTCAAGAAAAGTGTAGCAAAGAACTAACCAAGTCACACCAAGTGAGACAGAAGACGAGAGCACACACTTTCTAAGGGCCTCTGATGACATCTGGTAGTCCCCACCACAATTTTATGAAATGGATTAGAATGAAAAGTGCAGTACAGTCATTAGGTGACTGGGCCAGAGTCCCAGGAAGTATTGGGATTCCAATCTATTCTCCTGGCCTTCACTTTCACCACTGCGCCCTGCCCAATAGAATGGATAAGGAAACGATGGTGTGTTCACACAGTGGAACGTTGCATAGCAATATGAAAGGAGGAACTAAATCCTCAATCACAATATTGAGTGAAATCAGCCAGGCCAGGAGCAACACTACAAGGTTCGGTTTGTGCAGAGTTCAAAACAGGCCAAGACTAATCCATGCTGTCCAAAGTTGGGGTGCTGGTTATCTTGGGGCATGACACCAAGCCCCAACCCTCGATGGCCAAAATGCAGTGGTGTGGGTTTGTGGTATTTCTGCTATCTCTCTTAGAAGTGTGGGGAAAGTATTTCTCCTACCAAAGCTCTTGGTCCATGATCACAAAAGGTATCCAAATCGACTTACTCCTTTGCAGATAGAAACAGCCTCCTTGGACAAGGATTTTGGATAGGAAACGTTGTGCTCCATGATAGACTGAAATAGCTCGTCTTCATCTTCACCATCAAATGGAGGCTGTTCCGGGAAAAAAAGAAAGATGGGAAAGTATTTAGGCAGAGTAATTCATTCACATGGTGCCTGAAGAGCCAATTCAGCACCAAGGAACAGACCAGGTTTCTCAGCCTCACCACAGGCTGCACAGTTCGCTCAGCTAACTTGAGGGTTTATTTGATCATCTTTAATGAGGTTGACGGTTGTGTGTTTTTCATTTTTTCCCCTCTGCGTCGTTAATTATCTTGCCCTGGGCAACCCAAACAATCTTTAGGGAAAGTGTTTTTGAGTAACGTTTTTAATGATTTGCAAATAAACTATGATTAATCCATTAATCTTGTAATTATGTGCTAAAAATCTAATTATGATCAAGTTAGGTTACAGACGGCTTTGTAGTCAGAAGGTGGGGGTGGCCGGTAGAAAATGCCAACACTTTCATTTGGGGTGAAGGGGACTTGAGAACGTGGCCTAAGAGGATGTTCCCAGTAATTCACATCAGGCCTCTGACCCAACAAGGAGCTGCTCTGCTGGGGGCCTTCCGCCTGCACAGTGGCAGTGAGTCGGGACCTTAGCTTCCATTGGACTCCTCCCTCATCCGCTTTGACTGGGTTTACAGTTACCAGGCTGAGACAGGAAGGCACAGTGGCCCCGTGGGAGCTCGTGGCTTTACAGTAAGGTGGATCTGGGCCAGAATTCTAGCTCTGCTAACTTCCTAGCTGGGTGTCCACAGGCAAATGACTTAGTTCTTTAAAACACAGTTCTCTAGGCCGGGCACGGTGGCTCACGCCTGTAATCCCAGCACTTTGGGAGGCCGAGGCGGGCGGATCACGAGGTCAGGTGATCGAGACCATCCTGGCTAACACAGTGAAACCCCGTCTCTACTAAAAATACAAAAAATTAGCCAGGTGTGGTGGCAGGCACCTGTAGTCCCAGCTACTCGGGAGGCTGAGGCAGGAGAATGGCGTGAACCTGGGAGGCAGAGCTTGCAGTGAGCTGAGATTGTGCCACTGCACTCCAGCCTGGGCAACAGAGCGAGATTCTGTCTCAAAAACAAAAACACAGTTCTCCAATTTGTAAGATGGGGTTTCTGGGAGTAAAGTGCCTTGTATTTTGTGTTGTACCCAATAAGTGCCCAATGAAGGTAACTTAGCAGTACTATTATTTAAGACAGAGCAACTCTCTTGGGAGGGGCCTTGAGAATCTTCTAGGAAGAAAGGCTGAGCTCATGATGCCCTTTGAACTTTTTCCTCCACCATGTCTGTAGTCCTGAGGGATCCATCACTTCCCTGTCACTCTGGCGGAATGGCACAGGAGGAAAAGCGTTCACGGGAGATTCCGTAATGCTCCCCCTTTGGCTCCGTAACCTTGAGCTTAGTGTAAGAAAGGCAGAGCAAGGACCAGTGCTTGTACAGACTCCTCTTGTTTAATCTCGAGATGTTACCTTCTTGTGGGAAAGAGGAGTCAGTCACTTTGGCTGACACGGGCAGGTCACACAGTGATGGTGTCTGGCTTAATTTTGAACTGAATCCTGGATCACAGGTAACTGCGCAGTAGTCAGAAGGATGCCCTTCTATCAAACATTTTCTCCCAAGTCAGAGGCAGCCGTTGAGCCAAGTACGTCCCTCCCCTCAACCACCACCCACAAATCACCTCAACCTGTTCATCCAACACCCGAGACCTGACCTCAGTCTCCTGCCCAATCCTGAACAGGAGCCACGTGCCCTGAGGGAAAGATGCCAAGTCTACAGAGAGCCCCAGTGGGAGGACAGAGAGAGGCCTGGGCATCTGGTACCACTCAACATTTTTTGGTCTGGAAATACAAATAAATAGGCCTCTTTTTCTGTTGTAAGTGCTTGGTGTAAGGAAGGTTTAATTTGGTGGAAGCTGCAGGTGGGTGAAGAGAGCTAAAATGAGCCTGCCTGTGAGGGACTCAGAGCAGGGCAGGGGCAGCTGGCCACAGTGACGTCCACCAGCAGGAGCAACATGGAGCCTGACAGGCCCCCAGGGCAGCTTGGGGGGGCACCCACCAGGGGTGCAGGCTGCCGACGGCCACCTCTGTCAGCAGGGACAGCTACCTGTGCCATCAGGGGGACATGTGGCTTTCATCTGCAGAGGGTAGGGCAGGCAGGCAGTGGTGGGGGAGAGCTGTGACGGAGCTACAGTGCAGGTCGTCCCTGTGTCCACCCCATTGTATCTTCCCTGCCCAACAGCACACAGCCTGCTTCTTCTGGATACCTATTATAGGACACTCATGACATTTCTCATTTTCCTTCATTAGTGATCCATAAACCTGGCTGAGTTTTGGCGAAGGAGATTTTTGTAACTAAAACAAATGTAGTAGCCGGGCGTGGTGGCTCATGCCTGTAATCCCAGCACTTTGGGAGGCCAAGGTGGGTGGATCACCTGAGGTCAGGAGTTCAAGACCAGCCTGGCCAACATGGCGAAACTTCATCTCTACTAAAAACACAAAAAATTAGCTGACTGTGGTGGTGCACGCCTGTAGTCCCAGCTCCTCAGGAGGCTGAGGCACGAGAATCACTTGAACCCAGGAGGCGGAAGTTGCACTGAGCTGAGATTTCGCTGCTGCACTCTAGCCTGGGAGACAGAGCAAGACTCTGTTTCCAAAAGAAAAACTTGGTGTGGTTTCTGCTCAGGGCGTGGCCTGCACCTTGCAGGGCCTCAAGGCTCCTGAACTGGCTGTATGATGCTCTCTGCAATGCAAACGTGCCCTGGCGGGGAGCGGGGCAGAGGCTGTGCTTCCAGGTCACTGATTGGCACCTCACCACATAGCCCAAGAGGGCCTCTGGTCAGGGCCAGACACATACTTTCTAAGTCTCAGTGCAAAATGAAAACAGGAGTCCCTCATTTAAAAATTATTAAGAATTTCCAGATGCGAAAGCAGAGCACCAAACCAAATGCACAGAGCTCTTGTGGGCTTCGGCCCTGTGCGACTGTGTAGGCTGCATGCCCCCGAAGCGAGCTAAATGAGGTGCACCTTGTTGGGCAGTGACAAGCAAGGATTGAACCAGCCTCTCTGGAGGTGCTTGAATCTTAGCTGCAGGAACGCTGCAGGGGCCAAATCACAGACAATGCAAACCAAAGGCCTAAGAGAAACGTTCTGTAAGGAGCACAGGTGGAGCTTGCCCAGGACTCTGTCTTGAGTAGGGCAGTGAGAAGCTTCTTCTCATCTGAAGAGGATTAGGTCAATGCAGCTGCAGCCACCCCACCTCCAAATGTGGAAGGCCAGGAATTGTTTGGGGAACATTCTGTGCAGGGCACTGGCCTACCACACCTACTTAATTGTCTCCTGGCATGGGAACCAGCTTTGCCAGGTGAGCTGTCCCCCCATATGCTCATTTCTGTAGGGGAATGGCTGTATCGGGGATTCGATTCTATAGATGAAAGGAGGACTTTTACTTCAAGTCTTCTCTGGGCCCCACTGAAGGCTGGATACTGACACTCCCCAAAGAATATTCCTTAGAACATTAATCCTACAGCATCTTCCTGGGTCCAAGTTTGCATCCTATACCCCTCTCTGGCAATTTGCTTTAACATTTAAATTGTAAAGGCCCTGAGAAGTCCTGCAGTGAACAAAGCTGTTTAGCTCAATGTGAATTCTTAGTCCAGGGCTGGAAGGATTCTCAGAGGCCTCTTAGGCTTGCCTGGTGGAATAAGATGCCTAAGGTAAAACAAAGCCACAAGACCAAACACCCCCTGTGCATTCCAGCCTTGATGTGGCCCCAAGGATTAGGGATTCTCTGTCACCACATCTCAGGGAGGGGACATGTCTCTGCTCCTCACGTTTTTCACCGCTGTGAGTCTATGTTACCCAATAAGGCAGGAGCATCGTGGGCATGAGGGGAGGAGCAGCAAACGTGACCACAGTGGCGTTCACTTCTCAGCCTCTCTCTGCATGTCATGCGCTGTGTAGATGGCTTGGGTGGCACTGCTCACTCCGCAAATCAGTCTCAGGACACAGGTGCTAACCCAGGCATCCTGAATTTGGAGGCTGGGGCTCTTAGCCATTATGAGCAATTCTGCCTGCCCCACTGTGAAGGGTGACATCCAGCACTGCTCCTGGTAGGGGTGAAGTCAGGCGGGGGGTACTCGGCTACAGGCCCACCCAGCATGTAAAGAGGACTCTAATGAGGGCAAGAGTGTTGGGGTAAATTTTAGAAGGCTGATTCACAGCCTGCACAATATGCAGTGATGAGTTCTGAAAATGAAGGTGGGGGGGCAGCCCTGGGGGCCTGAGATGTTTCCAGTCATCCCGTAGAGAGCGACTGGCCTCTGGGCTAGAGACCTGGCATGGTTTTCCAGCTCTAATGAGTAGATGGGAATCAGGCTGGCTCTCTCTTTCCCAGCTGCTGGCCGACGCAGCTTCTGTGTTGCTTCCCCAAATTCCTGCTGGTTGAAGATGGCATGAACCTGAAGAAGGTAAAAGGGGGCTGTTCTTTTTTTTTTTTTTTTTGAGATGGAGTCTCGCTCTGTTGCCCAGGCTGGAGTGCAGTGGCGCGATCTCGGCTCACTGCAAGCTCCGCCTCCCGGGTTCACGCCATTCTCCTGCCTCAGCCTCCCGAGTAGCTGGGACTACAGGTGCCTGCCACCGTGCCTGGCTAATTTTTTTTGTATTTTTAGTAGAGACGGGGTTTCACCGTGGTCTCGATCTCCTGACCTTGTGATCCACCTGCCTCGGCCTCCCAAAGTGCTGGGATTACAGGCATGAGCCACTGCGCCCGGCCTAAAAAGGGGGCTGTTCTTGGGTGTAGGGAAGAGGAGTAGTTAAGTGCCTCCTCCTAGCTTTGGAATACCATCAAATCAAAGGCATCCTTTTTCCTAGTCTGTTTCCTCTGTTGCAAAGATAGAGACTACTTTTTTAAATTGTGATAAACTATATATATAACACAGGCTGGGTGTGGTCGCTCACACCTATAATCCCAGCACTTTGGGAGGCCGAGGTGGGCAGATCACGAGGTCAAGAGTTTGAGACCAGCCTGGGCAACATGGTGAAACCCCATCTCTACTAAAAATACAAAAATTAGCTGGGCATGGTAGAGTGCGCCTGTAGTCCCTGCTACCTGGGAGGCTGAAGCAGGAGAATAGCTTGAACCTGGGAGGCGGAGGTTGCGGTGAGCTGAGATTGCACCACTGCACTCCAGCCTGGGCAACAGAGCGAGACTCTGTCACACACACACACACACACACACACTATATATATATATATATCTCTCTCACAAAATTTACCATCTTAACCGCTTTTAAGTGCACTGCACTGTGGCATTAAGTACGTTCATGTTTTTCCGTAACCATCACCACCGGCCATCTCCAGAACTTTTTCATCTTCCCAACTGAAACTCCACTCACAAAATAAGACTCCCCATTCTCCTGTCCCCACAGCCCCTGACAGCCACCCTTCAACTTTCTGTCACTATGATTTGACTACAGTAGACATCTCATATAAGTGGGGTGATACAATACATGTCTCTGTGACTGGCTTACTTCAAGATGTAGACTATTGGTATCTTAACTGTGCCTTCGGGTATCAGTAAGGATAGGCTGGGTCCTGCTGTGGAAACAAACAACCGAGACCATCTCCAAAGCATAAGACAACACGTTTCACTACCTGCTTATGCTACCTGTACGTTGGGGGTCAGAGAGGCCTCTGCTGGTTGCATTCGGGGACCCACTGGGATGGAGCAGCTGCCATCATGGTCTTGCTGCAGCAAAGGCTGGAGCAGCAGCTCTGCAGTGTCTTGTACCTGCACTTCCAGACCCACCCTGGAGCACCTCCCTTCTGATCTCATTGGCCAGTGCTGGTCATATGTTGCTCCCCGACACCCCACAAATACACATGAGAAAGGAAGTACAATCCTACTGAGCCAGGAGGGAGGAAGACTAGGAGTACCTGGTAAATAGCAGTAATGACCAGCACATTCAGAAAAGCTCCCTGGAGCCTGTGTTTTATTTTTATATTTTTTATTTTTTGAGATGGAGTCTCACTCTGTTGCCCAGGCTGGAGTGCAGTGGTGCGATCTCAGCTCACTGAAGCCTCCGCCTCCTGGGTTCAAGTGATTCTCCTGCCTCAGCCTCCTGAGTGGCTGGGATTACAGGTGCACATCACCACACCTAGCTACTTTTTTGTATTTTTAGTAGCGATGGAGTTTCACCATGTTGGCCAGGCTGGTCTTGAACTCCTGACCTCAAGTGATCTGCCTGCCTTGGCCTCCCAAAGTGCTGGGATTACAGGTGTGCGCCACCACGCCTGGCCTGAAGCCCTATTTTAAACAAAAATTATGTAATATGGTGGGGAAGGGAAGTCTACGAAAAAAGCATTCCCATTCCCTTTACCTGGACACAAAAATTGCTCTTATTTTTATGTGGGTTCTTATGCTTTATTATTTTCTCTTTTTTTTTTTTTGAGACTGAGTCTTGCCTGTCACCCAGGCTAGAGTACAGTGGTGCGATCTTGGCTCACTGCAACCTTCTGCCTCCCAGGTTCAAGTGATTCTCCCACCTCAGCCTCCTGAGTAGCTGGGATTACAGGCATGCACCACCACGCCCAACTAATTTTTGTATTTTTAGTAGAGATGGGGTTTCACCGTCTTGGCCAGGCTGGTCTACAAACTCCTGACCTCGTGATCCACCCACCTGGGCCTCCCAAAGTGCTGGGACTATAGGCGTGAACCACCGTGCCCAGCCTCTTATATTATTTTCAAATTATGATGCATAATTTGGAGTTTTTTTGTTTTTCACCAACTGTTGTAAATACATTTTCTTTGCTGCCGCCAGTGTTCCCATGAGCTGAATGCCACTGAGGTGATGTGTCATCAGGACAGATCCACTGTTCCACGGCACGTTTACAATTGCTTCCAGCATGTACCCTCATCACTAATGCTACTAGAGACACCTGTGCATACCATTGTTTTCTTCTCTGAATCACATCCCCCTAATAACGTCCCAGGTGTAGCATCCTGTAGCCTAAAAAATGTGAACACATTTACGGCCTTTGTTAAATCTCTTCAGGCTTAAGTCTCCCTGGAGCATCTGACAGGTAATCACTTGCTCTCAGGCCCTGGTGTTGAAGGCAAGGGAATGGTGAAAAGTTATTAAGTCTATTCCTTTTCCTTTCCAGCCACTTAGCCTGGGGACCACGGGCATAACGTGTCACTCAGGTGCTTTAGTACATGACCATTTTGGATACCTTCTCTCACCTCTTTCCCCCATTCCTATGGTTTTTAATTTCTACAAATCTGGATTCAATGTTCCAGGCTAAGCTACCTGTTGAAAAGTCTTGGGTTGGTATAAACATTTTCTGAATGGGTTCTATCCCCTCTCACCCCACTCCTTCCAACTTTAACAATATGTGATTTGTGGAAACCAACACATGAGGAGTGATGGTTCACATTTTGCAAAAAAGGATTCCTAATCACAGCTGTGAGCCACCTCACTGCACTGGTGCGATCTCAGCTAGGAAGTGGTCATGGAGGCCACACTTATTTGCAAATCACGGAAACCTGGGCTGGGGGCCAGGCATGCTCCCCTGGACAATTCAGGCAGAAGTTCTGAGATGAAGTGGCGATTACTGATTCAGTAGGAGTGAAGCCAAAGCATAAATAACCCAGGGAGAAAAGGGCATAAGGAGAGGGCTGGTCCCTTTATGACGATCACCGAGAACACCTGCAGGCGCAAGATGCTCATTAGAGTGCTGGGTAAACACTATTTATGCCCCAAAAGTGATCGTATTTGTCAAGCAGTCCAGGAACTGAATAAAGACTCAGGCTGTTTATTCTTAAGTGCCCCCTTGGCTGCTGACAATAAATAAAGCAAATGAGAAGAAAATGGCAATAAACTATTTTTTCCTGCTCATCTTCAGCCCTCTGCGATTAAAGAGGACAAACTTAGACCAAAACCCTGTCCAACAACTTTATCATTAATCTTACTTTTCAGTAACAACATCTATTCCCTTTGCTGGGTCTCTGGGATTGAAGCTTGGAGGGGCTGTGGATGATACTGGGTAGAGCCTTCATTATCCTTTCTGAGCTGAGTCACAGCCTAGGAATACGTTTAAATTTGCATTGAGGAGTCAGAGAGAAAGATGAAGGGGGTTTGAATGAAAACACTGTGTTTGCGGCAGGTGAGGTGGAGATTTAGAGGAACAAAGGCTGTTGTTATCTGTGCCTGCCATAGCACCCGAATGTGGAATGCCTTTAAGGAGTCTTTTTTTTTTTTTTTTTGGAGACAGGGTCTCACTCTCTCACCCAGGCTTGACCCCCCGGGCTCAATCAATCCTCCCACCTCAGCCTCCTGAGTAGCTGGGACTGCAGGCGCTTGCCACCACACCCAGCTAATTTTTGTATCTTTTGTAGATGGGATTTTGTCACGTTGCCCTGGTCTCCAACTCCTGGACTCAAGTGATCCACCCACCTTGGCCTCCCAAGTGCCCCAAAGGGATGAGCCACTGCGCCTGGTCTAAGGTGTCATCTTTAAAAAATATCACTGTTTTTTTTTTCTTTTTTTTCTGAGACGGAGTCTCTCTCTATCGCCCAGGCTGGAGTGCAGTTGCGCGATCTCGGCTCACTGCAACCTGCTTCCCGGGTTCACGCCATTCTCCTGCCTCAGCCTCCCGAGTAGCTGGGGCTACCGGCGCGCCCGCCACCACGTCCAGCTAATTTTTTTTTTGCATTTTTAGTAGAGACTGGGTTTCACTGTGTTAGCCAGGATGGTCTCAATCTCCTGACCTCGTGATCTGCCTGCCTCAGCCTCACAAAGTGCTGGGATTACAGGTGTGAGCCACCGCGCCCAGCCATCACCGTTTTCAATAGAGATTGTGGAGACCTGAAGGTATGCATATAAGGCAGGCTAAGTGCCTCTGAGAAGCAGTGTGGGAAATGTCAGGCCTCTGAGCCCAAGCCAAGCCATCGCATCCCCTGTGATTTGCACGTATACGCCCAGATGGCCTGAAGTAACTGAAGAATCACAAAAGAAGTGAATATGCCCTGCCCCACCTTAACTGATGACATTCCACCACAAAAGAAGGTAAATGGCCGGTCCTTGCCTTAAGTGATGACGCTACCTTGTGAAAGTCCTTTTCCTGGCTCATCCTGGCTCAAAAAGCGCCCCCACTGAGCACCCTGCGACCCCCACTCCTGCCCGCCAGAGAACAAACCCCCTTTGACTGTAATTTTCCTTTACCTACCCAAATCCTATAAAACGGCCCCACCTTTATCTCCCTTCGCTGACTCTCTTTTTGAACTCAGCCCGCCTGCACCCAGGTGATTAAAAGCTTTATTGCTCACACAAAGCCCATTTGGTGGTCTCTTCACACGGACGCGCATGAAACGAAATATTGGAAACAGGCCAGAAAGTTTGCAGAGCTATCGAGAGCAGGAGCCTGGTGCTCTCCAGGTGGCGTAAGCTTAGTAGGGAAACCTTTAAATAAGGCCTGGAAACCACCTCAAGGCCAATTCGCAAATGAGGTCTGAGGCCGGTGTGGTACAGCTTCAAAATGCATCCCCCAAAGGGGACTTCTCTGCCAGAAGAAAGCATTCCCTGAGCTCTCTCCTAGGGAATGAGGTCCCAGGAAGGCTTGGAGAGGAGAGAAGCCAGGCAGTGGGAGGGGAGAGGACTTGCCTGCAGGCCTGGGTTCTGAAATTCTTGTCTCCTGCTGGCCAAGAGTCTACTCACGTGACCTCTTGTAAAGCGCCCTCAGAAACAGATCCTGGCTTTGTTTCCGCCCAGCCCCTTTTGCTTGTTAGCGTATGCAAATGTGACTCTTAATGCAAGCAGGGTTTGTTTTCCAGACTCAAGAGCTGAACATTCAAGTGGGATCAAGAGGGGGACTTGGCTTTTTGTGCCTTCATGAACAGCAGGACTCCTAGGGGGCCTGTAATTCAGAGCCGAATTTTACTGTCAAAATTTTAAAGAGGGGTAAATTAACCTGAAGAGCAGACAACTCGTTTCCCCAGCTGCTGACTCACTGACAGTGGCTGTGTACGAACTGCCTTTCTGTGTTTACACATGGACATATTTGGCCTAAGAGGAATGCTTTGATTTGGGGTGGGGGGAGGGGAACTAAATAAATAATAAACCACTCTTTTGATGTCAGTCAAGTCCTAACACCATTGAGAAATAATGATCAAATGCAGGCTAAAGCTTTATGTCTTTCAATGTCTACAAGACCATTTCAGTATTTAGGAAATATAATGAAAGACACATAAAGGAGAGATCATCCACAGCCTCCCATCCTAGAGGCAAAGCCCCTGGTCTGGAGATGACCTTCAGGTTCGCAGTGTTACAATAGGTGGCTGTTCGGACATGGGTGGGGCAGGAGCAGAGGGCTCCCCCTACCCACCAGGAATGTCAGGCGACCATCAGGTGGTGGTCAGGTGGTTAACTGTCTCTCTAAAATAATAACTGGTTGCAGCCAGCACCTAGGAAAGGCAGTCTCCCAGTAAAGAGAAACACCTGAAACTGGTGAGCAGCAGCTTCCCAATAAGATCTCAGGAGTTGGGCGAGTGGGCTCAAACATGCACAAGAAGAGGCAACGTGGCGGAATTTAACTGGTACACCACTTTCTAGGGATGTGTGACTGGTAAGGGAAGAATGCCTCAGCTGAGCACACGTGTAACTCCAGTAAACACACTGCACATGCCACCCCTCCCAAGCACTAGCAGGCCACTGCACCCATCCCAAGGGAAGAATCAGAGGAGAAGAGATGTAAGACCCTGGAAGAATGTCAACGCATAAAACCCCAAGTCAAAAGTCAAAGAGTGCACTTGATCTCTCAAGTCGCCAGCTTGGCCCTCTTCCAAGTGCACTTTACTTCCTTTTGTTCCTGCTCGAAAGCTTTTCCATAAACTTTCATTCCTCTCTAAAACTTGTCTTCGGCTGGGTGCGGTGGCTCACGCCTTTAATCCCAGCACTTTGGGAGGCTGAGGAGGGTGGATCACGAGGTCAGGAGTTCAGGACCAGCTTGGCCAAGATGGTGAAATCTCATCTCTACTAAAAATACAAAAATTAGCCAAGCGTGTTGGCAGGTGCCTGTAATCCCATCTACTAAGGAGGCTGAGGCAGAAAATTGCTTGAACCTGGGAGGTGGAGGTTGTCATGAGCTGAGATCTCGCCACTGCACTCCAGCCTGGGGCGACAGAGCAAGACTCCGTCTCAAAAAAACAAATAAACAAAAAAAACGAAAACAGCTTGTCTTAGGCACTCACTCTACCTGATGCCCCCGCAGTCAAATTCTTTCTTCTGAGGAGGCAAGAACTGAGGTTGCTGCAGCCTCATAGGGATGCGCCACCGCTAACAACAGGACCCAGAGCCTCTTCCTCTGTGGCCTCAGGCCTCCTACTCCCTCCCTCTCTAGCTCGACTCTGTCCTAGCCCTCCTGGCAGCTTCCATTTCTTAAACACGGCTGCACACTCCCTGGCCTTAGGGCCTTCGCGCGGTGGCTCCCTCTGCCTGGAATGCTCTTTCAACAGTTGTGCACACAGACATCCCCATACTTCCTTTAGGTCTTAACCTTATACTCTCTGGCCATTCTAGCTAAAATTTCAAGCTCTCCCAACACTATCTTCTTTCCTGCTTTATTACTTTTCTTCCTAGCTTATCTCTGCTGTGTTATACATTTTCCTTATCTAACCTGTCTGCTGTCTCCCCTCCTCTAAGCTGTAAGCTTCACGAAGGTAAGGATTCTCGTGTTTTGTTCACCCTTATGGCCGTGCACATCGTAAGCATTCAATGAATAAATACGTAGTGAGTGAATGAATAAATGAGTCAACAGACGTAACATGTGGGAAGGGAAGACTTTTTTCCCCAGAAACAAAGATGTCTTTGGGGGTGGCTCTGCCACACAGCATGGCCATCTCTTTCCATTGTCTCTAAGGCTTCTGGCTATGGAGAGTCACAGGTCTTGGCACTAGCATGTGAGTGCTGGGAATTATAAAAAGCTGCCCACGGCAGAATCATGTTTAGCATAAGGCAGAGATCTACTGGGTGATTACCAAGCCTGCTTCCCCTGCTGAGCTCTCAGATATGCTATACTTCCTGCCTCTTTGTGTCCCAGTGGGGCCAAGTGGCCAGTGGAATCTTGGTGGAAGTAATACATGCCATTTCTAGGCCAGCCCCTAAGAAATCCTATGTGACTGATCATGCGCTCGGCTGAAAGGAGGAGGAATTAGTGGAGAAATCTGAGACCCTAAAAGGTAGTAGGGCTGACGGATAGGAGAAACCTGGGTCCTTGAATGACCCTGTGGGTCAGTGCCCCACCCCCACATAGGACTTTGCCAAGGATGTGTCCTACGTGGGGGTGGACCCTGACCCACAGAGTCATTTAAGGACTCAGGTTTCTCGCATCCATCAGCACCACCATCTCGTAGGGTCTCAGATTTCTCCAATAATTCCTCCTAATTTTAGCCGAGAACATGAGGACAGTCATAAAGGATGTCTTAGGGGACAGGCCTAGAAGTGGCAGCTAGTACAACTCACACTGATGACACAGATATTAAGGCCATTAGAAAGTGCCATGTTAGGCAATAAGGCACATGGTTATCTAGTACATGTTACATCATAAGAGAAAGCTAATTTACTTTCCTTAACTGGAAGTTCAGCCTCACTGGACTTCTGTGAAAATTACAATGAATTGCCAAGGGTGAGATAGGAGGAGATGGGGAGAAACTATTAAAACACTTCTTCAAGGTAACTGTCTTCTTCCTTAAATACTACTACTAATTACACACATGGGCAGCAGCTGGGGCAATCTTTGCAGACAAACTTGTACGGAACCATATAACCCAACCCCAGTTTTAAGATACTGAAAACTTAGAGGCCACTGCTGTCATCAACGTGCACATTCCTTTTTTCTTTTTTGAGACCGTCTCACTCTGTTGCCCAGGCTGCAGTACAGTGGTACGATCTTGGCTCACTGCAGCCTCTGCCTCTCAGGCTTAAGCAATTCTCATGCCTCAGTGGCCCAAGTAGCTGAGTTTACAGACGTGCACCACCACGCCTGGCTAATTTTTGTATTTTTAGTAGAGATGGGGTTTTGCCATGTTGACCAGGGTGGTCTCAAACTCCTGACCTCAGGGGATCCTCCTGCCTCGGCTTCCGAAAGTGCTGGGATTACAGCCATGAACCACTAAGCCTGGCCAACATGCACATTTCATAATGTGAAACCGACACTGTCTACACTCAGGTTGTAGCTTTCAATTTGGAGTTTCTATGACCAGAGATAATTTCTGTGCATACTGAACATGATCCACTTTGAAGGGGGCGTTTCTCCCTCTTTCGCCTGGGTCAGGGAAGTCACGCCAACACTAGCCGCACTAAAACGTCAGGTCCTGCTCTCGAGGCCCAACCAGAGCTGAAGTATTCACATAACACAGCAATAAACAAATATGAAAATGTAGCAAAACATTACCTGCCCAGCAAGCATTTCATACAACAGGACACCATAGGCCCACCAGTCCACAGATTTTCCATACGGCTGATAAGCGATTATCTGTGTGAAAACAAACACATCAATTACATTTAGTGGTAAGTCCAACAGCCCCTGTCAGAACAGGTAAGTCAAGCAGGTAGGCATTTATACACTCAGTTCATGCAGATGAGGTGCTAAGATCTGTCTTTGATGTTACACCAAGGGAAGAGGACCCTTCAATTCAGACACACGGAGAACTATCACCCCGTGATTCACTGCCCACAGCTGGTTTGGGGAATCTTGTTCTGAATCCGCCTGGAGATGCCACAGCACTGTCTGAAGGTAGTTTTAATTATCCTCACTGACAGAAAGTATGTGGACACTGAGGTGGATTTAATTTTGAGAAAAAGCCAGAGGCTGCTCACACCTCTAATCCCAGCACTTTGGGAGGCCGAGGCAGGAAGAATGCTTGGGTCCAGGAGTTTGAAACCAGCTTGGGCAACATAGTAAGATCCTGTCTCTATTAAAAAAATTTTTTTAATTAAAAAAAAAAAGGAACAGCCAGAGCTCATTCAGAGTTTGAGTCTGACACATAGGATGAAAAAACTATGTAACAGGGCTTTACTAAGAGTATGACGATAAGGAAACATTGTAGTTTTCTTGTGTGGCACAGAGAAGTGCAATGATGATATACATTCAGTCTGTTGAAAAACAGAAGTTTTAAAACATTTTTAAAAAGACAAAATGTAGTAAGCAAATATAATATCTAGAGCCAAATGCAACAAAGAAAATTTGAAACAACTGGGAAAATTAAGATACAATCTGGATGTCAGATGATACTGAGGACTTACCATTCATTTTGTTAGGTGGCATAATGGTATGTTGACTAGTTAGAAAACATGTTTTTTAGCTGGGTGTGGTGGTGTGAGTCTGGAGTCCCAGCTACTTGAGAGGCTGAGGCAGGAGGATCACTTGAGCCCAAGAGTTTGAGGCTAGCCTGGGCAACGTAGCAAGACTCTGTCTCTTAAAAAGTAATAATAATATTACAACATTTTTAAAGTGTGCTTATCAGTTAGAAATGAGTATATTTATGGGTGAAATAGATAAGAGATAAAGTATTTATGGGTGAACTGACATGATATCTTAAATTAAAAAAAAACACTTCAATAAATGAGGTGGGAGAAAAATAGATGAAATGAGTTGGCAAATGCTGGCAGCTGTTGAAATTGGGTGATGGGTCCACAGGGAGCTCATTCTACTCTTCCTGCTACCTTTGTGGCTATCAGAAGTACTAGAATAATTCTATAACCTCCCTTCGTGGAAGGGAGTAACATGGATTCGAATTTCTAAGTATGGCAGGGCTTATTAAAACACTGGCTTCATTACCTCTCAGGTAGGCTGTGTACCTGCTGCACACAATTCCCAGACCCATGGATCACACGCCAGGATTCAAGGTCAAGACACACCAACAGGTACTCAGCATAACCATTCTGCCATTTCGCTTACAATTTTTACTTAGAAATGTTCTGGGATTTTTTTTTTAATGGCCCAGAATGTCTAATTAAATGTCCTCAGACATAAAACTTTCTGCATGTCTGCCCACTTTCATTTCTTTAATGTATTACTAACATTTCTGCATGTAGAATGAGAAACACGAGCACCAACAGTTTGTCTAAGTGTGGGCAGCAACAAGGGTAAACAAAATTAGATCTGGCACCTTTGTAGCTCATTTCCTTGACAAGAAAATGATATAAACATAGGAACTTACAAGGGGTCTCTAATCTTTTACAACCTTTGTTCTGCACATTCTCTTCTGAAAACTTGGAAAATACACACATAAAAAACCCCAAGAAATGAGTCTCCAGTCTATTACCCGGAGATGATACATCTCATTCCAGTTCCCAGACAAACTTTTGCATCAAAGGAGTTGCATATTTTTATAACCTTTGATACAATGGTAAATTGCTCTCCCAAAAGGACTGGACTGAATTTATCTCCCTGATACCAATGTCATTATATTTTCCATTACCAGGTAAAACCATTCTGTTAAAAATAATCTTTTTGTGCTTTTTAAAAAAATTCCAGAAGCCATGCATGCTCATTAAAGAACAATTAGAAAGAAAATGAAAAGCTAAAGAAATAAGGAAGCGGCGGGCGCGGTGGCTCATGCCTGTAATCCCAGCACCTTCGGAGGCCAAGGCGGGCGGATCATGAGGTCAAGAGATGGAGACCACCCTGGCCTACATGGTAAAACCCCATCTCTACTAAAAATACAAAAATTAGCTGGGCATGGTGATGCCTGCCTGTAGTCCCAGCTACTTGGGAGGCTGAGGTAGGAGAATCGCTTGAACCCGGGAGGCGGAGGTTGCAATGAGCCAAGATTGTGTACCACTGCACTCCAGTCTGGGCAAGAGAGCAAGACTCCATCTCCAAAAAAAAAAAAAGAAGAAATAAGGAAGTAAAATTGTTTATGATCACTATCCAGAAATATTAATGTTATTTTCATATAAAACCTTTCCATATTTTTTCTAGGTGTGATATATGTGTGCATATGCATTAAAAACTGAATTATGTGAACCTGCCATTCTGTGGTCAGTTTGTTTATTTAATAATATATTACGAGTATCTTGACAAGACCTTTGACTATTTCTGCAAAATAAATTCCTGTCAATAGAATTGGTGGGTCAAAATAAATGCTTCTAACTCAAAAGTAAAACTTTTTAAGACACATTGCTGGCCAGGGGCAGTGGCTCATGCCTGTAATTCCAGCACTTTGGGAAGCCGAGGTGGGTGGATTACTTGAGGTCAGGAGTTTGAGGCCAGCCTGGCCAACATGGTGAAACCCTGTTTCTACTAAAAATACAAAAAAGTTAGCCGGGTGTGGTGGTGCATGCCTGTAATCCCAGCTACTCGGGAGGCTGAGGCAGCAGAGTTGCTTGAACCCATGAGGCAGAGGTTGTAGTGAGCCAAGATCGCCCCCACTGTACTCCAGCCTGGGTGACAGAGTAAGACGCTGTCTCAAAAAAAAAAAAAAAAAAAAAAAAAAGACACATTGCCAGGTTACTCAAAACAGTAGCACGTTCACTCCCACCAGTAAACAAGCGCCCACTTTCCAAATTCTCAAACTTCTGGCCTTAAGATTATCCCAATTATCTTCCCAGACACGTGCATCTTCATCTAAGCCAGCCCAGTCTTTGGCAAGGAACTCCTCAAACTCATCGTCTTCACCAAGAGACCTAGGTCTATCGGCTGCTTTTTCTCTGACACTGCAACCGTCCACATCCAATACTTCCCAGATCAGCAGGAAAGTTGGAACCCTCACTCTTCCTCAACACAGCTGCCCCCATTGCTACTGCTGCCGTGGCAGACACTACCATAGAGCTAGAAACATTTAGACACTTACTTCTACCTGGATCAGAAAGAAGGTGCTATATTAATTTTAGGACTACCTTTAAGTCTTTAAAGGGGGCCAGTCAGGGGGCGTTGCTGATCTTGGCTGGGTGCTTACACATCTGGGAGTCAGCTAAATGCTGGCTGATCTAGGCTGGTGCCATTGTAATCACTGGGCAATTCTGTTTCCATTTGTTTTTTTGAAGTTAGAACAGAAAACACAGCACTGCTATACCATACAAACACAGACTGACTATATAATTTCCCAATTGCCTAGATTAAAAAATTGTGAAAAACTTAAAATTAGCAAGTGTCTGAACAAATGTTTACATGGAAGCTTTCCTACTCCAGCATTCTACTTTTAAATATCCTATCATATTACCTCCTATGGGAGATACTGCCATAGTATATTTAATAACTTTGTTTAATGAATAATGAATAAATAGATTAGTGAATGGATGCATGAATGAACAAATGAACTTACACATACTTGGATCTGTTTCTTTTCTTTCCATCTGTTTCTCTAGTGGCATTCTCTATTTCCTGCAACTAAATAGCAGAAGCTGTGCCAACTAGATATGTACAAATCTGAGAGGAAATATAAAGTATTCCCAAGAATGGAAGCATTCCACGCATGGGAAACTCTGCTTATCCAGAAAAACCAGGGGGATAATTAAATGAGTGAATGTAAATGGATTTTGTTTGAAAACTGTAGGGTGGTAGGTAAACATCAAGCACTGCTATAATTTTGATCAAATGATAAGTCTCTTCCATTTATCTTAGTGGGAAATCTTCAATTGGTCAAACTGGAAAATATCATTTTAAAAAAGACTTGAATCAAAGGATTAACGAGCCCAACGATTTTCTCTGAAAAGGATCACAAGACCCAATGTCTCGGCTTAGGGCTGTTCTCTAAAATAATAGTCTAAGAAAATGTGACAAGTTTCCACAAACATAATTATTGTCTCACATACCTTGCCCCTATCAACAGAGTCTTTGTAGAGCCGCAAATTATAAAATTAAAGAAAAACACACTCTGTGATGCTAGGTGGGAAATGTGGCTTTCCCCAAACAAAATTTGCAAGGGAGAAAAGCTTGTGCAGCAGGCCACACTGTTCTCAAGATGGTCCTGGGGGACTAGAATGCTAAAGGATAAATGCATAGGAAAAAAATTAACATATTTGTAACTCAGCAGCTAGCTACTGACGTACTTCTCTAACAGTTCAAGCCAAAGCAAAGTATTAAACACAGGAAAATTAAGATCTGATTCATACTGGCTATTTGGAAATGCTATTTTTTTTTTTTTTTTTTGAGATAGTGTCTTGCTCTGCTGCCCAGGCTGGAAGGCAGTGGCATAATCATAGCTCAATGCAGCCTCAACTCCTGGGCTCAAGCAATCCTCCCACCCAGCCTCCTAAGTAGCTGGGACCACAGGCATGCGCCATCGAACCCAGATAATTTTTTAACAATTTTTTTTTAGAGAGACAGGATTTTGCTTTGTTGCATAGGCGTGTTGGGATTACAGGTATAAGCCACCATGCCCAGCCTGGAAATGCCTATTTTAACTGAAATGAGTCGTCCCTTCCACAGCCCCTCAGTCTAAAAGATCAAGAGCTGATTTATACACTGGATTCTCATTTCAAACGAACAAAAACAAAGCCATTTCCTTGAGAATAGTGGCAGTGTCAAGTCTGCTTATCCATTCTCCACTTAGTACATGCTTAGTACACTTAACCTACACCCTTAAGCAAAGGAAAAAAATCCATTAAAACTGCTCGGCTAACTCCTGAAAGCCACTGCTTACCTCTCGATATGGTTTGTGTCCATAAACCATATCGTGTCCCCACCCAAATCTCATCTCAAATTGCAATCCCCACCTGTCGGGCGGAAGGGCCTGGAGGGAGGTGATTGGTTCATGGGGGCGGATTTCCCCTTGCTGTTCTCCATGATAGTGAGTGTGTTCTCACAAGATCTGATGGTTTAAAAGTGTTTGGCACTTCCCACCTTGTTCTCTCTCTCTCCCCTGCTCCGCCATGGTAAGACATGCTTACTTCCCCTCTGCCTTCTGCCATGATTGTAAGTTTCCTGAGACCTCCTAGTCATGCTTCTTGTTAAGCCTCTTTACTTCAGAAATTACCCAGTCTCAGGTAGTTCTTTATAGCAGTGTGAAAATGGACTAATTGCAGTGGGGGGATAATTTCACTTCAATTCCAGTGGTGTAAAACCTAGGTTAATGGCAAAGATAAACCTACCCCAGAAAGCAAACTTAAAAATGAAAAGGGGACAGGTGCAGTGGCTCATGCCTGTAATCCCAGCACCTCAGGAGGCCGAGGCAAGAGGATCACTTGAGTCCAGGAATTGGAGACCAGCTTGGGCAACATAGCAAGACCCTAATCTCTACCAAAAAAAAAAAAAAAAAAAAAAAGAAAAAAATGGCTGGGCATGGTGGCTCATGCTTGTAATCCCAGCACTTTGGGAGGCCGAGGTGGGTGGATCACTTGAGGTCAGGAGTTTGGGACCAGCGTGGCTAACATGGTGAAACTCCGTCTCTACTAAAAATACAAAAATTACCTGGGTCCAGTGGCACACACCTGTAATCCCAGCTACTCAGGAGGCTGAGGCAGGAAAATGGGAGGCAGAGTTTACAGTGAGCTGAGATCGTGCCACTGTACTCTAGACTGGGCAACAGAGAGAGACTCCATCTCAAAAACAAAACAAAACAAGTCAGTGGGAAGATGATTAATAGGATATCATATTGCCATATCAGAGAATAAATTAGAATGAAAGGAGCAAACCCTCAGCATCAGATAGTATTCCCCAAACAGCCCACGTGCTCCCCTACATTTCATAATCTCCTCTGCTTTGGAGCCACGTGACTAGTTCTGGCCAATGGACAGGGAGAGGAAGTGATGTTGCCCTTTTGGGTTGAGGCAATTAAAAGCCCATTTGCCTCCTGTCACTGTGATTCTAGGGGCCACCTGTTCCAGATAGCTCAGCCACAAGATGGAGGAGGGTTGCCTGATTTGCATCAGACTGTGTGTGAGCAGTAAGGAAATATTGGTTGTGTTAAGCCACCGAGATTTCAGGGATTGCTGTGGCAGCAAGAGTTGTCCATTCTAAAAATTTCTTCCTTTATGTAAGCGAATCACACGATCTCAGCTTTTCTACAAATCCTGTCCTGACCAAGTAGAAGGGCAATAGAAATTCTCTTTGGGTGAGTGAAAGTCCACTTTCTGGGCACCTACTGCAGGTTGTACCCACTACACACATCTTGTGTAATCTGATGATGCAGAGTTGTTATCACAGTCCGTCTTCACTCCGTACCAGCAGTAAGTTCTTGGAAATTGTGATTTTAAGCAAAACAACATACGGCAGGTCCTCAAATAACATCATTTCCTTATAATGCTGATGAGGGAGAAAAACCTAGTTTTGTTATACATCATTTCACTTGAAGTCACAGTTTCCAAGAACCTATCGATAATGTTAAGTGAGGTCTTACTGTATTCTCATTTTATAGGGAGAAAATAGGTTCTGGAAGTTTAGAGACTTGCTCAAAGCCAATCAATTAATATGTGGAACTGAATATTGACAAATTTATTTTAAAGATACAATTTCATCTTTTCAATGTGTTTTCAAATACATCGATACTGGGATTAATGAAATATTAATCAAAGGGCCCTGAGGATTAAAGAGATTTATTGGAAAGCATCATTTCAATTGTTTTAAGTAACTATATTTCAAAAGCACTTGAATAAAATTTGCTCTTGTAACTATGTTAAACTATGTTTAACTTTGTTAAAGCCAGTCCCCACCATCTGTGTATGTTATATTACTTGGTGTTTCATTATAGATGGATTTCTCTTGTTGTCCAGGCGAGAGCAAGGGTGCAATATCACTCAACCTCTGCCTCCAGATTCAACAATTCTCTTCCCGTTTGTTTTTAACAGAAGCAGGGCTGAAGCACCAGTGTTGTTGCGTGTTCAGGTAAAGGATCAGTGAAGGCTGAACAAAGGAGGTTATACTTTGTTTCCTATCCTATATTCTACAGTGCCTGAGCAGTCTTGCCAACCACATCTCTCCGCTTGGGTGATGGAAACTGATGTCCGAATCTGGAAAGCCATCAATAGGCAAGGGTGTGGGAGCCCTGTTTCTGGTCAGAAGGATTCATGAATCCTAAAAGCCACGGACACCTGATAGGTTTTCCTTTAAGTTCTACAACAAGTTGGCTCCCAGCTGGCTCTTCATTTTCTATTTCCAAGGCATTAAATTCCCATGACTCCTTCTGATAACACGCTCTCCTTCCTCCAAGGCTTACCAAAAGCACGATGCCAAGCGCCAAGGCTCGTTTTTCTTGCGACAGCACTTATCCTCATCAGCTGCATAGAGTCCGTCTGCTCAGCCACTGGGCCAAGATTACAAAGTCACTCTGAACACTGCAGTGCCTTCAATTGTAACAACAGGATGGGGTTTAGAATCTAGCCAGAGCATTTCTTCCCAGAGAAACGTGTCACCTTTGGCTTGTGTACCAGATAACACAGGAGGTCCTGAAGATCTAAGATACAGATATAGGGCATAACCTCACCACTGCAAATTCATTTTTGGAATAAAGCATATCTTTCCCTCAATGAGCAGCTGTGGTTAATAAATACCTACGGTTAACCAAAGCCTCACTGTAAAAGGGAAAATGGTGTTAGAGAGCCCCACTGGAAGATAAACATTCAGATACACTGACTTAGGATGTTGGCTATACTGTCCCTATTCAGCTGTCTAGAGCCACTATCCAATACAGTGGCCACTGGCCACTTGTGGTTTCTGAGCAGATGAAACGTGGCTAGTCCAAACTGAGATGTGCTGTAGGTGTGAAATCCATATCATATTTTGAAGACTTAGTATAAAAAATGCAAAATAGCTCATTATATAAATATAAATATATATTTACATTTATATCTATATATATTATATTTATATATATATATATATTTTTTAAGACAAAGTCTTGCTCTGTCACCCAGGCTGGAGTGCAGTGACATGATCTCGGCTAACTGCAACCTCTGCCTCCCAGGTTCAAGCGATTCTCCCGCCTCAGTCTCCCGCGTAGCTGGGATTACAGGCACCCATCATTATGCCTGGCTAATTTTTATATTTTTTGTAGAGATGGGGTTTCACCATGTTGGCCAGGATGGTCTTGAACTCCTGATTTCAGGTGATCTGCCTGCCTCAGCCTCCCAGAGTGCTGGGATTGAAGGCATGAGCCACCATGACTGGCCTTCATTAAATGTTTTTATTAATAAATTAACTTCATCTGTTTCCTTTCCAACTTGTTAAAAACTTGTCTGCTAAACGCAGTTTTGGCTTGTATTTTACTTTTGTTGGACAGTGCTGGCTGAGACCATCTGATTTCCACCAGCTCCTACGGCCCGTTCTGGTTCTCTGGCTCTCACTGGTCTAGGGATCCAGCTTTGGGCTGAGGACCAGGTTCAGAGACCATGGAATGGATGAGGAGACTCTCTTGTCTGTCCCCTATGCGGATAAGAGCAGGTGTCTCTGGCGCTTGTGGGCCAATGCGGGCTTGCAGCCAAGCCTGGGGCTGCCTGATATCCTGAAGCCCCAGGCAAGGGGCTGCGACGGCAATCTGGTTTCCCATAATGGAGAAACTCACAAAAGGAGAGGCAGAGTTGGCAAGAAGGGCTAGAGCTGGCGGATTTCCCCGCCGCACATGGGAGGTTGAGCTGTGGCTTCAAAGACAGACCCCCAACAGGGCCACTGTCATTCAATTTTACTGCTATTTGTCCTTTAGATCATTATTATTATACTTACAAGAGCCAACTGCTTGGGGCAATGTCAGCATGTTACAAATGGCTGCCTGTCTTGTAAAAGTGAGATGTGAATGAACTTTCTTCCAGCCCGGGAACAGGACCAGGGCATTAAAGGGACCAGGGGGTAGCTTCTTGTCTTGTACAAGGCCAACGGCCTGCAGCAGCTGGAAGGGTGTCGCTCCAAGGCCACCAAGCCTTCCACTCTCTACCAGGGCTTCACACTCACATGCCTCCCAGAGAGTGTGGGACTCCAGGAGCTTTCTAACTTCTGAAAGCTCAAGCCTGGGAGAGCTTGAGGACGGCACAGGAAGGTTTTAGATGCCACTGGCAATATTAACAGTAGCTGTAACCAACATCACCACCGTAGGCATGTGCTGAGAGCCAGGCTCTTTAGCTCTGAAGCTCACCTAATCCTCATAAGGCCCATTGCAAAGATGAGGAAATAAGGTACAGAGAGGCAGCGTAGCTTGCCCAGCATTACACAACTCACAAGCAGCAACGCTTGGATTAGAATCCTGGTCATCGGCTTTGGCATCCATACTTCTGACTCTTTTTCTATACTGAAGGCCTTGATCCAGTGTGGTTCCCTATACAGCTATGGTGGGTACTCGCCCAGTTTACATGACTCCTGCTGAAAAGGGGCCCAAATGCTTAACAGGATCAAAACAGCCAAGATGCCTTCAATCAGGAGCTCTTGGCTCTAAAGGATTTTTCTTGAAGGAACCCATGGACCTATAAAGTATGTGTGTGGAGATTCACTCTCCTGTTCTTGGCTGCACTTGAACTGGGATTTTACTCTTCATTTTTGTGCTGTACATACACACCAAACCCATAGAGCCCAATCTTCAATAAAAGGCCTGGCCACAAAAGCCTCTTCCCAAGCTGTCATTACAAAATACCGGTGGCCTTTATGCATAAAACACGCTCACGTCCTTTTACTGTTTCAGGGAAACAAAGAATACCCTTTCCTTTTTTTTCAAAAAACAAAAACATTTTGTTGGAAAAATTACATTTGTTTTGAAAAACATCATCCATTCCCAAAGATAGAACACAGGACCCCAGAGGCATTCTTTACATGTAACATGGTCAAAGCACTGTCTGACACGTCCAAACAGCACCATTTGGAAAGAAAGAAGACAGGCCTGAAGGTTTTCTGGGTGTTCTGATCTGACAGCTGGGATCTTGAGTTTGGTAACTATGTCCTCTACTTGCTCCTGTGGGGCCCACAACTCCTGGAGCCTTTGTCATGTCTACTGAGACTGTCTGCCCCTACTCAACCCAGACCTCTCCCTGGTTGGGGCTGGGCCATCCACATCTGTACCCAGCACCAGAACCTCAGGCACAGGGCAGACACAAGGTTGTGTTGGAGAACTAGTGGATCTGATCCAAGACCACTCCATAGACACTGCCTGCCTCTCAAGTGCAAAATCAAAAGGGCTGTTAGAATTGCTGGATTGCTAAGTCTGAAGGGATGATTTGGAAAAATGTTTTCAAGCTGGGCGCAGTGGCTCATGCCTGTAATCCCAGCACTTTGGGAGGCCAAGGCGATAGGATCACTTGAGGTCAGGAGTTTGAGACCAGCCTGGCCAACATGGTGAAACTCTTGTCTCTACTAAAAATACAAAAATCAGCTGGACGTGGTGGCACATGCCTGTGATCCCAGCTACTTGGGAGGCTGAGGCAGGAGAATCGCTTGAACCCAGGAGGTGGAGGTTGAGGGAGCCATGATGCACTGCACTCCGGCCTGGGTAACAGAGTGAGACTCCGTCTAAAAAAAAAAATAAAGTAAAAAAGGTGTTTTTGGGGTTCTGAAGAGGATCCTGAGGCTCAAAGTGGCACAGTGGCTTGCTGAGGTCATTGGGCTGGTTAGCAGCAAGGTCAGGAAGAGAGAGGCCTCAGGTCTCCTGACCGTGTCCTCTTTTTAAAGCATCAGAACAGAGACCAGAGTGTCATAAACAGAAAGCCCTGCAGCAGGGGAGAAGTGAAACACCCCCAACTCTCAATCGAGATACTTCCTAATCAAACTCCTTTCCAATGGCATAGCCAAGCTCAGAATACAAGCGGGAAGCAGAATGGGGTGAGAGAGCTCTGAACCCAACTGCTGGAGGCCAGGAGCTGTGTGACTTTGGGCAAGTTGGTTAGCCTCTCTGAGCTTCCATTTCCTCAGCTGTGATCTTGGGATTTCAGCATCCACCTGACAAGTAGGTGGTGGGGATTAAATGGCATTCTGTGCATTAAAATGTGCTTACTGCAGCTGAGTATACATAACTCCATACTGCCTAACATTAGAAATAAGAACTGGCCTACCAGAAATAAGCAGGTGGGTGAAAGTTATTCAAGGAAATAAACTAAACTTGGCTCAGAGGGGGACAGCGGAAACATTCTCGTATATGTTAAACACTCAAATGATTGCTGACACCTGGAAATTCTTAAGCGACAATAAACCTTCCATTCATTCTTTCAGCAAATATTAATTTACTGTGTACCAGACATAGCAAATCAGAAGTGAATCAGGTAATCAGGTACAGAAGTGAATCAAACAGATTTTTAAAAAATCTCCCCTCAGGCAATTAAATTGATTTTTACTAGAGCAGCAAAATTCAGGCTTCTCTGTTTTCTCATGGTATTAGAACACCCTCCTTAGCCCTCTCCTTTGCTCACTCCCACTGAGTATGGCTGACTGTACATTTCTATGGGTTGGGCACTCTGCTAGGTATCACAGATTACCAAACTAACCGGGAAAACAGACAAATACGCTAAGATATGATATCCAAGATCAAGGATCTTACTACATCACATGGGAAATGACTGCAATATTTGAAGTCCTTGGACAAAGTGCATTATATAAAAATAAAGAAAACTGGCCAGGCACAGTGGCTCACGTTTGTAATCCCAGCACTTTGGGAGGCCAGGGTGGGCAGATTACTTGAGGTCAGGAGTTCAAGACCAGCCTGTCCAACATGGTGAAACCCCATCTCTACAAAAATACAAAAATTAGTCGGGTGTGGTGGCAAGTGCCTGTAATCCCAGCTGTTCGGGAGGCTGAGGCATGAGAATTGCTTGAACCCGGGAGGTGGAGGTTGCAGTGAGCCAAGATCGTGCCACTGCACTTTAGCCTGGGCAACAGAGCGAGACTCCATCTCAACAACAACCACCACCAAATAAATAAGAAAAATAAAATTACAAGATTAAAAACAAAGACTAGAGTTCAAACTATGTATCTTTTTTTTTTTTTTTTTTTTTGAGACAGAGTCTTGCTCTGTCACCAGGCTGGAGTGCAGTGGTGTGATCTTGGCTCACTGCAACCTCTGCCTCCTGAGTTCAAGTGATTCTCCTGCCTCAGGCTCCTGAGTAGCTAGGACCACAGGCACACACCACCACACCCGACTAATTTTTGTATTTTTAGTAGAGACTGAGTTTCACCATGTTGGCCAGGATGGTCTCAATCTCTTGACCTTGTGATCCGCCCATCTCAGCCTCCCAAAGTGCTGGGATTACAGGCCTGAGCCAATGTGCCCAGCCTATGTATTTTCTATTTAGACAAAAATTGTGGCTCTATGTAGAATTGGTGAAAACAGAAAATGATCTAATAGTAATTACACCAATGAAAGTGCTTTAAAATCTATTTAGAGTAACCACCTTTTTTTTTTTTTTTACCTCCCTATAAGAATAGGAAGCAAACAGCAGAACAGCCTAAGTACCCCTCCCACAAAAGGTCAGAGGAGGATCAAATGAAGGCAGTGTTTGCAATTGTTTATACTGGCTTCAAACAGCAGTTAATTCCTACTCTGCATGTTGGATTCAACTTGCTATTATTTTGTTGAGGATTTTTGCATCTATGTTCATGAGAGGTATTAGTCTGTAGTTTTCTATGCTGGTGTTTATCATCCTTTAACATCCATGGGATCTGTAATGATATCCTTTCATTAATTAGTAACTTGTGCTCTCTCTTTTTCTTAATTTGACTTGAGGCTTATCAATGTTATTGATGTTTTCAAAGAACTTCCTTTTGGGTTTGTTGATTTTCTCTGTGTTTTATTTTCTATTTCATTGGTTTCTGCTCTAGTTTTTCTTTTCTTTTGCTGACTGTGGATTTAATTTGCTCTTCTTTCTCTAGTTTCCTAAGATGGAAGCTTAGGTGATTGATTTCAGAGCTTTCTTCTTTTCTAATATATGCATTCAATACTATAATTTCCTAAGCCCTGCTTTAATTGCACTGTACAACATTTGATAAGTCGTATCTACGTTTTCATTTCTTTAACAATATTTTAAAATTTCTCTTTAAACTTCTTCTTTGACCCATGTTATTTAGAAGGGTTCTTTAATCTTCAAGTATTTTGGAATTTTCTAGCTATCTTTCTGTTACTGATTTTTAGTTTAGGTCTATTGTGTTGTGAGAGAAGACACTGCATGGTTTCTATTATTTTCAGTTTGTTAACGTGTGTTTTATGGCACAGAATGTGGTCTATATTGGTGAATGTTCTATGTGAGCTTGTGAAGAATGTATGTTATTCTGTTGTTGTTGGATGAAGTAGAGTCTACAGGATAGTATTGCTGAGTTCAACTCTGCCCCTACTGATTCTCTCCTTGCGGGATATGTCTATTTCTGACAGAGGGGCACTGAAGCCTTCAAATAAAATAGTGGATTCATCTATTTCTACCTGCAGTTCTATCATGTTTGGCCACATGTATTTCAATGCTCTGCTGTTAGGTGCACACATTAACAACTGCTATGTTTTCTTGGAGACTTGACCCCTTTATCATTATGTAATGCCCTTCCATGATAACTTTCCTTGCTCTGAGGTCTGCTCTATATGCGATTAATATAGTGATTTCCTAATTTCTTTGATTAGTATTAGCATGATATATCTTTTATACCCACTTACTTTTAATCTATATGTGTCTTTATACTTAAAGTGGATTGCTTGTATAAAGTCTTGTTTTTTGATCTAGTCTGGCAATCTTTTAATTGCTGCATTTAGACTGATGACTTTGAAAGTGATTTGTGATATAACTGGATTAATCGCTGCTATATTTGTTACTGTCTTCTATTTGTGGCCCTTGTCCATTTTTTTTTGTCTCCCACTACTTTTCTGCCTCTTGTGGGTTTAGCCGAGCATTTTATGATTCCATTGTTTCTTTTCTTAGCATATCACTGACTTCCTTTTTTTCCTTTTCTTAGTGGTTGCCTTAGAATATGCAATATATATTTACAACTAAACCAAGTCTACTTTCAAATAACACTGTAACACTTCACGCATAGTGAAAGTAGCTTATAATAACAAAATAACCCTAATTCTTCCCTCTTGTCCCTTCTATCACTGCTCTCGTTCATTTCAC
Source organism: Hylobates moloch (assembly GCF_009828535.3). Classification (NCBI taxonomy): domain Eukaryota; kingdom Metazoa; phylum Chordata; class Mammalia; order Primates; family Hylobatidae; genus Hylobates; species Hylobates moloch. The sequence continues at coordinate 11,251,760 of NW_026652290.1, read as the reverse complement.
TTATACATAGAATACGCACACACTAGAATATGTTGATATTATTTTTGAAACAATTCATGTTAGATCAAGAATACTAAAAACAAAAGTATTTTACTTTCACCTATGCCTTCTCTGATGCTCTTGTTAGTTTTAATTTCATAATCATAAACTGAACTCTACAATTCAACCAGGCATGGAAGGGAATAAGGAAAATATGGAACCCAAGGAACTGCAGCAAGAGCACAAAGATGAGAGGCTACCGCGAGCGCATGGGGTGGAGGGGTGCTCCCCTGAGCTACAGAAGGAATGTCTGGTGGTTAAGACAGAACATGAGTCAAATTTATTAGAGTTGTCCACAGTCAGCAATGATGAGCTTCTTGCTAGTCTTGGCATTCTTGGACCCAAAGTGCTCCATGGTTTCCGCGATATTCTCTTCACCTTGCCAAAAACCACATGCATGCCAGTCTGCCATTCAACCACTCAGCCTTGGCAGTGCAGATGAGAAACCAGGAACCATTTGTATTGGGTCTAACATTTGCCATGGACAAGATGCCAGGACCTGTATGCTCCAGGATGAAGCGCTCGCCATCAAATTTCTTCCCGTAGATCAAATTTCTTTCTTGATACCAGCAAATTTTCTTGGAAATTTTATGGTGTGTGAAGTAACTACTCTGACACACAAACCCTGGCATGATTCTGTGAAAGCAAAGAGCCCTTATAACCAAATCATTTCTCTCCAGTGCTCAGAGCACAAAAGTTTTCTGCTGTTTTTCGAATGTAGCCTGCAAACAGCTTCAAAGAGATGCGGCTTCATGTTGAAGAACTCAGTGGGGCTGACCACGGCTGTTGCAGGGGGCTATGGGTGGCGGCAGCATCTGCAAAGCCTGCCCTTCCTTTCTCCATGGAGATCCAAGTTTCTGACCTATGTTATTTTCCTTTTCTCTAAAGAACTTCTTTTGGCCGGGCGCAGTGGCTCACACCTGTAATCCCAGCACGTTGGGAGGCTGAGGCGGGTGGATCACGAGGTCAGGAGATCGAGACCATCCAGGATAACACAGTGAAACCCCGTCTCTACTAAAAATACAAAAACATTAGCCAGGCGTGGTGGCGGGCACCTGTAGTCCCAGCTACTCCGGAGGTTGAGGCAGGAGAATGGTGTGAATCCGGGAGGCATCGCTTGCAGTGAGCTGAGATGGCGCCACTGCACTCCAGCCTGGGCGACAGAGTGAGACTTCGTCTCAAAAAAAAAAAAAAAAAAACTTCTTTTAACATTTCTTGCCAGGCTGATCTACTGGCAACACATTTCCTTTGTTTTTGTCTGAGAAAGTCTTTATTTCTCTTTCCATTTTGAAGGACAATTTTGCAGGGTACACAATTCTAGGTTCGTTTTTTTTTTTCCCTCCCAAAACTTTACATATTTCGCTCTACTGTCTTTGCCCTTCTTTAGGTAATGTGTTATTTTTCCCACTCTGGGCTTCCCTCAAAATTCTTTGATTTTCTGCAGTTTGAAAATGATATGCCTAGTTTTTTGTTTTGTTTGAGCATTTGTCCTACTTTGTGTCATTTGAGCTTCCTGGATCTGTGATTTGGTGTCTGACATTAACTCAGGGGACATTCTCTGTCCCAATTGCTTCAATCTTTCTCTCTTACGTCTCCTTCCGGTGTTTCCAGGGCATATATCTTTTGTAGTTGTCCCACAGTTCTTGGATAGTCTGTTCCATTTTTTTTTTTCAGTCTTTGCTTTTCCGTTTTGGAAGTTTTTATTGCCATATCCTCAGGCTCAGTCACCCCAGACTCAGCTGTGTCCAGTCTACAGATGAGCCCATCAAAGGCATTCTTCATTTCTGCTCCAGTATTTCTGATCTCGAGCATCTTTTCTTTCTTGGAATTTCTCTTTGCTTACACTGCCCATCTGTTCTTGCATGCTGTCTACTTTTTTCCACTAAAGCCCCTAGCAAATTAATCATAGTTTAAAAAAATTCCTGGTTATGGCCAGGCACAGTGGCTCACGCCTGTAATCCCAGCACTTTGGGAGACTGAGGCAGGCGGAACACTTGAGGTCAGGAGTTCAAGACCAGCCTGGGCAACATGGTGAAACGCTGTCTCTACTAAAAATACAAAAAATTAGCTGGGCGTGGTGGCTCATGCCTGTAATCATCCCAGCTACTTGGGGATGAGACTACTGAGGCAGGAGACTCGCTTGAATCCAGGAGGCGGAGGTTGCAGTGAGCCAAGACCATGCTACTGGACTCCAGCCTGGGTGACAGAGCAAGACTCCATCTTCCAAAAACAAAAAAAAACAAAAAAAACAAAACTCCTGGTTATCATTCCAACATCCTTGCCACATTTGAGTCTGCATCTGATGCTTGCTTCATCTCTTCAAATTGCTTTTTTTTGCCATTTAGTGTGCTGTAATTGTTTTCTTGAGGGCTGGACATGGCACACTGGGTGAAAGGAACTGTGGTACATGAGCCTTTAGTAATGTGGTGGTGAGGTGTGCAGAGGGGAAGTGTGCTACGGTCCGAAGATGAGGTCTCTGTCTTGTGGGGAGCCTGTGCCTGTGGACTGTGACCTTCACAAGTGCTTCTTGGTCTCCCCCTCTCCTCCTCTGAGGTGGGAGAGAATGGGTGGAGGGGATTGGAATCGGGTATGTCCCTTCTTCTAGGTAGGTTAGGTTCTGATAAAACTCCAGGAGATTAAGCTCACATTAGCATCTCCTGAGGGAAGCCCTTGTTAAGAAGAACAGGATGCTCTGGCATATTCCACAATGGTTATTACTTTTCTCCTCTCCCTGCCAGAAGCATGAGGCAATTTTTCTCCAGCATTCACTGTGAGGACCTGGCAAAGCTTCCTGAGGGAAATCTCAAAAAAGCGTGGAGCCCCCGTGACTGTTTCTCAGACTTGTCCACACTTAGCCTCCGGCAATTTGCCAATTACAGATCAGGTTTGTGCACCCCAGCACTGGTACCCAGGGAGGTTTCTGTTCTGGTAAGTTGTTATTATCTGTATCTGTCTGTCTAATTTTGGGGACAGTGGTTTGCCCTGTTACCTCATTTTTCCAATGGCTCTAGGGAGGTGAGAATTCTACCACTGAACCACCAATGCTGGTGCACTGGTCGGGAAATGAACCCAGGTCTCCCGCGTGGGAGGCGCCAATGGCTCTAGGAAGAATTGTTGATTTTCCAGTCCAGCTTTTCACTTGTTAGGATGCAATGATGACGTCTAAGCTCCTAACATGCTGGACTGGAAACCAGAAGTCTGTACTTTTTCTGTGCAGAAAAGAACTGTACGATACTGGCTTGCAAGGTACCTGGATACAATTCAAGGCTGGGAGAGACAGCCCTGGGTGCTCAGCAAACACAAAGAACTGAAAAGGTGTTTGACTGGTGTTTGACTAAAAGAACAACCTTCAATAAAATAAGCTATAAGAAAAGACAAACACTTCACCAGTGGTGTCTCGCCAGCAAATAATGTCAGGCAGTGGGGTTCAGCGGTCTCCTGGGCTTTGGGCCAGGAAGCCAGGAGCGTGAAGTGGCCCCAGGACACCTGAATCATGTGTGATGAGGCGGTTATTAAGGAGGCGTGACTGGACTAACCTTCTGAAGGAGCCATAAATAAAACTCTGAATAAAGTGCTGGGCTTTTGATCCGGCAGAAAGGCGTTCTCCCCACCGCCACCCCATGTGGCGCTTCTCCAAGTCTGGAATATGCACTGAGGGGGCGTGGGGTGTGATTTTCTGTGATCCTCAGAGGAGGCACTGACAATACTGGGTCAGGTGGCGGGAGGCAGCACTATTTCAAGTCTTCATGGAATGCTTCCAAGGAAGCTCTCGTTTGGGATAAATCTCTTTTTAGCTCTTCGGTAAGGCTAGCTGATCCTGGCAGAAATCGCGAAGGTGACTGTGGAGTGACTTGGTCTGGAAAAACGTCATCTAATTGAGTTGGGTCACCTGACCTTGGAATTGCATGCCCCGCCACCAAATCCGTGTGCTGAAGCGCTAACCCCCAGTGTGACTGTTCTGTAGAGGTAAGGCCTTGAAGGAGGTAATTAGGGGAGAATGAACTCATCAAGGTGGGGCCCTGATCTGACAGGTGCAATTCCGTCCTTAACATTTCCCAACGACCTGGAAGGCCAAGTTTGACTTAAGAATTCATGGAACCCTGAGATTCCACTCCAGTATGTGGAGGCCTAAGAATGTAATATTGACATGGCCCACCCCACACCGTCTAATCTACTTGGCCCACGGGACCTCTCCAGCGCCATGCCCAGCTAACTTCTTTAATTTCTCATTATGTCGAAGAAATCAAACACCGCTTTAGATCCTCTCTTTTCCCCCACCAAGGTTTTCAGGAACCTCCTTAATGGTGACATGCACTAAGAATGTAATATTGACTATAAATCAAATGTGAATCAGAGCCACCCCTGAGCACAGTCTTTAAGCCAGCACTGTGCTAGGTCATACCCTCGTTTACCACTGGACAAGTCGAGGCACAGCAAGCTCAAATGAGGTGACCAGAGTCACACGCACAGTGGGGAGGTGGCAGATGGGGCCAGGATTCATCCTGGCTTTTGCTTTCCTGTCACGCATGGTGCCCACTCTGTGTAAGAAGGAGCTGTGAATGGGACAAAGACATCTGAGATCCTGCCCCTGCCCTCTGGGGCCTTTATTTATTCCTCCTTCCTGTTCTGCTTGATAAGAGTGACAATGATGTTGATTGTACGAATACATACACATACATATATATATGAATATATATATGGAAAAAGACATGAATATATAAAATACATCTCTCTTTATAACAATCTACTTGGCCCTAACCCACAACTCCCTATTGACCTAGGATGAGGCCATCTCTAACAGGTGGGGTGAGGGAGCTGGGACAAGAATAACTCAGACTCACATAGCCTTTATCTAAGTATGAGTATTACAAATCAAGCTAACAGACTGTTATATACAGTATGCTCTTTCCCACCCCCTGACACAAGTACCTTCCTGTATTGGTTGGCTTGAGCTACCCTTATAAAACACCACAGACTGGGTGGCTTAAACAACAGAAATTTCTCTTGGGTCTGGAGGCTGGAAGTCCAGGATGAAGGTGCCGGCAGGTGGGCTTCTGGTGAGGGCTCTCTTGGTGCCGTGCTGGCTGCCTCCTTCTCGCTGTGTCCTGATGTGGCTTTTATTCCATATGCACACTCCTGTGGCCTCTTCCCCTCCCCGTAAGAACACTACTCCTATCAGATCAGAGCGCCACCTTGATGAGTTCATTCTCCCCTAATTACCTTCTTCAAGGCCTTATCTCTACAGAATAGTCACACTGGAGGTTAGGGCTTCAGCACATGGATTTGTGGGGTGGGGGCGTGGGGATGCTATTCAGTCCTTTACATTTCCCAAGAACCTGGAAGGCCAAGTTTGACTTAAGAATTCATGGACCCCTGAGATTCCACTCCAGTATGTGGAGGCCTAAGAATGTACTATTGACATGACCCACCCCACTTCTCTTCCCAGGCCCTCTCCATCACAGCACCCCAACCTGTATGTCTAACTGTGTCCCACAGCCCCCTGCAAACAGCCGCACACTGACTCCTCCACTGGCCACAGGAGTGCATACGCCAGCAGGGTGGTGTTCACATGGATCTTGGCAAGAGGCCCTGGAAGGGAATTCCAGGCTCTGAGTACCCAGGTTGTTGTCTAAAAGGGGTCGGAGAGCAGGCTCTGAGTGGGCACTGGCCCTGCAGACTCTAATCCTATAAGGGGAGCCCAGCCTGGAGACCGTGGGGGAGAGGAGAACCCACCAAGGCAGGGCCTAACAAACCGTAGCCTGTAGGCCAAATCCAGTCTTTGTACAGCCTGTGAGCTAAGCATGCTTTTTACATTTTTAAATGTAAAATGATTTTGGCAAGAACAGTTGCTCAATTTTGCCTCTTGGCAAAAATCTAAAATTTAGATTTAGGAAAAGCCTATTTTTTATTTAGTCCCTGGCAGAGAAAGTTTGCTCAGCTCTGCTCTAAAACACAGGGCAGTGGCCCTCTTGCCTAGTCCTCACTGTCTTTGACCTGCAGAATGTGTTGGAAGTAACACAGTTCAGTTCCAGGTGTAGACTTCAGCAGCCCGTGGCTTCTGTTTTTGCCCTTTTAGTAGCCAGCACCATGTCAAGAAGCTCAGTGACAAGTGGCTGCATGGAAAGAAGGACCAGGTTGAGGAGAAGCCATGTGGCCTTGGCCAATAGCTGGAAGGTACCTTGGGCCCTCCAGCCCCAGAAGAGCCATGGTACAGATGTCCCTGCAGCAGCAAGGAGTCCACCTGCCAGGTCCTGATGGAGGCCCCGGCTCCAAGAATCACAGCATTAACTTTATTTATTTGGTGACAGAGTCTTGCTGTTACCCAGGCTGGAGAACACTGGCATGATCTCAGCTCACCACAGCCCCTACCTCCCAGGTTCAAGTGACCCTCCTGCCTCAACCTCCTGAGTAGCTGGGACTACAGGTGTCTGCCACCACACCCAGCTAATTTTTTGTATTTTTAGTAGAGATGGGTTTCACCAGGTTGGCCAGGCTGGTCTCGAACTCCTGGCCTCAGGTGATCCTCCGGCCCCAGCCTCCCAAAATGCTGGGATTATGGGTGTGAGCTACCACGCCCAGCCCAGCGTGATTATTGTTTTAAGCCATTATGTTCTGGGGCGATTACACATCAATAGATAATTGAAACAACTGCCAAATAATGGACAAGGCTTTCCGGAGTGCTCCCTCTGAGGCAGGCTAAGTCATTATGGCCAGACTCACTGAGCCCTCAAAGTTGGGCTTTGAGGAAGATGCTGTGATTATACCCTATTATACAGATGTCACCCCAAGTTCTTAAAATAGCAGTACTGTAGCCAGAGTTTATAATACAGTTTGGATCTGTGTCCCTACCCACATTTCATGCTGAAATGTAATCCCCAGTGCCGGAGGTGGGGCCTGGTGGGAGGTGACTGGCTCATGGGAGCAGTTTCTCATGAATGGTTTAGCATCATCCGCCTAGTGCTATTCTCGTTGCAGAGTTCTCATGAGATCTGGTTGTTTGAAAGTAGGTAGCACCTCCCTGCTCTCTCTCTTGCTCTTGCTCTGGCTATGGAAGATGTGCCTGCTTCCCCTTCCCCTTCCCCTTCCGCCATGATTGTAAGTTTCCTAAGGCCCCCCCTAGCCATGCTTCCTGGGAGGAAGGAAGCAGCAGCCCTTTTCCCTGGTCTCTCCCTCTGAGGGTGGCAGGGGCGTAGCAGGTGTTAGGGAGAAGCTGGGCAGGAGTCCCAGCTCAGCACCCACCTATAGGACCCTGCTCATCTCAGGCCTCCTCTGGGGTCAGCAGAGAAGCTGTGCAAAATGTTAATTATGCATCAGAACAAAATAACTGCTTGTACAGTAAAGGAATAAAGTGTGAGTTAGGAATAACTTGTGTCTGTAAGAGCTTTATTAGCTGGATTAAAGGATTTTCCAGAACCAGGAAGTCTCAAAGTCTAGTGGGTCTCTACAGATATGATTTGGAGACAGGGCAATAAGTGATACACTGAGGCAGCAACTGGCCATGGATGGCATCAGGGCGCCAGCCTGTGCTCTGAGGCTGGCGGGCCAGCATTCTGCCCCTGCTATGTGCCACCTGTGAGCCCTGGGCAGGTCCCTTCTCCTCTCCAGTCTCCTTTACAGTGTTTGTAAAGCATGAATAATACCACTTACCTTAGAGGGCTATTGTAAGAATTAAATGTGATAACAGGCATAAGTGCATGGTGCATAGCAAGAAATGAACAAATGTTAGTAATCTCTCATGATACCCACCTCCATCCTGCCATCGCCTGGGCAATGTTACAAAGAAAGAGGCGAAATAAAGCTCGGAAATCTCTGACCCACTTTTACAGGATTTAAGCAAATCCCTAAATAAAGGGCTAATTAATGCATGCCGCCAAATACCAGGAGTAAAAATCTAACAGAGCATTGTCTGAGCTCTGAAAGCCAGGAACGGGCCTGTGAGAGCAGCTCACTGGCACATGTGGAGTGACATGTTATCTGGGTAGCATTGGAGCTGATGTCTGCAGGCCCTTCCTCCCAGGGTAACAGTCACCGCAGGGAAAAGTTGCTCAGTCCTGTGTTCAAAAACAAGTCTGCATTGAACTGGGGAGGTGGGGAAAATTAACAAATCCCTGTGCTTCAGTTTCACATCTAGGAATTAGAATTGACTTAGGATTAAACAAAATAAACAAGGTGCTCAGCTCTGGTCTGGGATGTAGCAGGCATTTGCGAAGGGGCAGCGAATCCACCAGGAGCTGGTTACTTCTGGAGGAAGGATTGGAAGTTGGGGGGCTCAGCAGAAAGGAGAGGGCCACGTTTGTTTCATAGACCACAATATCACAGAAGGTGCCCAGTGCTCCAGAGAAGAGGCTAAACTGATTAAACTACAAGGCCGGGAGAATTATGAGACAGTTAAAGAGCTGCAGGCAGACAATACAATATATGAGATAATAAAACCAACATAATTCCTAGAAAAGATCTGAGAATTGCACAACTTAAAGAAGACCCCAAAGGAAAGCCTGGCTTTGGCTCTTTAAATATTTCTTTGAGGGAAAGCGGCAGCTTCATTTTCTCTCTTGCAATGCTGGAGTCACTGGACCATGACCCTCCATAGAGGAAAATTGGCCTTTGATAGAAAGAAAGCCACCCTTTGGTTTATCATTCTATTTCTTTCATCAAGTGCTTTTCTTTGCTCCTGCCCTTGCTGGGCTGGTGTGGGTCCCACGGTTCAGAAGCGGCTGATCTCAGAGGAGCCATTGCTGGCGCTGATTGGCTTTTCTCTCCCTGTATCGCATTCTCCCCCTTTCTTCTTGGTGGCCAGTGCTAATTTACTGCCTGACTGCCTGGCTGCATGTATATCACATGAGTTATTTTCTCTTTGAACCTTTAGATACTCTTATTTTCTATCCCTCTCTACAATCCTTTCCCCAGAGGCCAGGAGAAGTCTCTGGGGTCAGCTGGGGCTGTCTGGGGGGCCTGGGATGATGTCCCATCGACCTTCAGATACTCAGGTCCCCCAACCTGCTGGTTCTCTTCAGCCAATGACATGAGGTGGTGTGGCCCTTCTCTGCACTGTGTCACATACCATCAGCCCCACACCTGTGATGGCCTTGGAAGTCACCCTTCCAATCACCTGGCTAAAGAGTTCCACCCCTCTCAGTCTCCAAGGCTTCATCTCTGTCCTCCTGCGGTGTCTCCCCTACAGATTTCTAGGTGGCCACATCTAGGAGTGCAGCATGCAGGCACCTATGCCAAGTACACACTGAGTGCCAGGCACTGCTCCAGACCCTGGGGTGGGGGCACAGCAGCCAACACCAGATGAAATTCTGCCCTTGGTGGAGCTTGGTGAGACAGACTGAAAAATCAATTCAGGAGTATATCTTTGTCTCTCCAAGGGGGATGAGTGCCATGGAAAAACAGCAGCGACAGGGGTCAGCAGTCCTGGATGGGACTGGAGGTTTGCAGGTTTAAATAGGGTCACCAGGGCAGGGGGCCTCCCCAAGGTGATCTCTGGGCAGATGCCTGGGTGGGACATGCTGGGTGGAAGGAAAAAGAAGAGGAACTGGCCTGAGGATGGAGGGGTCTGGGACAGCACCCAGCACTCAGGGGGCACCCTGAACATGCCAACAGATCGATGCCCATGTACTGGGGAGGGGCGTGCATGTGGCTGGATCACCCTTGGTTTCTAAGGGATCTCCCTGGGGTTAACAGCTGGAATGCAATTCCGCGTCACTCACTGCATCTCTGATCATGACTCAGGTCCCTGATTCCCACTGAGACAAGTGAGTGGCCAAGAAAACATGGCCCAAACTGAGTGCTCACTTTTACTTGCTTTCTTCTCCCATATCTCTGGAGACAATGCAATAGGTAAAAAGAATGCATGGGCTTCGGTCAGAATGTCTCGGATCCAAATCCCACCTTTGCTCTCACCAGCTATGTCACACTGGGCAAGTCACTGAACTTCTGCTCATGCATAACATGCGGCAAGTCAGAAGTGCTCAGGGGGGTTGGTGCAGAGAAGTCAGTGTATCACGGGTGATGTCCTTTGTGTGTGGTCTAACGTAGCCCCCGCCATAGCAATGCTGTGAGGAAGACTCTACATGGCACATTTGAAAAAGCTTCACTTCAGGGCCAGGCACAGTGTCTCAGGCCTGTAATTCTAGTGCTTTGGGAGGCCAAGGCAGGAGGACTGCCTGAGCCCAGGAAATTGAGACCAGTCTGGGCAACACAGCGAGACCCCCATCCCTACAAGAAACCTTTTTAAATTAGCAAGCGTGGTGGCACGTGCTTGTAGTCCCAGTTACTCAAGAGGTTGAGGTGGGAGGATCACTTGAGCCCAGGAGATTGAGACTGCAGGGAGCTATGATCGCTACTGCACTCCAGCCTGGAAGACAGAGCGAAACTCTGTCTTTAAAAAAACAAAACTCATAGAATAAAATTATATAAAATAAAGAAAATGAAAAGCTTTGCTCTCACTGCAGCAGGGGGTTCTCGAGACACAGGCCAGAAGCAGAGACTCTTTTCCTGCTCCTTCTCTTTCTTCCAGGAGAGAGTGCGCAATGCTATTGTCTGGAGTCTGATTCTTGGCTGCTGGGATCTACTTGACTTGTGACTGGATCTCACATGCCCCAAATAACTAACTTTCAGAGACGGATTAAATCCAAATGAAGCCTTTGCTTGGCCTGCTCAAGGACTCTCATTGACCCCGAAGAATTCTTTCTATGTCAAAGCAAAGAGGACCCTCTGCGTCAGCTTTAGGAATCATTTTCTGATGAGTGCTCCTTCTGTGGTGTCCATTTCAACTTCAAACTCTCATCTGTTAGTGACATTTTCCGCCTCAGCTCGGCTTCGCTGGCTAAGGAGATGCTACAGTATTAATCGATTTCAAGGTTTTTGAACAAATAGCCATAAATACTTAAGCCTCCGCTTTGCCTATTAAGGAGAATGCCATGCGAGATAATGATTTTGTTTCTGCCTGACAGGAGTATTTGCACAGAGGACAGGATTATTTTAACCTTTCCACACATTTTGAAACCTTGAACCTATCTGATCTTTCTCTATACTGTAAGTATTTGTGTGGCCAAATATGCCAAATTACTGAACACTTATGAGGAAAAAATGCTAGCAAAAGCTGGAACAGGCTAGGCACAGGTGGTGGCACACACCTGTAGTACCAGCAACCTACGGACTGAGGCAGGAGGATCCCCTGAGCCCAGGAGGTTGAGGCTGCAGTGAGCTGTGGCACTCCAGCCTGGGCAACAGAGTGAGGCTCTGTCTCAAAAAAAAAAAAAAAAAAAAGCAAGCCAACAAAAAAGGTGAAACAACCTTAAGGTGATCATTGACTGATTTTCCAAAGCAGTGGTGCCTGATGTATTCAATGAAAGCCGACTGGAATCCACATATAGATTTTTGTTCCTGCTGGTCAGTATGATGTCACTTCTTATAAACTGAAAGCACTTGGAGGGCAAGCGCCATCTGATGTCTTTTTGTATCCCTCGTGGCACCATGCTTAAGCACAGTAAGCACGCAGAGCACTGTCTGGACACGTGAGTCACTCAAGTTTTGAGCAGTTTAGTGTAGTGAGCAGTGCAAAGGTTTGGAGGTGACCTGGGCTTGGGATCGAAGCCTAATTCTGGCATTTCTCAGTAACATGGCCTTAGATATGTTACTAACCACCTCTGTCACTTCATCTGAAACACAGATCTGATGCTACCTCCCTGTGGGGCTTGTCATGAGGATTAAATGAGAGAAGGTTTATTATAATTATTTATTTATTTATTTATTTTTGAGACGGTGTCTCACTCCGTTGCCCAGGCTGGAGTGAAGTAGCACGATCTTAGCTCACTGCAATCTCTGCCTCCCAGGTTCAAGCGATTCTCCTGCCTCAGCCTCCTGAGCAGCTGGGATTACAGGCATCCGCCACCACGCCCAGCTAATTTTTGTATTTTTTAGTAGAGACAGGGTTTCACTATGTTGGCTAGGCTGGTCTTGAACTTCCACCTCAATTGATCCATCTGCCTTGGCCCCAAAGCACTGGGATTATAGGAGTGAGCCACTGCGCCCAGCCAAGAGAAAGTTTATCATGTGCCTGGCACATGGTAGACAATAGAAGGTGGTCACTTCCTCTATTATTGCTTGTACAGTAGATGTAGGAAGGGGAATGAAGTCTTCAGATGTGAAAGTAACTAGAGCGAGAGCAGAGTATTCTCTGTGTACGAAGAGGCCCGAAGTTACCAAGACATGACAGAAGTGTGTTTAGGTGTCCCTGTTGAGGACGGTGAGGAGGTTCTCCAACATATAACAAGTGTGATAGGCTAAGTCCCCTCTCCCCCACAGATGTCCACATCCTTATCCCTGGAACCTGTGAATCTATTACCTTTATGCAGTAAAAAGGATTTTGCAGAGGCAAGTTAAGGATCTTGAGTTAGGGAGATGATCCCGGATTATCCAAGTGGGCCCCATATAATCCCAAAGATCCTTGTAGGAGAAGAGGGAGGCTGGAGGGTTGCAGTTGGAAAAGACAGAGAGATTGGAAGATGCTACGTTGCATGGAGGAGAGAAGAAGGCACCATGAGCCAAGGAATGCAGGTGGTGGCCTCTTGATGATGGAAAAGGCATGGATGGCAACAGGTATTCCCCTAAAGCTTCCAGAAGAAACCAGCCCTGCCCACAGTTTGACTTTAGCCCAGTGAGGCTGATTTTTGACTTCTGATCTCCAGAACCACAAGATAATAAATCTGAGTTATTTTAAACTGCTGAGTTTGTGGTTATCTGTTACAGTGGCAACAGGAACTCATACCGTGAACGATACCGAACTGCGACACCAAAAAAAGACAAGACACTCAAATGGACAAACCTTAATGATATGGAAAATTTGTCTCTACCGGACACTGTTGTTCCTGGTGTTATTAGATAGCTGAGGTGTTACTGAACACAAAGAGCTATTTGTAGGAACAGGAGAGACCTGGTCTTAATAGAGATGAGGTTCAATGCCACCTTTATTCCTAAAAATGCTGCCATTCCCCGTCACTAAGCTTTTACAGCATCTGCTGAATTGTTAAATGAAGCCTGAATGGCTCATAATCACAGCCTGCTTAATACCTGTCATCTAGTAACAGGCTTCAGAATAAATACTACATCAGGAGGTTGTATTTCTGACAGTACCCTGTCTATTCCTCATATTTGAAAAATAAGACTATTTAATTTCACCTCATGTCTGGAGGTACTAATGAGGGAGTTCTTTTGGGGGAAAATCCCAGTAAGTTATGCAGCAAGATCACATATCACCTCTGGCTATGCGATTCAGAATTTAAGTTTCTAAATGAAGTCTGCGTGTCCACACTGTCTTGAAATATCATAAAACTAAAAGGTCTTCACAAAGGAATAAAAAGCAGCTTCCCTTTTGGAATAATGACTATGAAGGGTCTACTAGATGCAAAATGTTGTATTAGGCACTTTAGTCCACACAGCAATTCTACAAGGAGGGTATCATCCCTAACGTGCTGCTGAAGAAATGGTGTTCAGAGACGTTAAGTAACTCACCTGAGTTCCCACAGTCTGTAAATAACAGATTCCAGATTGAAGCTCACATGGATCTGACTTCTGAGCTTGCGGGTGCCTTTTTCACTATCCCTACTGTCTCTGAGATAAATGCACAGGGTAATCTGTTGAATAAATGTGAGACCGGCTGCCAACAGCTCATCTGAGGGGACTATGAAGAGCTGAAGCCGGCTCAGCTTTGGATCCATTGGTCTCCACCATGCTGGGGTTCAGATGGGAAAAAACTGTGGCATCCATAGGACTGCGTGTGGATGGAATGTTGGCTCTACAGTGACTACAGTGACAACCCATTCTATCATTGACATGTGGCATGCTTCATAAAACAGGAAAAAAAATCCTCAGTAAGTGTTATAACAAAAACAGAGTGGTACGGTACAAGTCCTGGAACCATTTTGCTTAGAACCACACTGATACATTCTTCCTAGACCAGACAACATGCAGTTTAGAACAGTCATCACTGCGATGCTGCTAAAATGCCATCACTGCAACCACCTTCTCACCCTGCTTTCCAGGCAGAGTATTTTCACAATCAATTCCCTCCACTCAACAGTATTTCTTTTTTGGGGGGACAGAGTCTCGCTGTCACCCAGGCTGGAGTGCAATGGCGTGATCTCAGCTCACTGCAACCTCTGCCTCCCGGGTTCAAGCGATTCTCCTGCCTCAGCCTCCTGAGGAGCTGGGGATTATAGGTGTGCACCACCATGCCTGGCTAATTTTTTTTTTTTGTATTTTTAGTAGAGATGGGGTTTCACCATGTAGGCCAGGCTGGTCTTGAACTCCTGTCCTTATGATCCACCTATCTCGGCCTCCCAAAGTGCTGGGATTACAGGTGTGAGCCACCGCACCCAGCCAACAGTGTTTCTTAAATTATTTTGACCACGACCATGTAACAAATACATTTTCCCAAGCAACGGGCTCACATGGAGCAAACAAGTTTCAGGAAGCAAGACACAACCTTACTATGTGCAATGGGCTCTCCTATTTCCTCCATTTTAGTCTGTTTTGTCCAGTTTAGTCCATTTAGTGGTTGTGACCATGCATTGACTTTATGATTTGCCAGCGACCCCATATCCCATGAGAGGGCTGTGTTTACAGTTTGGGAGTCCTGGTCGAGAAAACGATCACTGGGGTTCCTACCTCTGGGGCGATGTAATCTGGAGTTCCACAGAAGGTCCTGGTCGTGACTCCATCCATCATGTGTTCCTTGCACATCCCAAAGTCAGCAATTTTGATATGTCCTTCTGAATCCAACATGACGTTATCTAACTTCAGATCCCTGCAAGGAACCAGGTTAACATCAGAGTCCTTTCCATGACATAACATGGTTTGCTTTGGAGCTGGTGAAATAGAAGGATATTTGAATACCGGTCAGCTCAATGGCAATATTAACTGTAAGTCCCTGGAGAGCAGTATCAGGAGTTACTGTGTGTTGATATCTTCAGAGACTAATATTGTGCCTGGGCTACAGCAGGTGCTTAAATGCATACTGAATGGATGACTAAACGACTGGACTAGTGATTCCCAATCTTGCCTGTGTCTGTGACTCTAGAGATCTCCAACTGGGCACATCTGGGGAAGTCTCAATTATTTGATTTATTCATATCCCACACAGGGGGTCTGACACATGACCAGGTTTGCAAAATCATGGGTTTAGAATCACTTCACTGGGTCATACGCATGTCCCTTCCATTCTGCCTGTGCCATATATCCTTCTAATTATGCTTCAATTAATACTGGAAGAAATTCTTCCTTCTTTGGCACCAGACTTTCAGCACAGCTACTAACAGGCAGAATTTAATTCAATAGATTTTTTTCCTTGCCTCTCCCCAGTTCCCTGTGTTCTTCTGCTGAACATCTATAACAGGAATTCAGTTTCCCTTGCTCCCTGACCTCCATTCCAAAGAAAAGGCAGTGGAAGGAGCTGTCAATGGAGAGAAAAATGTGTTTTCTTTTTTTTTTTCTTTTGAGACGGAGTCTCGCTCTGTTGCCCAGGCTGGAGTGCAGTGGCGTGATCTTGGCTCACTGCAAGCTCTGCCTCCAGGGATCACGCCATTCTCCTGCCTCAGCCTCCCGAGTAGCTGACACGACAAAAAGCAGAAACAAGATATAAAATCTTTGAGGTCTAGAAATCAGAAGGTGGCTCTGATTTGCCTCCAGGGTGAGGAGGAAGGTGGGTCCCAGCAGGTCTCTGTTCCTCCTGGGGGGTTATCAACTCTGCGTCTTAAGTCGCCATTCCAGAATGACACGCCCACAGAGTCCCAGCTAACCTCTCTGCTGAGGTGCTGGTAGGAGGGCTTCAATACACACCTATAAATGATTCCTCTTTTATGAAGAAAGAACAATCCGATGGAAATCTCTGCCGCATAGAATCTGCAAAACAAAATGGGCTTCAGGTTTCTCACTTGCTTCCTTAAATGCCTGTATACTTTTCATTCTCAAGTTCAAGCATCAAAGAGTAAAGAATGTCAGACCCAGAGGCTTTCAGAGACCAGCATCGCCTGCACGTGTTCTTCCAACCCCTGGTCCTCCCTCCATCACTTTGTCCTCTAGCTCATCCGTGAATGAGACAGCTAATAAAACCAATGAGACCAGCTTCTTATTCTTGTATGGGGAAGGTGGACAAGTAGCTTATTGCCTGCAGAGTAATTTCTAATACAATCATTTAAAGGGTAGATAGCAGTTAGACTATTCTATGTCAGGAGTATGGCAGTGTAGAGGAAATTTCCATTTTCCTATTCACTGGCAGAATACACTGGTGTTTGAAAATATAATACAATTACTCTCTGGAAGGCAAAGTATAGTGGTTGATGAACCCTTTAGCTAGTGTTTTCATTCCTTGCAAGTGTTGGCATAAATGAGACACACATCATGATTCATATCTGAGTTTACTCTTTTAAATAATTCATAATAAAAAGCAGTAACTTTTTATTCACTTCAAAATTGTTAATACATTAACAGCTGAAACTCAGAGTAAAAGGGGGCGAATATTTAAAAATCTGCATAGCATTCAGGAGTCTTTGAAGTCCAAGAAGCCACAAGACTGTGCCTGTGGAAATATCACATGCAGGAGGCTCAAAATAAGCACACGTGTCTACATGAGGAGAAAAAAAAAATCTCTAATGATCAAGACCAAACCCTTAATGAGGGGCCACCTCTGAATGCCAGAAGAGTACAGGAAGGGGGAGGGTGAAGAGATGGGATTACTACAGGTGATCTTTACATTATTTTTCATGCTTTTCTAAACTTTTCTGCAACACAAATAATATAATGAAAGGATATTGGACCAGACACCTTTATGTGACTTTATAACACCGGGTGACTCTGTGCTACCTGCTCTTTATAGTCCTGTGTGACCACGCTTTATTTTATAATCTGAGTATTTTAAGGCTTTATAAATACAACATAAAACAAAAGAAAATAACAGGCATTTCTGAAAACTTAAAAGGAACAATCAATAAGGGCAGAAAAATCCCCCTTCACACTTTAAAAGCTTGCAACCAAAGATTTCCCTATTCTGCCTTCAGTTAATCTTCCCTAGGGTGGAAAATCCCTCACAGGCCAAAAATTTTTCCAATGTGTCTCTTAGATGGCACAGCAGCCAGAATCCTATTAACAGGTGCTGACTTCATTCATCAGGGTACATGCCCACAAGGTTTCCTCACTGGGGAACTAAACTCGCCCTTTGTTTAGGCTTGCTCCACTGGTGTTTCCTGAGACTTCCTGGCCCCTGAGAGGTGAGATGATGTTTTCTGGCACCAAAGTCCCAGCTCCCCACATCCCTCAGATGAATCTCTCATTTTCACCTGGAGCCCACGTCTTCCTCCTGTGCTGCCGACTCCTGCATCCCGTCAGGCAAGGTGCATTCCAATAAAACGTTCTTAACTGAGCTCCTGAATCTCCCCCCCAAACCACCTCCTCCTTGGTGGCTGCCCCGACCCAAGCCTAAAATGCAGTCTCACTGGAAGAGGTTTCTCTCTTCTCTCCTCCATAGTCAATAAGTTCTGCTTTTCTTCCTCCAGGGTGTTTTTCAAAGACACTTATTCCTCTTTGGCTCCAAAGTCTAGCCCTAACCACAGCTCCATTCCTTCTCATCTACAAAGAGTCTCACCAGCACCTGCACCAGCCTCTACCATTCCCTTTCATGCTTTCTTCTTCCCCCAGAGAGCTCTGCAAAAACTGAATCTGATGGTGCAAGCCCCACTGCAGTGCCTTCCCTCTTCCCTCCTCCGCAGCCAGGCTCCTTACCAGGCTCTTCACCCAGAGCCCCACCTACCACGTTCCCCCCTCCCCCACCCCTCAAATAATCTCACAGCATCTCCCACACCTGCTGAGCTGCAAGGCTGCTTCCCTGGACTTGCTTCTGCCTCTGTTCACATCTCTTCCTGGAAGGCTCTTCCCCCACCTCTGAGCCGGTCATTTTGTGGGGGTGCACTTCCCTCTCCCCCTGATTTTTAGGGGCTTACGTGGTATCCTGGTATCCTGTGCAAGTCTCTAAAGTTACAGCAACACACTGTTAATTGTTAGGTGACTTCTCCAACTCCAGGGTGGAGTGTAAACTCCCTCCGGAAAGGGAGCACCTCATTCTTTTCACACCCCCAGTGCCTGGTGCAGAGCAGGGGTGTGATAACCATTTGTTCAATAGATAAGAATAACTCCGTCAATGAGGGTGGACCTGGGTGATGACGGGATATGGCAGCATTTCCAGTTTATTGGAAATATTGGAAATAGAATAAACTGCTCCTTAGGAACCATCTTAGATGGATCATACCAGTATATCTGCCCCCTGCCTCCCATGTTTAGAACATTCAACCTAAAACTGGACAGAATCCCACTTTCTCATTTCACCCAGCAGAAGTTCCCAGTTGGGGCTGGGCATGGTGGCTCACTCACGCCTGTAATCCCAGCACTTTGGGAGGCCGAGGTGGGCACACGGCTTGAGCTCAAGAGTTCGGGACCAGCCTGGGCAAGATGGTGAAACCCCATCTCTACCAAAAACACAGAAAATTAGCCAGGTGTGGTGGTACGCACCTGTAGTCCCAGCTACTCAGGAGGCTGAGGTGGGAGAATCACCTGAGCCTGGGAGGCAATGCCTGAGTGACAGAGTGAGACCCCCATCTCAAGGAAAAAAAAAAAAAGTTTCCAGTTGGTAGAACTTGGTTGCTCAAATTAAGGGATTTTAAAAATAATACTCACACTGCTTGTGGTTCCTTAAATTTTCCTACTTGCTGAATGTGGTACATGAGGTCCCCACCGTTGACATACTCCATGACGAAGTACAGCCGATCCTGCAGACCAAGGTTCAACACGTGAGCAGGGCTCCTCCCCAGCCAAGCGGCTTCCTTTACTCTTCACAGGTTGTGTTTTGCTTTCTCATTAGTTAAATGGGGACTGCACGGGCAGATGTGCTCAGTTTAGAGCTCTTTCACTTTTTTTTTCCAAAGAATAAGTAATAAACCCTACTGCATGAAGGCCTTGGGAAGTATAAAGTCATTACATAACCCTGAAATACTGGCTCTCCATCAACGTGCCTTCCTGTTACATATACTCTCTATTACAGTAATGGCCTCGAACATTCTTCCCTATTTTCCTATACATATAATAAATTTCTAAGAAGGGCTGGTGTGAGGAATCCACATAAGGCAATTATTTTATTTTAACTAGTGCTTCTCCATGGTCAAAATGTTTAAAGGCTGGTTTGCAGTGTCTGGGAGGCGTGCCATACTAATGTAGTATCGTGTTTAAATGGATACTCCTGAAAACACATCTCTCAGGCTTAGGATTACACATGCTCAATGATATTTACTGGAAATGGGACAGGGGACTCTAAATGGATAGGCTAATCAAATGTTCTTTTGCATCTGTAATATGCCCAAACACTGTTTTTCTATTTTCTCTGTCACGGGTAGGCTAAGTGTTGGCCCCATGATGGGCATGTATCATAGACCCAAATAAATCTGCATATTCATGAGGACATTATGCTGGGACAGATAGGAAGATGGAGGGGTTTAACAGTGAAATAATGACCTCTGCTCTCTGCTAGAAAACATCCCCATTTCACAGAGGATATTAAACATTAAAGTGCTGCACAGGGAGAAAAAAATGATGAAGCTGGTGCTAACAGCCAGGAAGCAACCCTGGGAGCCCCAACCTCTAGCTTTCCTGTTATGAACTTTAATTTCATCTTCATTTTTTTGTTTTGTAGCTTTCCAGAGCTTAATCAGGGTAACTAGGGTTACAGGCTCTGGGCTGGGATTCAGAGCCGTGGTTGTCTCTTCCGAGCATGCTGCTCTTGTCTCTCCCGGGCGTGACTTGATTCACAGTCAGTGGGAATGGCTGGGAGCAGGAAGCTCAACGTGCCGCCAGTGCTAGGCTGACACGTAGTGGCCGGCGCCTGACTCCGCGGCTGCTGCTACACACCCAGAGGCTCCGTGTGGCTGCAAAGCCATTTTGAGATTCTAAAACCCAAAAGCACTGAGAGGCTCCTCCCAAGAGTTTTCAAAGAGGCATAAGACAAGACAGTCGATCAATGGGCAGTTGAAAATAGTAATAATTGCATCAATTATAGCTACTGATTATGGAGTCATATTTAAAATGGACAGCCTCTGAGGAGTGGAAAGACCGGCTTTGGCAATGTCTCACTATGGTGCCATCTAAAAGTCTATGTTTCTTTTTTTTCTTTTTGAGACGGAGTCTCGCTCTGTCGCCCAGGCTGGAGTGCAATGCTGCGATCTCGGCTCACTGCAAGCTCCACCTTCTGGGTTCACGCCATTCTCCTGCCTCAGCCTTCCGAGCAGCTGGGACTACAGGCGCCTGCCACCATGCCCGGCTAATTTTTTGTATTTTTTAGTAGAGACAGGGTTTCACCGTGTTAGCCAGGATGGTCTCGATCTCCTGACCTCGTGATCCGCCCACCTCGGCCTCCCAAAGTGCTGGGATTACAGGCGTGAGCCACCGTGCCCGGCCACATCTATGTTTCTTGTAGGCCACCTGCAAGCCCTGCAACGGACTGATTAGTGCTTTGGAATGTTCTTTTTTGTCCTCTATTTAGTTTTACTTTATGACATAACTCAGCAAACTTTTTCCATAAAGGGCCAGCAGTATGTATTAATATTTTAGGCTGTGAGTGTCTCTTGCAGCGACTCAACTCTGCCTTCATGGTGCAAAAGCAGCTGTAGATGACAGGTACAGGAAGGAGTGTGGCAATGTCCCAAAACAGCTGTTTATGGATGCTGAAATTTGAATGTCACCTAATTTTCACGTGTCACGATATATGACTCTTTGGATTTCCCTGTTGTGACCTTTCCTAAACTCACGGGCCATAGAGAACAGGCCACAGTTTTCCAATCCCTGTTGTGTGACATTGAACAAGAACATGCTCTTTTACAAAATCAAGTCTCCTTATGCTCCAATGCCATGTTTGGCAGCAGAACCAGCGGTCTTAAAAAGCCAAGACTGTGGCTAGGCGTGGTGGCTCATGCCTGTAATCCCAGCACTTTGGGAAGCCGAGGCGGGTGGATCACATGAGGTCAGAAGTTCAAGACTGGCCTGGCCAACATGGTGAAACTCCATCTCTACTAAAAATACAAAAATTAGCCAGGCGTGGTGGCAGATACCTGTAATCTCAGCTGCTTGAGAGGCTGAGCAGGAGAATCCCTTGAGCCTGGGAGGTGGAGGTTGCAGTGAGCAGAGATCGCACCATTGCACTCCAGCCTGGGGAACAGAGCGAGACTCCATCTCAAAAAATAAAAATAAAAAAGCCAAGACTGTGAGTTTTTTTTTTGTATCCCCAAGTCTTAGCACAGTACCAGGCATGAAGAAAACCTTTCATGGAAATATTTGCTGAATTGAGGCCAGGCACAGTGGCTCACACCCGTAATCCCAGCACTTTAGGAGGCCAACGTAGGGGGATCGCTTGAGCTCAGGAGTTTAAGACCAGCCTGGGCAACATGGCGAAACCCCATCTCTACTAAAAATACAAAAACTAGCTAAGTGTGGTGGGGTACATCTGTGGTCTCAACTACTTGAGATTGCAGTGGGCCATGACCATGCCACTGCACTCTAGCCTGGACAAGAGAGCGAGATCCTGTCTCAAAAAGAAAGAAAAAGAAAAAGAAATGTTTGCTGAATTAAATGGCATGAATGCCAAGCAGAGGACATCACAGAGAAGGCATGCCTCAAATCTACCAGTGAGAGAGGTGAGAGGTGGTCCCCAGTCACCTCTGCTTGACATCACATCACACCTTTCTCCAGCCTTCTCCAAAGGAACAAGGATGCTAAGAACCTTTGGGCTGAGGCATAGCTCTGAGAGCTGGGTGCTGCATTGCAGGGATCCCCAGGGTCCTTACCACTGTCTGGAAGCAGGAGTGCAGCTGCGTCAAGAACGGGGGTTTGTCAAGCAGGGCCAAGACTCGCTTTTCTACCATGGTGCACTCCACGTCATCATCCTGAATCACCACATCCTTCTTTAGGATTTTGATTGCATACAGTTCTTCTGTGCCCTTCCTGTCAGCAAGCATCACCTGAGAACACGTCAAGAACAACCTGAACACTTGTAAGCACACATCTTGGGGGGCGGAGGGAAGGAACCAGGCCAGATGATGGCTCAGTGACAGTTTGTGCACCTTTGTCAATGCGGGACATAAAAATATTAAACTTCATGTGCAAATTTGGAAATTCTACACATCACTACAAATTCAGTCTCTCCAGCATTTGCGAAACTTCAACGCTGCCAAGATTTGTAAATGGTATAGGCCACTGCCACATGATGGCACTATTTTGGCTGCTAAAATGAATACTCAACATTCTGTATCAGGATTAGTCTGGAATTATGCACATTTTTCAGGAGTATCCTTAGAGTGAAAGCTGACTGACATTTATAATCTCTCAAGTCAAGAACCTAGGCTTGAAATCAGTTTCTGGGTCTATGAAATGTGGGGCCACAGAAACCAAATAAGATACAAGGCAAATTGCTGAAGACCCCATGTCAGTATCTCTTAATGATTGTATTTGCTTACTACAAGTGAACATTTAATTTTTAGTTGTGAAAACTATTCATCAACCAGCATTTCAGAGCACCCCCTCTGTTCCGAACACTGAGAAATAGTAACACACAGTGAACCCACTATAGCTTTTTGGATGCAGTTGTTTTTAAGGAAGTAGAAACCAGGTGAGGACTGTGCACTCTGATCTGAGAGACCAAATAGATGCCTCTTTATCAACTAAGATGGACCCTAATGTCAGAGGCATTTGAACCAGAGCAACTCCATCTTGAATAAGGGATGGGAAAACTAAGGCTGAGATCTGCTGGGCCGCATTCGCAGGAGGTCGGGCATTCTTAGTTGCAGGATGAGACAGGAGGTCAGCAGGGCTAGTATCACAAGACACAGGTCAGAAAGACCCTGCTGATAAAACAGGATGCAGTAAAGAAGCCAGCCAAAATGCACCAAATCCAAGATGGCAATGAGAATAACCTCTGGCTACCCTCACTGCTCATTATATGCATTATTAGCATGTGAAAAGACACTCCCACCAGCGCCCCCAAAGTTTACAAATGCCATGGCAATGCCCAGAAGTTACCTTATATAGTTTACAAGATGGAGGAACCCTCAGTTCTGGGAATTGCCCACCCCTTTCCCAGAAAACTCATGAATAATAAAACCCTTGTTTAGCATATGATCAAGAAATACCTCTAAGTATACTCAGTCAAGCAGCCCATGCTGCTGCTCTGCCTATGGAGTAGCTGTTCTTTCATTTCTTTACTTCTCTAACAAACTGACTTTCACTTTATTCTGTGGACTCGCTCCGAATTCTTTCTTGCTTGAGGTCCAAGAACCTTCCTCTTGGGGTCTGGATCAGGACCCCTTTTTGGTAACATTAAAGTTAAGGAAATAGTTATCTATGGGTTGAGGATTCAGGGCCCAGCTGGCATGGCAAATTTCTAAATCCCTACGGCTACAAGATAAGCCACTCTCGCTAAACTCCCTAGCAGTACGAGCTGTCAGGCCCCTCCTAACTTTGATTGACAACTCAGATCACTATGACTCAAACTGGACAGAGGACTGGCCTTACAAACATTCTTTTCTGTGATGCAACTGCAGACCTTAAGCCAGTTTCAGCAGCTTACAGGCCTGCACACAAACTGTTTTTGGGTCCTGTGGTTCACCTTTTGATCTAAAGAGCCAACTTCCTCATTCATTCATTCATTCATTCATTCATTCATTCATTTATTTATTTATTTATTTAAGACGGCATCTCCCTCTGTTGCCCAGGCTGGAGTGCAGTGGCATGATCTTGGCTCACTGCAACCTCCACCTCCCAGGTTCCAGCGATTCTCCTGCCTCAGCTTCCCGAGTAGCTGGGATCACAGGTGCACATCACCACACCCAGCTAATTTTTGTATTTTTAGTAGAGATGGGGTTTCACCATTTTTGCCAGGCTGGTCTCAAACTCCTGACCTCAAGTGGTCCACCTGCCTTGGCCTCCCAAAGTGCTGGGATTACAGGCATAAGCCACCGTGCCTAGGCAAATTCCACCTCATTTTAATGCTAAGTCCCCACCCCAAAGTGAACATGAGATGCATGTTACATAGATGTTCATCCATTGTGCCTGTGCAAGGCTTCCCGCACAGATAAGTATAGCTTTCCCCCCAAACCTGTTGAATATGGATGACTCTACTGTGTAACATGGACCCTGTGAGGCATAAAACCTAACCTGCCCTTTCTCTCCTCAAAGAGAGGGCACCTTCATTTCACACCACAGACTTTCTTTTCCAGGTTTGCAAACTGCTATCACCAATAAACCTCTCCTTTCTACCATTCAGCCATCCTGGTGGTCTTCTGGACGACTGTACAAATCACAGGGAAATCTTTTTTTTTTTTTTTGAGACAGAGTCTCACTCTGTCTCCCAGGCTGGAGTGCAGTGGTGTGATCTCAGCTCACTGCAAGCTCCGCCTCCCAGGTTCACGCCATTCTCCTGCCTCAGCCTCCCAAGTAGCTGGGACTACAGGCGCCCACCACCACGCCCAGCTAATTTTTTGTATTTTTAGTAGAGACGGGGTTTCACCATGTTAGCCAGGATGGTCTCGATCTCCTGACCTCGAATCACGGGGAAATCTAATGTGCTATTCTGCAAACTGCGGGGAGAACAAAACTGATTTGACATACTCTGCAGAAGCCCCTGCAATTTGCAGATGACTGTCCTCTTACCTTTCCAAAACTCCCCTTCCCCAACACCATGAGGAAATTGAAGTCCGTGAGTTTCACTCGGTCAAGGTTGTTGGAAGGTTGTTTCCTGTCTTCAGAGGGACTGATGACTTTGTTGCCAGCAGGGCCAAGTTTGGCTTTCTAAATAACAAGCACAAATGGGAAACATGTGGGTCATTTTTCTGGGGAAAGAGTGACAGAAACCACCACGTTGTAACTGAGTTTAATGTTTGCTTGGAGGTGGGATGGGGTGAGAAAAGGCACAAAGGGTGAGGATTGAGTGTCTGTTCAGATATCAGCAGCTACACTCACCCTACGGGGAAGGTCTGCAAAGTAGCAGAAAACTGCTCTCCCTATTAAGAGACAACTCTTTACATAGTCAACCTAGAACTGATGGCGTGGGGATCCATGTAGGCATGGTTGGTTGTAATTCTAGTATGTCAAGGTTGACTTCTTGGGAAAAAGAGTGCTTCGGGTCCATGAACATAATAAAGGAAATAAACTGTGTACTGATGCTTTTCATATTTGTAGATTTTCCAATTTAAAATTAATCTGCATAAAGGAAAACTTGTACCCACACCAAAAGGGAGGAAAATGTTCTCTGGAGAGGAACTGCTTAAAATGGCAAAGCCGTCGGGATGATTCACTGCTATTTCCAAATGCACAGTAAGAACAGGGGTTGGGTTTGTTTTTTTTTTTTTTTGGGATTTTTTTTTTCCCTTTAAATCAAGAGTTGAACTCACAAAAAGACATGGTGATGTGCATAAGAAGAGATGCCAGCACTTTGGGAGGCTGAGGCGGGTGGATCACCTGAGGTCTGGAGTTTGAGACCAGCCTGGCCAAGATGGTGAAACCCCGTCTCTACCGAAAATACAAAAATCAGCTGGGCATGGTGGTGCGTGCCTGTAATCGCAGCTACTTGGGAGGCTGAGGCAGGAGAATCGCTTGAACCGGAGGGCAGAGGTTGCAGTGAGCTGAGATTGTGCCACTGCACTCCAGCCTGGGAGACAGAGCAAGACTCTGTCTCAAAAAAAAAAAAAAAGAAAAGAAAAGAAAAGAAAAGAAAGGAGCACAAGATGCCCTTTGTGACTGAAGAATATCTGGTCAATGCCTGGCGGGCGAACTACCAAAGAAGTTTTTAGAAGCTCTAGAGGGGGCCCTGCCCTCACGACTCTCACCAGGGCCTCAGAATCTATGTCAAAGGCAAAAGGTAAAAGGGCTCAGCAGAAAAAGGAAGGTAAATAAACCCACGGGATGTCTCACTGTTGCCAAAAGAGCCCTGGAGAGGCCTGGAGTGGGCCAAGTCTCCCGGCACAAGACTGAATTTTGAACATCTGCCTGACGGGGAGGAGCTGGTTGTAAGAAGCTGCTGACAGGTCCAGGACCCTGGCCCCTGGCTAGACCTCCACAGCCACATCCCTGAGCTCTAGGGCAATGATTCTTGCCTTGGATGCATTCTTTTTTTTTTTTTTTTGAGACGGAGTTTTGCTCGTTGCCCAGGCTGGAGCGCAGTGCAGTGGTGCAATCTCGGCTCACTGCAACTTCTGCCTCCCAGGTTCAAGCGATTCTCCTGCCTCAGCCTCTTGAGTAGCTAGGATTCACCACCACGCCTAATTTTTTGCATTTTTAGTAGAGACGGGGTTTCGCCATGTTAGGCAGCCTGGTCTCAAACTCCTGACCTCAGGTGATCCACCTGCCTCGGCCTCCCAAAGTGCTGGGATTATAGGCATGAGCCACCGTGCCCTGCCCATTCTTAATGAGAAGGTGCACCTCCCTCCCTAGTGCAGCAGACCTGAGCTCTGGAGCTCTTGCCAGGAACTCATTCCAGTCAACACCTTGGTGGTTACCAAGATGATGGTGAAGGAGGTTAAGGAAGGCACTCAAGGGGCTCTACTATGGATCAGCAGCAGAGAAGGCTTCCGAGGAATCATCCATCGTCCCTCTTGGAGCACCACCATGACTTCATCCCACAAGTACTGATTGAGCCCCCTTGTGCTCTCTTGGGGAGCCTCTGCATTTGCAGGAGGAGTCCCTGCTGATACAGGAATTCAGCAGGACTGGTTTCACAAGATACAGGTCACAAAGAACCCCTAATAAAACAGTCTGTGGTAAAGAAGCCAGCCAAAACCCACCAAAACCAACAAGACAATGAAAGCAATCTCAGGTCTCCGGGCTGCTCATCGTATGCTAATTATAATACATTGGCATGCTATAGGAAACTCCCGCCAGCACCAAGACAGTTTACAAATGTCATGGCAACATGTGGAAGTTACCCTACATGGTGTGAAAGGGGAATCCTCAGTTCCAGGAATTCTTGCCCCTTTCCCAGAAAACTCATGAATAATCCACCCCTCATTTAGCATTTGATCAAGAAATAACCACAAAAATAGCCAATCAGCAGCCTGCAGGGCCGCTCTGCCTATGCAGTAGCCACCCTCTTATTCCTTTACTTTCTTTCTTAATAAACTTGCTTTCACTTTACTCTGTAGGTTTGCTCTTGAATTCCCTCCTGCCCAAAGCCAAGAACCCATGTGGCCTCTTAGGCTGAACCCGTTTTGGGGTTCACCCTGTGACACTGCCAGCTGTGTCCAGATTCCCAACTGTAACAGTACTTGGCATAGGACATGCACTCAGCTCTCTGGCTGAACAAATACAGAACTGAAGCCCAAATGTGCGTATCAGATGCTGTGTTGTTTGGCGATGCTTTTCTCCGATAAGAATAACTTGCTCGTGGCCAGGCATGGTGGCTCACACCTGTAATCCCAGCACTTTGGGAGGCCGAGGTAGGTGGATCACCAGGTCAGGAATTCAAGACAAGCCTGGCCAACATGGTGAAACCCCGTCTCTACTAAAAAAATACAAAAATTAGCTGGGCATGGTGCCACGTGCCTGTAATCCCAGCTACTCGGGAGGCTGAGGCAGGAAAATTGCTTGAACCAGGACCCGGGAGGCGGAGGCAGCAGTGGGTGAGATTGTGCCACTGCACTCCAGCCGGGGCTACAGAGCAAGACTCTGTCTCAAAAAAAAAAAAAGAATAACTCGTTCATACAGGGATGAAGTCTCAGGGCTTGTGAACATGCTCTGATGAGTTGAGTGCCCCCATTTGACCAGAGACATTAAAACATGAGGGAGAGATGGCCCTGATATTTTTGCTTCCAGACTGAAAGTGTGGAACACAGTTGAGTTCCACCTCTGTTGGCAGCATGTAGTGGAAACACCTGTGAATTTGGGGCCACTGGAAACGTAGAAGGCCCATAAAGATAAAACAGGAACTGTGATGCTACACATACTGGCCTGCCCACTTCGGCAGGGCCAGCCCAGTCCTCTAAACACTGGCCCCAGCAACGATTCTAAGTTGAGAAACTTCCTAGGCTGTGTCTACATTTAATTTTTAATTTTTATTTTTTTGAGACAGAGTTTCGCTCTTGTTGCCCAGGCTGGAGTGCAGTGGCGCAATCCCAGCTCACTGCAACCTCTGCCTCCTGGGTTCAAGCGATTCTCCTGCCTCAGCCTCCCAAGTAGCTGGGATTACAGGTGCACGCCACCAAGCCAAGCTAATTTTTTTGTATTTTTAGTAGATATGGGGTTTTGCTGTGTTGGCCAGGCTGGTCTCAAACTCCTGATCCATCCATCTCGGCCTCCCAAAGTGCTGGTATTACAGGCGTGAGCCACCGCACCCGACCGGCTGTGTCTAAATTTAAAAGAATAGATAGGAAGTGCAAATTTGAGATGAGAATACCGACTATGCCACCCTGCTCTGCACTTCTGACTTAGAATAAGAAAAAAGTTATCAGAAAGAGGCATAGATTAATTGTATTTTCTCAGGATTCACAATAACACCTGAAAACACCCAAACACAACTGACTTGCTGATCTGAGGTGCTTGAAACTGTTGAAAACCACTTTCACCTAAGTGAAGTTGCTATTCATACTACCAATGAATGCCCAGCTTCCAACTGTAGCACGTGGTTCTACCCAGCTATGCTGGACTCCTCTGACATTCCCAGGCAGTCATTCCTCCTTCCTCCTTTGACACTTCACCAACACAGTCAGGGGATGTGGGCTGATGCAGTGATGAGCCTCCAGATAGGCAGGGGACCTTTTCTTTTTTTTTTTTTGAGATGGAGTCTTGCTCTGTCGCCCAGGCTGGAGTGCAGTGGCGCAATCTCGGCTCACTGCAAGCTCCACCTCCCAGGTTCACACCATGCTCCTGCCTCAGCCTCTCCGAGTAGCTAGGACTACAGGCGCCCGCCACCACACCCGGCTAATTTTTTTGTATTTTTAGTAGAGACGGAGTTTCACCGTGGTCTCGATCTCCTGACCTCGTGATCCGCCCGCCTCGGCCTCCCAAAGTGCTGGGATTACAAGCGTGAGACACCACGCCCGGCCGGCAGGGGACCTTTTCACACACATTGCCATCTACCGCCTCACTGCAGACATAACCTAACGACGGCCTTGTGAGTTTCATGTTATCATCTTAGTCTGGTTATAAGCATGAGACATTGCCCACAGTCAGGCTAAAGGCTGACAGAAGCATTTTTATATTCAAGTACTTCTGAACTTATTTGCAATATGACCTTGGCCTCAGGTCTCAAATCAGTCACCAGGTTTGAGAGGAACATCCACAAAGGAGACACCTGCTCACACAAGGTGAAGCTGGGCAGAGGACGCCATAGGCTTCTGCTCTGTCTGGGCAGATTCTTTTCAGCCAGAAGCAGAGCTGAGTTTCTGGAGGCTGGTAGAGCAGGCAGCTGGTTGGGAAGGAGACAGACCGGTGTGTGGGGTCCAGGGCAGGCTGACCACATCCATATCAGAGAGGTGGCTTCTCAGTGGCCTGGCCCAGAAGGTCGGAATGGATTTCTCCCCAGCCTCAGCCAGCCCTGAGATCAGAGCAGACCCAGCATCTTCATGCCCTTGCTCCCATCAAGAGCAGCACTTCTGTTCCCACTACAGAACACACTTCCTGAGCCATCTCCACGCTGCCACCTGCAGGCCTTGCTGCCAAAGGACACAGAGCCATCCAATGCTGAGTTTTCGAAAGCAGCTCTTTTAAGGTAGGAAACTCCACAGTATGGCAACCTCAGGGGTCTGGGCCTGGCTTTGAGCAAGTCCCACTTTCAATCTGGGTCTAATCAATGCTGGGGTTGAGGGAGACAGCCAGTGGATATCTGAGCAGCTACGTCACTGGGGGCGGGGGATGCCTGAGGGCAAGGGGACAAAGAACCATATAGGACTTCCAGGTGGGCAGGGGCGCCAGGGCAAGATCAAATGCAGTGTGAGGCTTGACCTCCAGACCTTTGGTCAGCACCTCCGTCTTCCTGAAGACCCAGTCTTCCCTGGCCTGCCGTTTCTCCTCCACCCCTAGCCTGGCTGACCTCTCCCACTCCTTCAGGTCCCAGCTCAACTGCTATTACTTCAAGAAAACTGAAACAGGAATAATACAAGGTGGTAGCAGGAGAACAGAAAATTCCAGGCAGCAGTTTCACAGGACTAGCAAAAAAGAAAAAAAAAAAGTTGAAATAACTGCGTAAGCTAGGGGCCCACAAGACCCTAAACATCAGGATGTGGGCCAAGCTGGCTAAGACCAACTGGACCCAACATGGTGCTGGATTTGACCCAGCTTCACCTGGGACCTCACTGTCCGCTCATTAACATCCTCAATCCTCTACCCGCCAGTGCCATGGTCATTCCAGGAACACCAATATTTAGTGCAAAAACAGGTGGCACCACATTTCTGAGAAATCTCCACCTTTTTCTGGGAATCTTCAGGAATATTCCACCCCTTAAAGAAGCCCATAAAGGTAGCAGGGCCCAAACCCCCTTGCACGCCACTCTCTCTGGAGTATGCCTGCCTTTCCCTTTCTTGAGTGTGTACTGGTCACTTTGCAATAAATCTCCATATTTTCACTATCTTCTGACTCATCCTTGAATTCCTTCCTATGGCAGTATCAAGAGCCTGGACACCGGCTAAGTTCGAGGTCCCACCAGCGTTTCGGGACTTCCCCTAGCCCACCGGCATCAAAACCCCTCCCCAAAGATGTCCCGTTGCTCTCGCTGGCGGGCTACTGCTAAAATGACAGCAGGAGCCATGCACGGTGGCTCACGCCTGTAATCCCAGCACTTTGGGAGGCCAAAGCAGGTGGATCACCTGAGGTCAGGAGTTCAAGACCAGCCTAGCCAACATGGTGAAACCCCATCTCTACCAAAAAAGTACAAAAATTAGCCAGCGTGGTGGTAGGCGCCTGTAGTCCCAGCTACCTTGGGAGGCTGAGGTGGGAGAATCGCTTAAACCCAGGAGGCGAAGGTTGCCGTGAGCCGAGATTGTGCCACTGCCCTCCAGCCTGGGTGATAGAGTGAGACCCTGTCTCGAAAAAAAAAAAAAAAAAAAAAAAAAAGACAGTGATGCTGTCCTGGATTCACTGGCTTCCCACACAACAGAGAGAAGGCTGAGCGCTTTGACGGCTAGGAGGAGACTCGCTCTGCTTGTCTCTGGGCTTATTTCCCACCACTCCCTCTGCCTCGGTCCCAGCCATGCCAGCCTGCCGCAAGCTCCCACCTGCCTCGTGCCTTGAGACGCCAGCTCCACCCTTCCCTCTTCTGCTGTTCACAGTCATCCTCCACAGTGGTCTTCCCGAAACCCCAACACTCCTTCCTTCTCCCCAATAGCTTTCTTCCCGGAACCCGTTGACACCTGACTGCAAGTCTGGGAGGGCAGGGGTCTTGCTGTTCTGTTCACCTTCAAAGTCCAACTCAAGTGCCTCCTTTTGGTTTCTCTGGAATTTCCAACCTGCAGCAGACAGGGCCCCACCCATATCTCCTGAGCTTTCTGTCCTGCACACCTGCGAACACCAGAGGGTTCCATTCAGGCCAATCCTGCAGAGGGAGCCCGAGGTGCCTGAGTTATGGGAACAGGAAGCCTGTTCCAGAATGTTCCTCCAGCTCACAAGAAGACCGAGATCCAGCTGCCCACAGTGGTCACCAGCTTGAGAACACACCCTTGGCTGGGTCCTCCCCTTCCCTGGCTCCCATCTCTACTCCCCACCCATGTCTCCTGGGATTCCTTCAGGAATGAACTTCTGAAAACCGTGGGGCTGCGTCAGATTCTGGGGAACCTAACACACACATTTCTTCTTGGAATTTTTTTTTTTTTTTCTAGACGGGGTCTCACTGTTGCCCAGGCTGGAGTGCAGTAGCATAATCATGGCTCACTGCAACCTCAACCTCCTGGGCTCAAGTGATCCTCCCATCTCAGCCTCCTGAGTAGCTGGGACTACAAGCATACATCACCACACCCAGCTAATTTTTTTTTTTTTTTGTAGACATGGGGTTTCATCATGTTGCCTAGGCTGGTCTCAAACTCCTGAGCTCAAGTGATCCGCCCACCCCAGCCTCGCAAAGTGCTGGGATTACAGGTGTGAGCCACCACACCCAGCCTCTTCTTCTTGGATTTATTGATCTGTCTTCCTCACTAGCCTGTGAGATCCTAGGAGGTAAGGACCAAGTCTGGCTCAAGTTTGTATCTTGAGACCAAGCACTATATCAGGCACATACATTCAAAACTCAGAGTTCTCTCTCTCATTCATTCACATTTGTGCTCATTAAGCACTAAGACTGACAGAACTGACAGAGGCCAACTTGTAGCCAGCACTAGTTGGCCAGATGACAAACTAACATAAAAAGGCAGCTGATAGTTAGGTAAGCTGGTGCAGACAAGCAGCCCAGGACTCCATGCATTTGCATCTTCAAACAGAATCTGAACTTTTTCTCTCAGGCAATCACTGTTCATGCTGGGACAGCCACAGAGGTGCTGGGAGGGCTCTCCTGCCTTTAGGGTGGTTGGCCACATGATGACCCTCCCCAGAGGCCACACGAGACTAGTTAGCCAGGCCAGCAAGCTGAAACCATGCCCTTGGAAGGGTTTCTCTGAAGGGCTATTCCTCTGCTAAGAAGTCTGGCTTGCCCAAGATCCAGCTGGGATCTCTGGCTCAAGAGCAACAGTGAGCCCTGAGCTGACCATTTTTCTTTCTCCGAGCTTTTTAATGGATTGTTTGGCAACTGGCCTCCCAGCAGAATTAAGAGATCTGCCCTTCCTGGCTTGTATATTGTTCACATAACTCTAGTTGTCATGACTGTAATTCAGACTTCACCAGGAGTGCAAATAAAATCAATATACGTCTAGGGATAAAGCTGAAGCCAATAGCCTAACTGCAGAGATTTCAGAAAACCTGAGGAAGTAGAAGAGTAAGTGTGCTGGCATCCTTTACTCCAGCAATGCAAACATGGCCCAACATGGCCAGATGCCCTGCTGGGGGCCGGAGCAAATGGAAAATTCTGAATGCAGAGGATGAAATGCAGAAACGCAGAATGTCCCCTGAAGATGAATGAATGCTCAGAGCAGAGCATGCACTGGGCTGCTGACCTCAAGCAGATATTGACTCATTAGAAATGCTCCTGCTGATGTGTCCCAAATCTTGAGTCCATCTCACTCATTTCCAAGTTAGGTTAAGAAAGTGGTGGGGGACCAGGCTCTGAGCAGCAGTCAACAGGCTGGAGACCCCCATGGCTCTCAGTACTGCCATCCTCCTGTGAAACTGTCTTCCACCCCTGCACCAGGAGGAATCCCCTTTCAGCTCTGATGATGTTTGTTCAGTTCTTTTTTTTTTTTTTTTTTTTGAGATGGAGTCTCGCTCTGTCGCCCAGGCTGGAGTGCAGTGGCGCGATCTTGGCTCATCGCAACCTCCGCCTCCCAGGTTCACGTCATTCTCCTGCCTCAGCCTCCCGAGTAGCTGGGCACTGGTCCTAGGACCAGCAGCATCAGCTAGAGGCTTGGCAGAAATGCAGACTCTTCGGCCCCACCCCAGATCTACTAAGTCCAAACATGCATTTTAAAGAAAATCTTTGGGTGGGTCCTGTGCACATTTAAGATTGAGAAATGCTGATCTAAGACAGTTGGGACATTTCTCCAAGTTCCAACATCCCTGTCAAATTCACTCGTCTCTGAGACCCTTTCCACCATCCACAATCTTCAGTTATTATATAAAACCAGTGGGCAACTCTGGAAAGAGCCCTGAACTTGGATTCCAAAGAGCTCGGATCAAATCTTAATCTTACCCATTTTTGCTATGTGACTCTGGACAAATGACACTGCCTCTCTGAGCCCCGGGTTCCTTATCTGTAATATAGTAGTAAGAAGACTGTGTCCCTGGGCTATGCTGGGCTATCTCTCTGGACTGCACCGAAGGTGAAATAAGGTATCCTTTGCAAAAGGACTCTAGTGTAGCATCTCATGCTTTATTCCCTCCACCCTGGTCGTCATCTTCTTTTTTTTTTTTTTTGAGACGGAGTCTCACTCTGTCCACCAGGCTGGAGTGTAGTGGCATGATCTTGGCTCACTGCAACCTCCACCTCCTGGGTTCAAGCGATTCTCCTGCCTCAGCCTCCCGAGTAGCTGGGATTACAGGCGCATGCCACCATGCCTGGCTAATTTTTGTATTTTTAGTAGAGATGGGTTTTACCACGTTGGCTAGGCTAGTCTTGAACTCCTGATCTCAGGTGATCCACCTGCCTCAGCCTTCCAAAGTGTTGGGATTACAGGCAGGAGCCACCGCACCCAGCGTTACCCTGGTCTTCTTTGCTCTGACCCAGAAAGGAGACAAAGTCCAGGAGACTGCACTTTCCTTCAAGCTTCTGGCATGCACCTGCTCCGTGACTGTACACTGAAGGCCTCTGGGATTCAATGAGCAACTGCATGCTGCCTGGGCTAGAGTTCTGTGGGCTAACTCACAGACCAGAAACCCTGTGACCTACAGAGATGTATGAGGCTACAAATGGGCTTTGCAGGAGCTTATGACCTGTTGTGAGGTTGAGGCACATCCCTGTGGGCTCCCACACCCTCCTAAGGGGGGCACAAGAGGCAATGGGTCTTGGCTCTAGCTGTCCACCCTGATTTCCAGAAAGCCTACTGAAGCCCTTAAGGGGGCTGGGTTAAGACAGCAGCAGGAAAAGACCCTGACTTAATAAAATGGCACAAATTTTTAAAAGGAAATAAAAATGGGAACTACAATATGTAATGTTATAAATAGAATGAAGTGACATTAAATGCAGAAGCTGTAGCATGCTCTTTTTTTCAAAATGGGA
Organism: Hylobates moloch; assembly: GCF_009828535.3. Classification (NCBI taxonomy): domain Eukaryota; kingdom Metazoa; phylum Chordata; class Mammalia; order Primates; family Hylobatidae; genus Hylobates; species Hylobates moloch. The sequence goes on along the minus strand of NW_026652290.1, from coordinate 11,216,847 downwards.
CTAAAGCACCTCACAGTTTATTGGCTATGATTCAACAACCCAGAATCCAGGATTTTTAGGTTCCTCAAAAATTGGCATATTCGCATTTGGTTCAAGTTTGGCATTGTGATGCCACTTGAAAGACCAGGCTGTGAGACCAGGCAGTGTTCCTTCCTCATTTGAAAATTTACTGATGACTGACACGTCTCACTGTATACCACAGATACATTCTTGAAAAGTCGCAATAGTTTGCAATCATTGAAGCTATTAACAATTCAAAGGGCTCCTGCAGTGGCATTCTGTAAGGCAAATCACACAAAATGAATCTGAATATTGCAACCCAAATTCGCCTACATGGGGGTTATGGTACATGTGTAAAAACATCTGTGTGTGAAGCTATCCGTGTGTAATGTGAGAAGCTCTCCATATTCAGCTCCCTATTAGGGTTTTTTTCAAATTAAAATTGAGAGGTGGTGGCAACAAATGACTTACGTTGTGTATCTATGAGGGGCTGGATGGCTGGAGACGTTCATTTTCTAACAGGTTAAAAGTTTGCAGCTGCTGAGCTGTGACAGTCTGACCCACCTTAACAGTAATTTCAAAGGGTTTAACTTAATACCATAGATACTCTGCTATGTTTGAGTTTTATATAATGAATATACACTATGTGGAAAATCAGACAGATCATAAAAATAGAAATTTCTGACCTCTAATACAATAGCCCTCTGCCCAGAAATTCTTACAACAGGTGCTGATTTATCTCCAGTATGAATACAGGTCCAAAGATTCATCTACAGTTAAGAGTCAGAATCTGAACCATAACTCCAGGGCTCCCGGTGGGTCCATCTCATAATCATAGAACTTCCGGGCAGCCTCTGAAGTACTGTTTAATGTCTAATTGTCAGAGGCGTTGAAACCAGAGCAACTCCATCTTGAATAGCGGCTGGGTAAAATGAGGTGAGACCTGTTGGGCTGCATTTGCACTCCTGGGAGGTCAGGCATTCTTAGTCACAGGATAAAACAAGAGGTCAGCAGGACTGTTCTCAGAAGGTACAGACCATAAAGACCCTGACGATAAAACAGGATGCAGTAATGAAGCCAGCCAAAACCTACCAAAATCAAGATGGCGAGGAAAGCGACCTCTGGCCTCCTTGCTGCTCATATATGCTAATTATAAACATTAGCATGCTAAAAGACACGCCCACTAGTGCCATGACAGTCTATAAATGCCATGGTAACATCCAGCGGTTACCCCATATGGTCTAAAAAGGGAAGGAATCCTCAGTGCTGGGAATTGCCTGCCCCTTTCCCAGAAAACTCATGAATCATCCACACCTTTTAAAGCATATGATCAAGAAATAACCATAAAAATAGCCAACCAGCAGCCCTTGGGGGTTGCTCTGCCTATGGAGTAGCCATTCTTTTTTTTTTGAGACGGAATCTTGCTCTGTTGCCCAGGCTGGAGTGCAGTGGCCCTATCTCGGCTCACTGCAAACTCCGCCTCCAGGTTGACGCCATTCTCCTGCCTCAGCCTCCTGAGTAGCTGGGACTACAGTAATTTTTTGTATTTTATAGAGATGGGGTTTCACCATGTTACCAGAAGGTCTCGACTCTGACCTCATGATCCCCCCACCTCGGCCCCGTAACTACATTCCACTTTAAATGTGTTCATTCTCACCTATTTTGTAAATATGTCTTCAAAAATACATGATCTCTTAGCATTCTCGAAAATAAGGCTTTGATTAATATACTTATCAAAGACAGTTGCAACGTGTGAAGAGATGAACTTGACAACAGAAGCTTCTTTCTACTTCTAAGATTCCACGGACAGGCCAACAATGACCAACTATAGGAACAAATGAATAATTGTGGATTTCTCCTACCATTTTTTGTACAACGATGAAAGTCCTCTGTATTCATGGCTAATCTGAACAACAGTGGCAAAACAACACTGATGGTAATTCATTGCTATTCCATGTAACAGGGCATGGTTCACAGAAATAGCCATGCCATATATAAGCAAGGATGCCCAGCACAGCATCATACCTCTAAGGTAATGCCTTTACCTGCACCCACTGCAACGTTAGTTAAGAGAGATCAAGTGTTTCGGAAACAGAAAGCCACAAAGGAACTGAGGGTTTTCACGGTGTCGTTAGCGGAATATGGCCTGTGTATTTCTAATAAGCTCCAAGTCATGATATCTATTATCTTCTACTTGGTAATGGGGCAACAGGTTAAAATGATGCTACTTAATGGGCATGACAGCTTCCTGGGTATCACAGTTAGAGTAAATAAAATGTCCGCTGTTCTCTGGCTCAATACTTCATCTGCTGGGACATGCCAAGCATGCTGCCACCTGAGGGCCTTTGCAGTTGGGCACTTCCTCTGACCCAGATAGGCAGGGGACTCCTTTCTATCTCTGCTCAAAGGATGCTTTAACCCCGAGGCTCCCTACTCCTTCTGACATTGTCCCTGCACCGGCTTCCGCAATGCATACTCCCTCCCTCTCTTCTCATTACCGATTCTGTATTTCTCTGTTTGTTTGTTACTTTCTTTGGCCACTGGGATGAGCAAGGACAGCTCATCTGTTTTGTTCCCTGGCACAGCTCCAGTGCCTAGGATGGTGTCTGGGGCACGGTGGTCCTCAAATATTTGCAGAAGCAATGAGTAGAGTATATGGGGAAGGAAGCTTTTCATATAACATTTTTAAGAGGCAGAAATGTTGCTTTAAAATAATTTCTACAGCAAGGCTGCCTCTTGTTATAAAAGTATACCTGCTCATTTTAGAAAATTTAACAGGCATGGATACACGCCAGAAAAAAGAGAACAAAATTTAAAATATTTATAATTTTATTTTTAATTTATTTTTATTTTTGAGACGGAGTCTTGCTCTGTCATCCAGACTGGAGTGCAGTGGTGTGATCTCGGCTTGCTGCAACCTCCGCCTCCTGGGTTCAAGCGATTCTCGTACCTCAGCCTCCTCAGTAGCTGGGATTACAGGAACATGTCACCATGCCTGGCTAATTTTTGTATTTTTAGTAGAGATGGGGTTTCACCATGTTGGCCAGGCTGGTCTCGAAGTCCTGACCTCAAGTGATCCACCCACCTCGGCCTCCCAAAGTGCTGGGATTGCAGGTGTGAGCCACCACAGCTGGCCTAAAACATCTAAAATTTTATACTCACTTTGGCAGCATATATACTAAAATCCTATAATTTTATCACCCAGAGGTAATCATTAATAACATTCTGGTGGACATTTTCCTAATCCTTTCTTTTCATGATTTCCTATGTGATACAGATAGAATCAGATTGTTTGTAACCTGCTTCTCCCCTTTGCTTATTGTGAACTTCTTGTTATAAGCACTCTTCTGCCACGTGATGTGAGTGACTGCATCATATCCCACTACACAGCTCTACTGTAGCTGATGTAACCATTCCTTATTGTTAGACACCTAGGTTTTTCCTAGTTCTGTTTTCAATAACATGCAGATGAACAATTTTGTAGTCTAAATCTGTGTGCATCCTTGAAGTCCCCAGGATATATTCCTGGATGAATGAAATATTAATTACTTGTTTGTGACCTTTTTGGGGAGATCACAAACAAGTACACTTGTGCCCAGCTGCACAAGGACAGACATTTTAATCTCACCATGAAAAGTCAAAGAGAAGAGGAAGAAGCCTAGAGTCAAGGCAGCCTAATTCCTGAAGGCAGGCTCTTGGTTTCTTTTGGGTTGTGTGTCTAAATTCACAGTTGGAATTTCTTTTTTTTTTCCTTTCTTGAGACGGGGTCTCGCTTTGTCGCCCAGGCTGGAGTGCAATGGCACAATCTCGGCTCACTGCAAGCTCTGCCTCCCGGGTTCACGCCATTCTCCTGCCTCAGCCTCTCTGAGTAGCTGGGACTACAGGCGCCCGCCACCACGCCCGGCTGATTTTTTGTATTTTTTTTAGTAGAGACGGGGTTTCACCGTGGTCTCGATCTCCTGACCTCGTGATCCACCCTCCTCGGCCTCCCAAAGTGCTGGGATTACATGCGTGAGCCACCGCGCCTGGCCACACGGTTGGAATTTCTAACTGTACTTCTTTCTCAGATGTGGCTGTGTATATGTGTTTTATGTTCAGATGTCAAAACAAAAACACATCTTTCCTTCCACAACATAGAAAGTGGTCTTGGAAGGTGCTATGGTTTGAATGTGTCTCCCTCAAATTCACATGTTGAAATCCTTAGCCCCAAGGTGATGATATCAGGAGGCAGGGCCTTTGGAAGGTGACTAGGTCATGAGGGTGGATCCCTCATGAATGGGATTAGTGCCCTTATAAAAGAGGCCTCAGAAGCTGGGTGTGATTCCCAGGCTGATGCCTCTAATCCCAGCACTTTTGAAAGGCTGAGGCAGAAAGATAGCTTGAGGCTGGGAGTTTGAGAACAGCCTAGTCAACACAGTGAGACCCCCATCTCTACAAAAAATAATTTTAAAAATTAGCCAGGCACAGTGGCATGCACCTGCAGTCCTAGCTACTCGGGAGGCTGAAGTGGGAGGATTGCTTGAGCCCAGGAATTCGAGGCTGCAGTGAACAGTGATTGTGCCACTGCACTCCTGCCTGGGCATCAGAATGAGACCGTGTCTCTAAATAATAAATACTTTAATAAAAAGAGGACTAAGAGGCTCTTCATCCCATCTACCATGTGTGGGCAAAGCCAGAAGATGCCATCTGTGAATCAGAAAGTGAGCCTTCACCAGACACCTCACCTGCCTTGATCTTAGACTTCCCAGCATTCAGAACTAAGAGAGAAACATGCAGTTTGTAAGCCATGCAGTTTATGGTATTTTGCTATAGCAGCCTGAGTGGACTAAGACAGAAGGGGAGCTAATTTGTATGGAGAGCTTAACAGTGATCCTTAGTAAGTCAGTCCCCCAAGCCACCCCACTTCCTTCTGACGGCATTTTTCTGGTTGCACAATCCGATCTGTAAGTGCAACCTGGAAATAAGGGCCTGGGTGATTCCTCCCACACAACTGGGTCAACACCTGCTACTTGGAGTTTTCTCCCGGAGACGGGAATCACAGGTGACCAGCAAATCACAGGCATGAGTCATTCCTTCTCCTGCTGGCAACTGCAGCGAGGGCCTCAGAATCACAGACTGTCAGCCACAAAATGGTCCCTGCGGAGTCTGACCTGCCTAGGATGCAGATGAAGATGCTGAGGTCTGGAGAGCTAACTTCACTACAGCCTCTGCGCCGCTTCGTGGCAGTGCTGGGGGAGGAAGAGAAGGACGCTCTGTTCTCTACAGAGGCCCTGAAACTGGATGCTGGATCATCCCGTACATTTCCCTGTGCTAAGGGTTGCCCCATCTGGGCTGTAATCTTTGACTAACAGCAGGAGGATGACAGAGCTTTTAGAATTCAAAAGCGACTTGGGGATAGTCTCATCAAGGCTGCCCATGTTACAGATGAGGAGAATGAGCCCAGGGGGCACCATGATTATGTCTAAATCAGTTTTCCATCCTGAGCTCTGAATCCAGAACTCCGGTCTTTGAACCTAGTGCTCTTCCTCCTACATCGAGGGTAAGCAAACTTTTTCTGTAAAGGTCCAGATAGTAAATATTTGTGGCTTTGTGGGCCAAATACTGTCTCTGTCGTAACTCTCCAACTCTGCCATTGTAGTTCGAAAGCTACAAAAGTGAGTAAAGGAGGGAAGCTGTGTTCCAATAAAGCCTTAATGGTGAAAACAGGCAGCAGCTGGGGTCTGAGCTGTGGCCTGCAGTTTGACGACCCTTGCCCTATATCATGCAGGTTCTCAAATCATTCATCCTCATTTGCAGTTAGATTTCAGTACAATGTCTCTATCTCCTTAATCTATCAGAACAGCGACAATTAAGAATCTCAAGAGCACTAGAATTAAATCACTATTCAGGCTCTTCCACAATGCTTGCTATGCCAGGCAGCACAGGAAAAGGAAATTTTGCAGCCAAACAATGGTGGTGAATGAAGTATGTATTCAGCAGTGCAAAATTTAAGGGCAACACATTCAATCGTTCTCTTAACGAGAAATATTTTCATGGACACACCCACTTTGGCTGTTACCACGGTTAAAATAAATTCACAGGCAGCGAGAGGGCCTCTGTTGTCATGGCAACCGAGCCATACTCCAAGGAGAAACGTGGGACCCTGATGTGTTGGCACTTTGCCAGATGTGGAAACTGCAAAGTGCTTGGTTCTTTTCACACCATATAATATTCACCTCTAGTATCCCGGTGTGTGATTTTCTTTACAGCCAACCAATTTTTTCCATTTCCCAGATTTGTCTATTGATAATTGACACGTTAGGATCGCTAATCTTGATGGTGCACCCCTTGTCTCACCTGCTAAACACCTCCTGGAAAGGCGGTTTGCCCTTGTACCGCGTTCTCCCCAACTGCTAAATCTCCAGGCTTACGTGAGGATTCCCCACCAATGACCTTAAATTTTTCCATCTGCAAAAATGTTTTTCTCCCACCAGGGAGCTGATGGCACACTTGCATCTGATGCCCAGCTTAGAGGAAGGCCTAGTGCGCACTGATACAGCCATGACATAGCATTGTTCGAGAACTTTGGGCACTTAATCATTTTTGGAAACATATTCCTTTTCCTGCTATGAATGCTCCCCTTTGGAATTAACACCACACTGGCTTTATGGGTTGGCTGTGGCAGGGTCAAGAATCACATGAATTCAGAAACGTCATCAAAGTAAATAGTTTTTCAGACTGTCAGCAACATGGCTTCGAAGTGGGGAATTCTCTGGTGCTAAAAAAAAGCCAGGGAGATAGAAAATGGGTCGGGGCCCCGTGCAAGCAAGAATAGACTGAAGGAACCATCCAGCTCTTGGGAAACCCTTGACTTCTTTGCAGCACACTGAAGATACTCTAAAGCCAAGGAGTAACTGGGAGCACAAGGTGGTGATCTCATCTCTATGTCCACTAAAATGTAAAGACATCCAGGCAAAAGTTCATTGCTATTTGTTGTGTGCAGGTGTCATGGAATCTTTCATTTGCAAATCTTTACTGCCCTCTTGTGGTATTCAGTTTCTGAAGCAACTGCAGTTTGGCTGGGATCTTTTAGCAGAAATCCACCTAAGATTCACTCGTCTGCCTTACAGAGGTGAAGTCCCAATAAATGGGGCAAGATGGCACAAATAAGACACAAAATTGAATCTACGTAGATGCAAAAAAACTGTATCCTTCATAGTAGATGACCTGAATCACTAATGTAAGTGCCAGGACTTTGCAAAATGCCAATGGAACTATAGAGTGCCAACGGAACTACAGATGCCGAAAGTGGGTTTTAAGATCTCTGGGTGCTCTATTTCTAGAAAACAAAGATCCAAACAGTTGTAGGCCTTTCTGTGTCTCCCGAATCTTTCCAAACCCTTGACTGGGTGCAGACTCTGCAAGCCACAGATCCAAGAAAGGGCCTGGGGGAAAGGGAGGCAGTGAGGGCTGCAGGGGGCCCTGGAGTGGTCCGAGGGAGCCACTGTGTTTATCTTAGAAACAAAGAACGACCTGGAAAATAGTGAGAAGTAATGACAGTCACATGAGAGCAGAGTTCAATGCAAAAGCCACTTCTGGGAAAATCCAATTGAAGCTAAGCGAGCACAGAACAGCAGCTCCTGAAGTGAATAGAAAACAGTAACAAAAAATGCACCCAAGCTATAACTGGCAATAAAGCCCAGTTCCCCAAGGAAGAAGGTTCCAGAGCCTTCCCTCCATGGCTGTGCAGCTGCTGCAGAAAAGGAAAACAGGATGACTGGGCATCCTCACAGTGAAAAGAAAAAAACAAAACAAAACAAAACAAAAAACACATCCTATCCCCGAAATGCTGGATACACTGCTCAACTACTCAATGGAAAATTTTTATAAAATGTCTCTGATAGGAGCAAGCAATTTGAAAGCAGGGCTGACTGTCATTAAATTTAGCACAATATTTCCATAATCATTGATTTCATCCTACCCTTACTGAGCCTTTTTAATCCACACCAGTTTTTAAAACCGAGGGGCCTAATTATAGCTCAATGGGACACCTGCTTCCAAGGCTGGCAGCAGCTGCACTCTTCTGGGCTATTCTCCGGGCCCTCTGTGTCAGGCAGCTCACTAGGCGCTCAGGAAGGTGACAAGCATGGGATCTGGGGTCTGCCAGCAGTGGTCTGGGACATCAGTAAAGGCACCGCTCACTTCTCTAAGGCCTGTTTCTTCATCTGTAAAATGGGTCAAAACACTCCTTTCTCCTCCTGCAGGCTTGGGAGCCTTGCCATCCTGCAGTGGTGAGGGAGTGATCAGAGCTTGGGGCCGGTGGCTGCTGCCATTCTGAGTAGTCTTGCCACAGCCATCACCTGCTGCCAGGTGGCAGCATCAGAAGACAAATTCCCATTCCAGGAAGGGGGAAGAGATGAGGGGGTGGAACAGTGAGACCTCTCCTAAAAAGACAGGGGCTTCCCAGCTGCCCTCAGGGGACTTGGACAGGACTGAGGAGCTGGTCTCCAGCAGGAGGGGCTGCCTGAGGGCAAGGTGGAGGTAGGTGTTTCCTGTCTCCAACGGTGGGCACAGGCCTGAGGGGACAAGGGCAGCTGAGGTCAGGACACTTTTCCTTTTACACATGGTATTTGCACCCTAGCACTCTGGCCCCATGCATGAGGCCTGGCAGCTTGGGGGGCATGGACTCACAAGGGGGCATTCTCCCCGAGGGAAGCAGCGGGTTGGGGGGAACATGGCTGGGATGCAAGTAGCCTCAAAGCAGAGGGCCTCACACTGGAGAGGAAAGGTGTGTGATCGGATCACTTCACCACCGCACGAGATACTCCTGGGATCTCCCAGCTGTGACTGCTGGGCTTTGGAAGCAAATAGAAGTTTTATGTTAATGGACCAGGAAAGAGCCAGGGAGTCTAAATTAATACAATTATTGTGACCCTAAGGGTATCCACAGGCTGTGAGGGCCTGGGGGAATGTGAGTCACAAAAGGAATACTCCTAGTAAAAGCTGAGACTATGGCTGTGTCCTGCCTGCCCCCACCCAAGCCATCAGCTCTGAGCAGACCCGGCTGCCCACCCATGACCATTGGTAACTCATGGACAGAGCCCTTCCGGCATGATTCTTTGCAGCGTGTCAACAGAGAAAACCAGTGACTGGGGGCCAGACTCGGTCTGAGTGTTGACAAGTCTATTTTCAGAAAAAGCCACAAGGTAAAGATTAGCTCATGACCAAGCCAAGGAAGCCACTTTGAAGAGAGGTGTGAGCGAGCAGAGGCACGCTGTTATCACTGCCTGGGTCAGGGTGAATTTCCAACATGTGGGTGACATTTTCTTTCTCAGGTAGAAGAGCCTATTTCTTGTCCTCATCACAAAACCACACAGGAAACATAAAAAAGAAGCACCAACACAAAGCATGTCAGAAAAAAAGACTTTGTCGACTTGACATTTCTCATCTCTGTTCTTAAATGAATTCAAGATGGCCTCGCTTCACTGCTGCAGGTGGGAGTAGGGTGGGGTACAGGGAGCACATTCCTATCTGATGGGTTATTTGTACCTAATGTACAACTGGGGTCTCCCAACCTGGGGCCCAGGAGTGGTTTAGAAAGCACAATAAGGTCGGGTGCGGTGGCTCATGACTGTAATCTCAGCACTTTGGGAGGCCGAGGCAGGTGGATCACAAGGTCAGGAGTTCAAGACCAGCCTGGCCAATATGGTGAAACCCCTTCTCTACAAAAAATTAAAAAATTAAAAAGTTGGCCAGGCGTGGTGGCGCGTGCCTGTAGTCCCAGCTACTCAGGAGGCTGAGGCAGGAGAATTGCTTGAACCTGGGAGATGGAGGTTGCAATGAGCACCATTGCACTCCAGCCTGGGTGACAGAGTGAGACTCCATCTCAAAAAAAAGAAAAAAGAAAAAAGGACAATGAAGAGTTCACTTTAACTTGGCAATGGCTTCTTGGAAACCAGCAATGCACAGTGACACCTCCATTAGGGAAAACTCTGTAATTCATAACTCCTGGGGATGGAAGGTAGAGAAAAGGCTGAGTAATGACTGCAGCAAACACAAATCTAGCCAGGCACTGTTCTAGGCACCTTCCATACTTATTTAATCCTCCCAACATCCCTAGGAGGTTGGTCCTTTTACCATTTCCATTTTAGACTTGGAGAAACTGAGGCAAGGGAGATGAGCTGAGCGGCCCCAGGCTATGCAGCTATGAAATGGTGGAGCTGGGATTTGAACCCTTGAACCCAGGCAGTGTGGCACTTCCTCGCCACACCCTGCTGCCTTCTTGGAATGATGAGGTGACAGCCACGTTGCCCAGCAGGTGGGAGAAGAGGGACAGTCCTTAAGGAGAAGGGGACAGGGACAGCCCCTCATTAGAGCTAGGAGGAGCCAGGCAAGAACCCAGGGAGGTGAAAGCCTCACCCTAACTCTTCTTATTTTTCTCCCCTCTCATTACTTCCCTTTTCAGCCACATCTGAGTTTTACACCAGCACCCAGCTTTCCGACATGCTGGGAAACTAAGCCCTGTGATTCATGTTTCTTTGGAATAACAAAGTTTTCAACACAAACAGCGCTCAGGCACATCAGGCCACACAAGTGGGAGAGGTTTGGGTCCCAATGAGGGTTCCAGGACCCAAGTATGAGTTCCTTCCATCAGAGTGGAGGTGTTCCTCTGAAGTAGCAGGGGGTGCAATGAGAGGGGTTTACTTGGTTTTTAAACAGGAACTGTTTCCACCTCCTGCAGTGATCAAGAGGTGCCTCTCTCCTCTGAGAATGCTGGAGGGTTTTACTCCATGGGAAGAAGTTGCACAGAGGCTCAGTGTATTCAGGTGTGGCCAACCTCTGGAGATGTGTATCCAAAGTCAACACTCCGCATTGAATCATGGGACAGGGTTTTCAAACACAGACAAGGGCGGGGGTCGGGGGGGGAGGGGGGGCAGTAACAACAGAAGCCCTGAAAGGCAGTTTTCACACACAGTATTTACCACACTCTGCAAGACTTATGAAACCTCAAGGAATATTTTTTTTCTTTCTCATTACCAGTATCTCTAGGTCACAAATCTCCTGTGGTTCCTCTAACGGGCACATCTGCAGGGTGAGATACAAGTTCTAGAGATGAGAAACTCTAAAAACATGATTTATTAGATGCTGTCTTTAGGACAGTGTTTTTGAGAGAGTATTAGATGTTGATTCCAGCTTGGGCTGGGGGAGTAGGGTTTATCCCCTTGCAAATCCTCCACCCGAGCATTTGAGGGCTTACATTTTCCAGTTTGTTCCAATGCGAACATGAAAGCACTGCAACAATCTTGGGCTGATTTTAATTACGAACACAGGCAATACGCTGAGAGCACAGCTGGTGTGTGGCCCTAACCAGCTTCCCAGAAGAGTGGTGCTATCAGAAATGACAATAATAGACCAGGTTTTTAAAACCATTTACATGCAAGTTGCAAAATTCCCCTCCATAGTCTGGGCATAGAATGGTTGATTAGATTGCAATGATTGAGTTGGGAAAACATTAAAAAATGAGAAAAAATGAAATAAGAGTGAGAAGGATTAAGCCAGGCATTAAGAACATCAGAACAATTACAGGATTTCAGCCTATGATATACTACACTACATCATCCATATGAACACACTCATGTAGTGTAAATACACCATACTGATTGCATGCTAATGCAGATGTATGCCTATAAAACTGAAAATGAGTCTTAATTCATATGTGATTGAAAGATATTAGCAGAAAGAAAGGAAAATGAGCTGTCCATTTAAAGATGCACTCTTTCTGTTCATTGGATGGATGCTTTCAATACAGACTTGAACTTTAATCACTGATAGGAGGTTTTGATATTTGCTTGGTAAAATTTTATTTATGTATTTATTTTTGAGATGGAGTCTTACTCTGTTGCCCAGGCTGGAGTGCAATGGTGCGATCTTGGCTCACTGCACCCTCTGCCTCCCAGGTTCAAGTGATTCTCCTACCTCAGCCTCCTGAGTAGCTGGGATTATAGGCACCTGCCATCATGCCTGGCTAATTTTTGTATTTTTTTTTTTTCGTAGAGATGGGGTTTCACCATGTTGGGCAGGCTGATCTTGAACTCCAGACCTTGGCTGATCCACCTGCCTCGGCCTCCCAAAGTGCTGGGATTGCAGGTGTGAGCCACCGTGCCCAGCAGGTAAAATTTTAAACTAACCTAATCTGAAGAGGAGGGGAGACTGGTCTATTCTCTGGGTGATTGAGACGTGGCATTTTTTTGTTTTCATGGGAGAGCTGTGGCTGCTTGGAAGGGAGCACACAGACTAAGACACAAGTAGGTGTGAGATTCAAGCTACCAGGACACGCAGTGCATCCTTAAGGGTGGAGAGCATGGCTGCAGGCTGAGGCCCGGGAGCCACAAAAACTGAGGCAAGTGTTTTGTGGAAGGAAAGTGGATGAGGAGAGAGCAGAGGAAGAACTACCTTTAAGAAGCGGACATGACAGCCCTGTAAAAGACAGGAGAAGGAGAAAAACTGCCAGGTTAGTAAGAGAAATGCTACACACAGGAAATGCTACACACAATTAGCAGTGTGAGAAAACGAGATTGAGTACAACACAGCACAGGTTCCAATTACGATGCAGGCAGGCACAGCAGACAGCGGTGACCCCGAGACACAGCACCAGGGTCAGGAGAGAAGGCACGGTGAACCTTTCAGTGCACTCTACTCCGGAGGCACCCCAGGTGCAGGTCTCATTTGACCCTGGAGGGGTAGGAAGTAACTCTTCCTTGTTTGAATAGTGAAAGGCCTAGAATCAAGCTTTATGAGGACAGGATCCTTCTCTCTTCCTTGTGGCATTTCCGTGTCTGAAAGTGGTCTCACATCAAACAGCTCCACTACATTCAGGGACATGTTTTGTTATCGGCCAGTTCACATGACGGGGTCCTGGAGTATTCGGCGAATCAACTCGTTTGAGGCAGCACATAGCAAGGTGCCCAGTAATGTTATATACAGATTGCCATTTTTCAATAAATGACGATGAAACCAAACCCGCTTACCATGAAAACTATTAGTAAAAAGATTTTGTTTTTTCTTGATGATTCAGAAGGCTCTTCAATATCTTGGAAGTGTCCAAGATGACTGACGAAACATAAGCTGGTGGGACAGTGAGTTAACCAAGCTCCAGTTGACTGAATGCCACACAACCAGGGTTTGCTTTTCTTTTTACTTTCAACTTCCACCGAAAAAGAACAAGGAAAACAAAACAAAACAAAAAAACACCTATTTTAACTGGATAATTTTCCTTTCTCAAGTACTAATGTGAGAAAAATAAGTTAAAATCATCTCAGAAGAGGCCAGGCACGGTGGCTCATGCCTGTAATCTCAGCACTTTGGGAGGCCGAGGTGGGTGGATCACTTGAGATCAGGAGTTCAAGACCAGCCTGGCCAACATGGTGAAACCTTGTCTCTACTAAAATACAAAATTAGCCAGGTGTGGTGGCTCAAGCCTGTAGTCCCAGCTACTTGGGAGGCTGAGGCAGGAGAATCGCTTGAACCCAGGAGCAGAGGTTGCAGTGAGCTGAGATTGTGTTACTGCACTCCAGTCTGGGCAACAAGAGCGACACTCTGTCTCAAAAAAAAAAAAATCATCTCAAAAGAGACTTCTCTATAAGGATTCATGAAGGTGAGACTTCTCTACAAGGATTCATAGGGGTAATCCCCCAACTTCATACGCAGTGGGAGGTGGCTTCCAGGAGAGAATTTGAGAGGGATCAGATGATCAGATTTCTGAACCAAAATCCCACAGCCTGAATGGGTCATCACAGCCCTGAACCTGAACAGAGGAGATCAGAAACAAACCGATTCTACATGCTCGTTAAGGCTTTGTCTACTAAAATGAGAAACTAGTCAAATAACGAGTTTTACATTTCTTTTACCGGGTATGGGTTATCTTCTATTCCATTTTATCATTATGGGCCTTTAAAAGTCAGTAATCCCAAATCCATTTATGATCGTCCCTAAAATAGGCCATTTTGTTCCAACCCCAAAAACTCTATTTTAGGATAGCGATCTTAATCCACATCAAGATTAAAGGGAACTAACAACAGCAACAAAAACACCCTTATTGGAATCTTGGTATTGGACACAGCCTTAGAGGAAATTTAATCTGGCATTTCTCCTGCATCTTTCTCATAGGGTTGCCTGATCTTTGCTTGGATATCTGTAGGCACAGGGTACTCTGTATCGAGTAGCTGGGATGCCCTGAGAAGTACATGGCATAACTTTAGGAGGTTCCTATCTCCAACTGCCATCTCCAATAGGTCACCTGCTTCTTTCTACAGGGAGACAAAAAACATTTTGCAGAAACGCTTTGATACAATTGCTATGTGGCTTCGCAGCCTTCCGGCAGCCACTGGGTAGTTATTCTTAGACTCAAGTGGACCTAGAAAGAACTCTAAGGCGTTTCACACTTGGACATGACAAACCATCCCAAATCTCCTCTGGAAAAAAAAAAAAAAATCAAAGGAAAGGCTGAAGTGACCCAGCCCAGATACGCATAGCACCTCTTGCTCTACACATCTGCAAGAGCTCCCAGGGAATCCCTGGATGCTGGGAAGGGAGATGAGGAAGCAAAACACCTCTGCTCAAGGTGAAAGTGGCAAGTGGCAGGAAGCTGCACTAGTGCCAAATGTTAACCACTTGGTTTTCAATTAAGTGCTGAAGACACGACAGCTACTGAGTTCCCTGAATTCCTGAACAAGGACATCTATGACCCCACTTGGCTGGCCTGATGAACTGGGAAGTGCTACCATCATGTGTACATCAAGGCAACAGTCCTAATGGGCAAAGAGGCCTCATCCCTGAAAACAAACTAAAACCAAAATACAACACCATGAGCACCTCGGCCACACGTTCCTGGACCCCATTTGGGGAGCTCTGATTTTGAATTCTCTGAGGCCTCTGTGGTCCTAGCTGCCTGTAAATGCCATGTTACATTAGGCGGGCCATAATCTTTTCAGCAGTGAGGCTTACTCAGCATCTCAAGAGCTGGAGATACTGCTACGTGGATAAAGAACTGACTTGTGGCCTGGGTCAGACTCCCGCTGATCTAGGCTAGCTACTATTTAGGAGAGAGGGTGTAAGCTTCCCTCCACTATGAGGGTCGGGGTCGTTTCCAGAAAGTGGAGATGAGGTACAAGGTCTCATATCCCTTAGTACTACTCCACAATGTTCCCAAGAGCAAGGTTCTGTCTCTAGCCCCAGGGACAGTGCTTGACACACAGTAGATGCAGCATCCACCAGTTAGAAATGTCCAGAATTACTGATTTCTGGAACCATAAAATGTATGGGAAAGAAACTGGTCCATCTTCAAGAGCAACCAGATTTGTCACACACGTGAGTTTTACACAACTTCTAGAGGAAGAAAGGGAGGTGCTCGTGGCTCTAAAATGGCCTCTCCCCTGAAGGCCTCCAACTAGCCCCATAAAGATGTTAGCTCAGACATCTTCCTCTGGGCTGTCAAAAAAGTGCAGGTGAAGGGTGGAGTCCTCACGGGCCTGATGTTTAGACTTCAAAGCATTCAGAGGAGGGCCTGAGGTTCTTACTCTGGAATCAGGAAGGTGACACATCTTACAGGTGTGTCTGGCAAGTGAGCAGTCTTTAGACTGCACAGTCAGGGCAATTTTAAGAGGCTGGAGAACCACGTAAAGGGACGCGTAGGATTTGAAAAGCCTGAGACTGACGGAAGTGGAGGAGAAGGGAGGGTCTCTCCAAGGAGCACAAGCATGGGCTGAGATGCATTAATGAGCATGGTGGATACATGCAGAGGAGTCAGAAAAGGGGGTGTCATAGGGAAGGGTGTGCAGGAAGGGACAGGGTATGAGACAGAAGCATCAACTCACACAGGAGGTCTGGGTCCTGCACTAACTAGCTTTGAGCACACTCCCTTTTGCTTTTGTTTTCCCATCAACAAACATGATCTTAAACATCTCTCCCAGTTTGAATACCCTATTATTCCATTAGCCCAGAGGTCATAGACTTTTTCTGTAAAGGACCAGAGGGCATACATTTAGGCTTTGAGGCCCATGCAGTCTCTTTTGCAGGGACTCAACTCTGCTGTGGTAGCGAAGGAGCAGCCGTGGACAACACACGAATGAATGAATGTGGTTGTGTTAATAAAAATCTATTTATGGGCATCAGATTTTGGATCTCACCAAATTTTCATGTCTCACAAATATCCTTCTTTTTTTCAAGCACTTAAAAATACTGAAGCCACTCTTTTTTTTTTTTTTTTCTTTTTTTTTGAGACAGTCTCCCTGTCGCCCAGGCTGGAGTGCAGTGGTGTGATCTCGGCTCACTGCAAGCTCCGCCTCCCGGGTTCATGCCATTCTCCTGCTTCAGCCTCCAGCTGGGACTACAGGCGCCTGCCATCATGCCTGGCTTTTTTTTTTTTTGTATTTTTAGTAGAGACGGGATTTCACCGTGTTAGCCAGGATGGTCTCGATCTCCTGACCTTGTGATCCACCCATCTCGGCCTCCCAAAGTGTTGGGATTACAGGCGTGAGCCACCACGCCCGGCCTTGAAACCACTCTTACTTAGCTCATAGGCTGTATATACAAAAGCAAGTGGTTGGGTGTGGGTCATAGTGCAATGATCCCTACACTATTTAATATAGATACTGGAGGTGAAGTCTATCCTTGCTGTCTTCACGACCACAGGAGACTGAATTTGTTTACTCATCAGTCAATAGGTTTCATCTTCTTGACCAGCATTTCTCAAACTTTAATGGGCTCAGGAATCACCTGGGGACCTTGTTAAAATAATATTCTGACTGGATCAGAGGCTGGGCTGGGCTCTGAGACTCTGCATTTTTAATCAGCTCCCACACTTGGAGGTGCAAGATCTAGAGCTCAGGCTGCTTGCCACTTCATCTTTCAGGATACCCAGGGAGTTCAGAACCCTTGAGATTTACCGCTCCAGGGATATGCAATCTTTTTTTTTTTTTGAGACGGAGTCTCGCTCTGTCACCCAGGCTGGAGTGCAGTGGCACAATCTTGGCTCACTGCAAGCTCCGCCTCCCAGGTTCACGCCATTCTCCTGCCTCAGCCTCTCCGAGTAGCTGCGACTACAGGCGCCTGCCACCACGCCTGGCTAATTTTTTGTATTTTTAGTAGAGACGGGGTTTCACCGTGGTCTCGATCTCCTGACCTTGTGATCCACCCGCCTCCGCCTCCCAAAGTGCTGGGATTACAAGCATGAGCCACCACGCCCGGCCAGGACATGCAATCTTAATTCTCTGTAGGGCATGTTTTTTGGGGAAAACAACAAATAGCATTATGTTTGGTGTCACCCTTATTCTAGGTCTCTTAATTTTATTTTAGGGGCTTTAATTTCCTCTTAGGTGCTTGGGATAGAGCCATGAAGACTTGTGCCAATGCTTAGCTGCCATGTTCATGCTAGTGCCAGTGGACATCGGCTCTGTCTTCCCTCCTTCCAGTTCCTGTAAATGAAGGGTGGCACCCTTGGTACCTGCTCATTCCCTGTGGGTACCAGGGCCTGGGGACATTTGCAAAGCTGCCTCTAACATTTAATATCAGGCTTGTGTGATATTAACTAATATTTCTTTAACCAGCAACATCCACCCACAAGGCCATCCCTGTAACTACAAGACACAGGGCTTTTATGCTGTTTCAGGAATTCATTAGACAGACAACTAGAATGCATAATCTTTTTTGGTTTCCCAACAAAATTATTTCCTCGAGACAAATTAAACTGGAAGCCTGCTGCCAGCACTCTAATATAAATGCATGCACCCTCCCTTACAGACTCATGAGAAATTCTGTACAGTTGCTTTCAGAGGCTGTCCTGCTTCCTTTGGGTCTGCTCAGTTGAATGCCAGGTTAACCTCTGTTGACAGTGATCTAATGAGTGTTTGAAAATGAGTTCTACTACTGACCTGTCTCCTATATCAGTTTAAGACTTTGCTTCTAAGACAAAGCTGAAGGATAAACCTTAAAATATCTCTTTCAACTGTTGTGCATTTTATAGATTTTTTTTTCCCCCTTAACATCACACAGTTAAGAAAGTAATTAAGTAAGCTATTTAGGGACAAAAAAGCAGAGAGCATATTGGGGCACATAGATTTTTTTGTTTTGTGTCTAAAAGGTCACCTGCAAGTTCTCTGGTTTCCATAGTAACCGTGGCAGGGCTGATCAGATCAACAAATAGCTACAATTTATCTGAGGGTCTCTAGTGAACTGTGTTTTGTGGTTTTATTTTTCCCCCAACTGGAAAAGAGCATTCTGAATTAGATAGTCTCCAAAGACAATGGAGGCTTTGAGAAAATCTAATTCTGATAAAAGAGAAAAATGCTTGCTTGCTCTTTCCACATATAACCTAGCAACAGAGTCTCATCTTTGTTGATTTAAGTACCTTAATTATAGTTTAATTGGATCATATTAATTTGTTAATTAGTAAGAAGGATACTCTCAAAATGTTTCTCTTGAATAAGTAAAAACAGATACACATTTGATTTTTCAGACAATCTGAATCCAGGGTGATACTTCCTGTAGTATCTGGATTTATAATCCTCACAAAACAGCTCATTCAAGATCACCAATTTCTTTTGGCTTAGACCTTCATATAGTTCTGAATGGTCACAAATACAAGAACTGTGAAGACACACA
Source organism: Hylobates moloch (assembly GCF_009828535.3). Lineage (NCBI taxonomy): Eukaryota > Metazoa > Chordata > Mammalia > Primates > Hylobatidae > Hylobates > Hylobates moloch. The sequence goes on along the minus strand of NW_026652290.1, from coordinate 11,198,211 downwards.
CATATTTCTCTGCATGAGACTTAATTCATCCTAATATTACTGGGGGTCTAGTTTGGACAGAAGCCTTTGTTAAGCTAGTTTGAGATTATTTTTTTGCTCCATGTGTTAACAAATTTTATTAGAGAGTTAGTAGAATATGTATGTACAGATAACTATAAGCCTTAATATATCTACTAGTACACTAACAACTCTAAAGCTGTAATAAAGACACAAATTAAAATTGAGCGAAGTGTTATAGACACATTTCCAAATAACAGCACTAATTAATGGGACAGAAGATGATGTTTAAGTGAAACCAAATCAATAGTGGTGGTGTTAATAGTGGGGATTTTAAATTCAAGCCCAGTTCTGAACTTAACCTATTCCTGATTTTTTTTTTTTAACTTTGCTGAGATTATAAATGCAGAAAAAAGTTTTATATATAGTCAGGCACTACACAATGACATTTTGGTCAACGATGGACCGCATAAATGATGGTGGTCCTATAAGATTATCATGGAGATGAAAATTTCCTATTACCCAGTGATGTCTACATCACAGACACTGTAGCATTGTTGCACAACACATTACATGTTTGTGGTGATGCTGGTGTAAACAAAGGTACTGTACTGCCAGTCACAGAAAAATATAGCACATTCAATTATGTATAGTACACCATAGTCAATAATAAATGACTATATAACTGGTTTATGTATTCACTATACTTTTATTGTTATCTTAGAGTATATTTATTTTTTCTACTTTTTTTTTTTCTTGAGACGGAGTCTCAGTCTGTCACCCAGGCTGGAGTGCAATGGCACGATCTCAGCTCACTGCAACCTCCACCTCCTGGGTTCAAGTGATTCTACTGCCCCAGCCTCCCAAGTAGCTGGGATTATAAGCTCTCACCACCACGCCTGGCTAATTTTTGTATTTTTAGTAGAGACAGGGTTTCACTATGTTGGCCCAGCTGGTCTTGAACTCCTGACCTCAGGTGATCCACCTGCCTTGGCCTGGCAAACTTGCTGGCAGCGATTACAGGCGTGAGCCACCACATCAGGCCTTATTTTTTCCTACTTATTAAAACAAAGGTTAACTGTAAAACAGCCTTAGGCAGAGCCTTCAGGAGGTATTCCAGAAGGCATTGTTATCAGGGGTGATGACAGCTCCATGGGTATTACTGCCCCTGAAGACCTTCCAGTGGGACAAGATGCAGAGGTGGAGGACAGCCGTATGGATGATCCTGACCCTGTGTAGGGTCAAAAAAAATTTTTTTCTAATAGAAAAAAAATTAAACATTTTTAAATTAATTTAATTAAAAAAATTTTAAATAGACTTATAGAATAAGGAGATAAAAATATTTTTGTACAGCTATACAATGTATTTGTGTTTTAAGTGTTATTTAAGTGTTATTATGAGTCAAAACTTTTAAAAAAGTTTATAAAGTAAAATAGTTACTGTAGGCTAAGGTTACTACTGAAGAAAGAAGATTTTAAAAATAAATTGAGTGTAGCCTAAGTGTTGTGGTGGCTTGCAGTATTGTTCTAGCACATTCCATCACCACTCACTCACTTACCCAGAGTAACTTCCAGTCCTGCAACCTCCATTCAGGGTAAGTGCCCTATACTGGTGTACCACTTTTTTTCTTTTACATTGTATTTTTACTGTACCTTTTCTATGTTTAGATACACAAATGCTTAGCATTGTGTTACAATTGCCTACAGCAGTCAGCATCTGTACAGGTTTATAGCCTAGAAGCAATAGGTTACACCATATAGCCTAGGTGTGGAATAGGTTACACCATCTATGCTTGTGTAAACACACTCTATGATGTTTGCATGATGAAATCTCTTAGTGACACATTTTCAGAAGGCATCCCTGTATAGAGGCATGACTGTAGCAAAATGGTATTAATCATTGTTTAAGGTATACAATGTGATTTTCTGTGTACATATCCACCATCAAATGATTACTACAATCAAACTAATTAACATATCCATCACCTTACAGTTACCATTGTGTGTGTGTGGTGAGAATCTTTAAGATCTACTCAGCAAATTTCTAGTATAAAAACACATTATTATTATTGGTCACCATGCTGTACATTAGCTCTCCAGAACTTATTCATCTTAAAGCTGAAAGTTTGTATTTAACCAACATCTCCTCATTTCTCCAACACGCCGCTCAACCCATGGTAACCACACTTCTATTCTGTTTCTGTGAGTTTGACTTTCTCAGATTCCACATATAAGTGAAAACATCCACTATTTGTGTTCATGTGTCTGGTTTATTTCACTTAGCATAATATAATGTCCTCCAGGTTCATCCATGCATTACAAATGTTTCTTCTTTTTAAAGGCTCAAATATATATATATATATATACACACACACATACACACACACACACATATATGTGTGTATATATAGAGCTTTATATGTATATATGTGTGTATATATATATGAATATACACACACATAAATGAGATATGTATGTGACAGACATTTTCTTTATGCATTCATCTATTAATGAACAGACTGTTTCCATATCTTGGCTATTGTAAATAATGCTGCAAGGAACTTGGGAGTACAGATATCTCTTCTGGGACAGTGATTTCTATTTCCTTTGGATATATACCCAGAATCAGGACTGCTGGATCATATGGTAGCTTTATTTTCAAGTATTTAAGAGACCTCCATACTGTATTTCCATAACTGATATGCCAATTTACGTTCCCACCAACAGTGTATATAATTTTCTCCACGTCCTCAATAACACTTATCTTTTGACTTTTTGATAACTGTCATCCTAACAGGTCTGCAGGGATACCTCATTATAATTTTGACAATTTTGACTTAAATTTCCCTGACAAGCAACATTAAGCACCTTTTCCTTTACCTGTTAGCCATTTGTATGTCTTATTTTGAAAAATGTCTATTCAGGTCTTTTGCCCATTTTAAAATCTGTGGGTTTTCTTTTTTATTTTTGTCTTTGAGTTGTATTATATGAGTTCCTTATGCATTTTGGATATTAAACTCTTATTGGATATATGGTTTGCAAATATTTTCTCCTATTCCACAGGTTGCCTTTTAATTTTGTTGCTTGTTTCCTTTGTTGTGCAGAAACTTTTAGTTTGATGTAGTACCACTTGTTTATTTTTGCTTTTGTTGCCAGTGTTTTTGGTGTCATATCAAAAAAACCATTGTCAAGACCAATGTCATGAAGCTTTCCCCCCAAGTATGTTTTCTTCTAGTTCTATGGTTTCAGGTTTTACATATTTAAGTCTTTAGTCCATTTTGAGTTGACATTTGTATATGCTATGAAATGCATCTATCCAATTTCATTTTTTGGTATGTGGATATCCAGTTTTCCCAACACCTTTTATTCAAGAGACTATCCTTGCTCCATTCTGTATCCTTGATGCCTTTGTCAAAGATAGTTGACCACGTATGTGTGGGGTTTATTTCTGGGCTTTCTATTCTGTTCTACTGGTTTGTATGTCAGTTTGTATGCTAGTACCATACTGTGTTGATTATTATAAATGTGTGATATAATTTGGATCAGAAAGTGTGATACCCCCGTTCTTCTTGCTCCATATTACTTTAGCTATTCAGGGTCTTTTGTGGCTTCATACAAATTTTGGGATTATTTTTTCCTCTATGGAAACAAATTATACTAATAATTGGCATTTTGATAAGGATTACATATAATCTGTAGATCGCTTTGGGTAGTACAAACATTTTGACAATATTAATTCTTCCAATCCAGGAACAGGGGATATCTTCTCATTTATTTGGGTATTATTATTTCTTTCATCAGTGTTTTCTATTTTTCAGTGTACAGATATTTCACCTCCTCGGTTAAATTTATTCTTGAGTATTTTGTTCTTTTTGATGCTACTGTAAATACAACTGTTTTCTTACATTGTTTTGAATAGTTCATTGTTAGCATAGAGAAACACAACTGATTTTTGTATTTTGATTTTGTATCCTGCAACTTTCTGAATTTGATCATTAGTTCTAACAAGTTCTTTGGTGCTGTCTTTAAGGTCTTCTATATATATATATATGATCATGTCATCTGCAGACAGAGACTATTTTACTTCTTCCTTTCTAATTTGGATGCCTTTTCTTTTTCTTGCCTAGGTGCATTGGTAGAACTTCCAGTACTATGTTAAATAGAAGTGGAGAGAATGGGCATCCTCATCTTGTTCATGATCTGAAAGGAAGAACTTTCAGCTTTTTACCATTGAGTAGGATGTTAGCTGTGGCCTTGTCATAAATGGCTATTACTGTGTTGAGGTGCATTCCTTTATACCTAATTTGTCGAGAGGTTTTATTTTGAAAGGGCATTAAATTTTGTCTAATCCTTTTTCTGCACCTATGAAAATAATCATACAATTTTCATCCTTCATTCTGTTAATGTTGTGTATCACATTGATTGATTTGTTTATGTTAAATCATCCTTGCATCACAGGAATAAATCCCACCTGATCACAGCGTATCATCCTTTTAATGTGATGGTGAATTTGGTTTGATAGTATTTTGTTGAGAATTTTTGCATCTCTGTTCATTGGAAATATTGGCCTTTAATTTTATTTTCTTGTTGTGTCCTTGCCTGGATTTGGTATCAGGGCCATGCTGGCCCCATAAAATGAACTCAGGCATGTTCTTTCCCTTTCAGTGTTTTGGAAGAGTTTGAGAAGGATTGGTATTAATTCTTATTTAAATGTTTGGTAGAGTCTGGGCACAGTGGCCCAGCAAAGGGAGGACAAGGCTTGAGGCTAGGAATTCAGTTGAGGCCAGGAGTTTGAGACCAGCCTGGGAAACACATCAATACCTCATCCCTACAAATTAGCTGGGTGTGGTGGTGCATGCCTGTAGTCCCAGCTATTCAGGAGGCTGAGGCAGGAGGATTGCTTGAGCCCAGGAATTTGAGCTGCAGTGAGCTATGATTGTGCTACAGCACTCTAGCCTGGGCAACAGAGCGAGACCTTGTCTCTTAAAAAGTGTTTGGTAGCATTCACCAGTGAAGCCATTAGGTATTGGGCTTTTCTTTCCTGGGAGATCTTTGATAACTGGTTCCACCTTCTTATTCATTATTGGCCTACTCAGATTTTCTATTTCTTTATGATTCAGTCTTGGTAGGTTGTATGTTTCTAGAAATTTATTCATATCTTCTGGGTTACCCAATTTGTTGGTGTGTCGCAGTTCAGAGTAGTCTCCTATGATCTTATGTATTTCTGTGGTATCAGTTGTAATGTCTCCTTCATTTCTGATTTTATTTATTGGTCTTCTCTCTTTTTTCTTAGTCTAGCTAAAGGTTTACCAATTTTGTTTATGTTTTCAAAAAAATCAACTCTTAGTTTTGTTAATCTTTTCTTTTTTTCTTTTTTGAGAGAGAGTCTAGTTACGTTGCCCAGGCTGCAGTGCACTGGCTATTCACAGGCACAATCAAAGCTGCTCCACAGCCTCAAATTCCTGAGCTCAAGCCATCCTCCTGCCTCAGCCCTCTAAGTAGCTGGGACTACAGGCACATGCTACTGTGCCTGGCTTGCTTACCTTTTCTACTGTCCATATCTTTCTCCAAACTTGGGAAGTTTGCAGCCATTTGTTTGTCTTAAAAAAAAAAAGTCTCACTCTTTCACCCAGGCTGGAGTGCAGTGGCAAAATCTCAGCTCACCTCAATCTCTGCCTCCCAGGTTCAAGTGATTCCTGAGCCTCAGCCTCCTGAGTACTGGTACTATAGGCATGCACCACTACACCTATTTTTTTTTTTTTTTTTTTTGTATTTTTAGTAGACATGGGGTTTTGCTATGTTGGCCAGGCTGGTCTCGAATTCTTAGCCTCATGTGATCCACCTGCCTCAGTCTCCCCAAAGTGCTAGGATTAGAGGCATGAACCACCACACCTGGGCCATCATTTCTTTATATAAGCTTTCTTCCCCTTTCTCTTTTTCCCTTCTAGAATTTCCACAATGCAAATGTTAGCACTTTTGATGTTGTCCCATAAATCCTATAGGCTTTCTTCATTCCTTTTCACTTTTTTCTGCTTTCTTCTGACTTGGTAATTTTAAGTGAGCTGTCTTTAAGTTCATGGATTCTTTCTTCTGCTTGATCAAATCTGCTGTTGTTACTCTCTATTGAATTTTTCATTTCATTCATTGTATTCTTCACCTCCAAAATTTCTGTTTGGTTCTTTTTAAAAATGATCTATAATCTTTTTATTGAGCCCTTGTTTTTCTGATTTTGTTGTCTGTATCCTCTTGTAGCTCTCTGAGCTTCCTTAAAATAATTAAATTCTTTGTCAGGTCATTTTTAGATCTCCATTTTTTAGTAGTTGCTTACTGGAATATTGTGTTCCTTTGTGATGTCATGGCTCCTTAACTTCTCATGTTCCTTGAAGTGCTGTCCTTTGAAGTCTTGTTCCTTCAAATGCTGTCTTCACATTTGAAGAAGGAGGCAGTCTCCTCCTCCAATCCTTATTGACTGGCATCAGGAGAGAAATGCCTTCACCAGTCAGCCTGTCTATGGATAATGAGACTCTCTTAATCCTTTTCTATGGATGCACCTGCTCTACATTTCTTTTTCCCTCTTGAGGGCTAATTCTTGACATTGCATGCCTTCTTTCAATTCTGCAAAGCTAGGTTAGGTGCTAAGAGCCTCCTGTTTGTTTTCCCTAGGATGGTGTCCTGAAATACTCAAGTTTGTGCACCTTCTCCAAATCCCACAGAGTTGCGCTGGCTGTCTGCGTAATATGCTTGCATTCACTGTCCATGGGGGCACATTTAGGGAGCCAGTCTGGGGGTGGGGGGTGCAGAGTTTGGGAACAGTAGATGAGGTGTCTCAAGCAGCTCGTGGATGGGCTTCCTGATGGAGACCGTAGAACACTTCAGAGGGTCAGCAGCTTCCCTTTCCTGCTCTCAGCCATGCTGATTATCTCAGCAATCTGGGTGAGGTGAGAAAGAAGTGGGGCTCTTGGGCAGTGCTCTGGATGGCTGGGGGAGCTGGGTGCTTACTTACTATGCTCTCACTTTCCCCCTTAGGAGGAATTATAGGTGAGAGAGTCTCTCTTGGCTCTGAGCAGTGCTGCCTTGAGGGAGGGGTAATACAGATAAAGTAAAACTAGTTCTTCCTACCCTCTTCAGTGTGTTTATTTGTAGATGTTTTTCCTCCAACAGTGTGCTGAAACTTCTCTGCTGGCCTCCCAGACTCCTACAAAGATATTCTTGTCCATAGATAGTTGTCAAAATTGATGCATCTACAGGGGAATGATGGTGAAAGCTCCTATTCTACCACTGTGCTGACATCTAGCTTTAGATTCTATTTGTGATAGTGTGGCTCTAGAGGATTTTCAAGATAAGGTGAAATGTAGCTATTTACTTTTTAGAATTTATGATAATGTGATTATTTAGCTGACAATGTGCTTCAAATCACAAGAGGTAGACAGACTGGGTTCCTCTGGGCTGACGTCTAATGGGTAGAAGAATTTCCAAGGCTTTCTCGACTCTCTGAGGAGACAGGCGAGGTGTAATGACGATGGTCTATGACTGGGGAAAATCACACTAATTATGAGGGGGTTGACTTGAGGTTCTAAGGCAGAGCACAGATGCTTACGGCAGAGTCAGGCCAAAGTGGCATTAGCAACCTGGAAGCAGGTACAAAAGGCAGGTCTCTCAGATGCCAAAGCTCTCGATCAGGTATGCACTCAAGTTCAAACAACCTTCACCAGCCTCCTGGGTGCCAGGTGTCAGGAGAAAATGAGTGAAAGTAGAGATGAACTGGGAAGCCTGTCTGCTGAAAACATCATCAAGATAGCAGAATTCGGGTTCAGCTTCAGGTTCTAAGAAACTATAAATGTTGGAACAACCAATCCACTGGTCTGTTCTCAGAAATAAGTCCTTGATAACAATTTCTAATGCTCAAAACAGGGTTCTAAGAATGCTCTTACCTCTTGATAGCACCTCATTTGCACATATAAATAACTTTTCATAAATATAAATCAAAACCAAGCTTGGGCAAATCGTGTCTATTTCATATAATTAGCAAACATTTATTGGGCACTTATTCTATGCCAGGTACTAGTCTAAGCAACTTACATAAGTGAACTGAGTGAATCCTCCCAGCAGTCCTATGCAGCAGGCTCTATTATTATTTCCACTTCGTAAACAAGGAAAACAAAGGTCAGAGAGTTTAAGGAACTTATCCAAGATCATCAGCTGGGAAGTGGTAGAGCAGAGATATGAAACTATGGCTATTTTAAATTGCATATTCCTTCTAGAAAAATACCATGCTCAAACATTGAGTAACCTGTCCCAGGTCAGAAAACTGGAATATAAAAGGGGCAGGATTTGAACCTAGAAGTCTGGGTCCAATACTGAGGCTTCTAACCACTATGCAATACCACTTCTCAAATGAAAGGAATACACCATGCCCAGAACAGAAACTGCCTAGCATCTAATCATCACACAGCAGGTGTCTGCCATGATTCCCCCTGCTTTTATCATTGCTCCATCAACGTCACACCTCTTGCTCCCCAGGAAGGGACAGGATGGGAACTGGTCCTCAAAACTGCACTTCATTTTTCACATTTGGCTATAAATTTCTCTCTTTATAAGAACTTTAAAAGTATTTCCCTTTAGAGAGTTTATACAAGCTTCAAGGGACACTGCAATTTAAATAAATTCATCTTGTTTTCTTGGGTCCAGATACTCAAAAGAGTAATATGTGATGTATTATCCATCAACTTTCTAATGGGACATCATTTTTCATTATATTCTGACAACAGAAATATCCCATCGCAGACAAAGCCCTAGGTGTGCTGCCTCTTAGCTGTCTTCATTCTGCTACAAGTGTCTTTTTTGGACACTTGTACAGCAAAAGTTATGGTTACAGTAAGAAGAGGAAAAGGCCAAGGTGCTTTTAGCTTCTTAATTTGCTCTGTTTTTTAAATGATGAACGAAATAATAAATGACAAAAACAATAAAAAGCCTGGACAATTGAGCAAAATTGAATGGTGTAGGCTCATTTAAGGAAAGCTGCTTGACTTTTTAATATTAGAATCTCCATTAACCGTTAACAGCACATGGAGTAGATAAGCAACCCCATAGGTAGAAATGAGTTCATTGAAAGTCCATTCCCAGCTAAAAGCCATCAAAATGCAAATTAAAAGTAGTCATTGTGATACTAGAACAAAATGAGCAAATGTATGTTTCGTTTTGTGAAATCTGAAGCTTGGAGAAGGGAGACGTGGTCTTCACCACTTGTCCAGAAGTGCCCTCGGCCCCAGGGAGCCAGGTCCATGGCTGGGGTTATTTGCCCTTCTGGCTCGATTTCTCTTGAGGTTGCAGGATTGGGGAAGAAGGTCTTGGGCACAGTAAACAGCCCTAGGGAAGAGGGGCCAAGCTTAGGAGAAAGGCTCTGCATAAGAGGAAGGGGGGCTGAGGAAAGGAAGGAATGTAACTCTGGGGATAGGAAGTGGCTGGATCCCAGGCAGGCCTAGAAAGTGGTCCCAGAACTCCCTTCCCCTCACCTTTCCCCTTCCCCTACCTCTCAGCCCATTTTCTTGATTCTAGGACAACTCCAAGGCTCTGAAGGTAGATGTAGCCCAAGTAGGCTCAGGGAAAGAATCAACTGACGGTTAAACGTGAAACAAAAATACTAAGCTTACTAAAAGCCCTGGAAATGAAATGTGAATGACAATAAGAACTTCTGTATTTTAAAAGAGGGAAAGATGTGGCTAGAAGACATCTTTTTTTTTTTTTTTTTTAATCACTGGAAATGTGAATGTAGCATGTAACTCCCTGGGTACAGCTCAAGATGTGAATGATTCAGATCCCAGATTTTGTAAAAGATCAGAGGGCAGTATTACACCAACAAAAGTACTGGACCTTCACGTGAATGCAATCAGTAGTCAATCAACTGTAACCTTTCTGTTGTTAACATAATCACTTCTCTAATGAATTATTAGCTGCAACAATCATTATGATCATACTTGTGTTGATTCTTGGTGTGGTTTACATCAAATCTTTTTTTTTTTGAGATGGAGTCTCGCTCTATCGCCCAGGCTGGAGTGCAGTGGTGTGATCTCAGCTCACTGCAACCTCCACCTCCCAGGTTCAAGCAATTCTCTGCCTCAGTCTCCTGAGTAGCTGGGATTACAGGCGCCCGCCACTACGCCCAGCTAATTTTTTGTATTTTTAGTAGAGACAGAGTTTCACCATCTTGGCCAGGCTTGTCTTGAACTCTTGACCTTGTGATCCACCATCTTGGCCTCCCAAAGTGCTAGGATTACAGGCGTGAGCCACCGCGCCCAGCCAAATCATCTTTCATATGTGCTCACTTTTCAGTTTGTTATCGGGACTCGACATCAAACCATTCAGTCGAAAAGGATCAGTGCAAGCTGACTTCTCATTGTGGTATTATATTTACTTCCCTGACAACAACTAATATCCTATCATATCAGGATATTAGTTCTATTTATAACTAATAGAAAAACAGAACTAGTTATCCTAACCTATTTTTTCCATTTACAGTTAAGCACGCCAATGCACAGAGAGATCACATAGTAAATAAGTGACTAAAGTAGGATTTGATTCTACAGCCTATGGGCTAAACCAGAAGTTGGCAAACTGGCCCTTGGGCCAGGTCTGGTCTGCCACCTGTTTTTTTAAGTAACGTGTTATTGGAATACACCAACACTCATTTGTTTATGTATTTGTGGCTGCTTTTGAGCTGCAACAGCAGACTTGAGTGTTATACCAGACACTGCGTGGCCCACAAAGCCTAAAATATTTATTATCTGACTAGGTACAGAAAAAGTTTGCTGAGCAGAGCTAACCCATCCTCTGCACTGCCTCTAATGCAAGGTGGGCCTTTTCCCAACTCTGGCCGTGAGCCTCATCACAGGGAGCAGAGATCAAGCAGTGAGAGGGAAGAACAGGAATCTCAGTTGTCCTCAATAGTGCCTGGAGATGCAGGGGAATCACTGGCCAGCACAGGGGATATGATAAGCTCCCTGCTTTGTTCCCAAAGATTTTTGCAGCAGGGCCCACAGGTACAGAACGTAAGCTCCAAAGAAAGCAGGAACTGTCTGCTTAGCCCACTGCTGGCACCTTACTTTTTTTAACAAATGGAAAAATGCATCATTTATGTTTGTGAATCAGGGACCATGTGTACTTTACTTGATGACAAACATGGAACAAATTAAAGGCCCACAGACACACTGTCCATGAATATCGCAATCAAGGTTCTGGTTTGTTTTGTCCGTAGGAGGATGAACTGCTCTAGCAGGATCTCTACTAGCGAGGAAGGTCATCTCCAGCCACCCTGGAATATTCCTTGGCTCCTAAGAGCTCCAGTTACTGATCATGCTGTTTGCCAAGATTTGAGAACCAACCATTTAAACTGCAAAAACTTTCCACCTAATTATCAAATGAATACTAATGCAGTGGCAGAGTTGTAAATGCTCATTTGATTTCTCTTTCATCCAACTGAATGACTTTTGATTTCTGGAGAAGGATTCGAAAACTGCATGGAGGGAACCCTTTTTAGAAAACAGGGCCAGACATGGAAGGATAAGGACAGACTGGACACTGTGTGATCCCACTGAGCAATGCCTGTTCCCAACAGGACGAACCCTCACGTGTGTTTCAACCAATACAGATTCATCGCTGAACTTAACAAAAAAATCTTACTCAGCTGAATCAAACTGTTACTGGAGGGTGGCAAAGTATCTATGAAAAAGCAAGTTAGAATGGCAGTTATTTGGCGAGAAAGGGCCCAGAGAGGGGAGCCTGGAGACACTGGGAAGCACTCATGCTAGAGGCCGAGAGGGAGGAAAAGGGGTGGGGGCTCAAAGAGGTGCCTCAAATTGGACCTGATGCCAATTGGCACCCTGTTTGCAAAGCCTGGCTGCTACCCAGAACTGCTCAAATGTGGATGCCAGCCTTTCTGCCCTGGTGCATCCCTTCCCAGTAACTTGGCACTGGGGAAGTCTTGCAACTCTCACATTTATAGACCTCAACAAAACACCATTACACAATTGAACCCCTGCCTAAAATCTGATCTGAATATGTATTTAAAATGAAGCATGGCAGCTGTCGTAAAATTCTCAGCATCTTTTTGACGCCATCCTCTAGTGGCTTTCTGCCGAGTCTCTCGCAGTTGTGTTTTTTTTAAATGCTCTAAGCAAATGAGCTAATGTAATTCGAGTAAAATCTAGGAATTATAAGCTGAAAGGTATTTAAAGCAAAGGCTAGAATGCAGTTCATGTAGATGCTCCAAGCATAGACCTCAATAGGCTAAAGAGCAGAGCCTCCACTCCATGCAACTCTGCTGATGCCACCTCTCCCCAGGATGCTCACAGCCTTGGGCTGGTGCTCCTGCCAAGTCCACAGCCCTCCCAGGAGGAGGAATAGTAAGCAGCAACACCCCCGTGGCCTCTGACCAGCCTCCCAAGAGAAATGCTTCGCTTTTGCTCAGGCTCTCTGGCTTGTGTTTTGTTTGTTTGTTTAGAACCCTGACCTTTATAAAAAGCTGAACTCACTGCCCAGAAAAACAGGAAGTTTACTCACCAGGAAGCCACGACAATGAAGCACAGAGTGGGTCAATATTTCTCCAGCAGCAAAGCTAAGTTTCAGACATTACTGCGAGGAACCCTGTGGAGAACGCCCGTGCTGTTCCTCCCTCAAATGCATTCTTTCTGCGTCAATAGCCCCTGACCCAGTGAGTTCTCGTGATCAACGCCATGGCAAAACATTCAGTAAGGAAGGTTCTTTCTGGCTCCTCAGGTTCCTCCCCTGCCTGAGACAGCTGAAGAATGCCGGCACTCAGTCCTGAAACTCTCTCTAGAAGGATCTGTCTGTCACAGAGGTGGTGTGACATCAGGGATGGGGCTCAAGGTGGTCCTGTCCAGTACCCCGGGGTCTGCATCCTCAGCTGCAGGGTAAGGGTGGAAATAGATAATGAAGCAAGAGAAGAAATACAAATTGAAAAGGAGCTACGCCTGGCATAGACATTTGAACCTGCCCTGTACTTGAATTCCTCTAAATATTATAAGGCGTCTTTGAAAAGAATCTCATTCTTTTCTATCGATAGACAAATAGTTACACAGATACACACACATTTATATTTATACATATTGTAATATATATAACTATTTTTTCTCTGTCTTTGAAGAGCAGAGACTGCAAGCTGGTTCTTACTGGTTGAATCCTACTGGTGTCTAAAGCAATAGATGCATATTTGACCTACACAGAGTTCTAAGTTTTTTGTTTGTTTTGAGTCAGGGTCTCACTCTTGCCCAGTCTGGAGTGCACTGGCGTGATCTTGGCTCACTGTAACCTCTGCCTCCCAGGTTCAAGTGATTCTTGTGCCTTAGCCACCAAGTAGCTAGGATTACGGGTGCATGCCACCACACCCTGCTAGTTTTTGTATTTTTTGTAGAGGCTGGGTTTTGCCATCTTGCCCAGGCTGGTTTCAAACTTGTGAGCTTAAGCAACCTGCCTGCCTTGGCCTCTTAAAGTGCTGAGACTACAGGTGTGAGCTACCACATCCAGACAGTTCTAAATTTTTTTTTTTTTGAGACAGAGTCTTGCTCTGTTGCCCAGGCTGGAGTGCAGTGGCACAAACTCGGCTCACTGCAACTTCCGCCTCCCAGGTTTAAGTGATTCTCGTGTCTCAGCCTCTGGAGCAGCTGGGAGTACAAGTGCATGCCACCAAACTCGGCTAATTTTTGTATTTTTAGTAGAGATCGGGTTTCGCCATGTTGGCCAGTCTTGAACTCCTGACCTCAAGTGATCTGCCTGCCTCATCCTCCCAAAGTACTGGGATTACAGGAGTGAGCCACCGCACACGGCCTGGTTCTAAGTTTTAACATTAGAACTCTGCCAACATTAAGATAAATCAGAATGTATCACATAAAAACCTGGATTTCTGGCTTCTCTGGAAGAAGGAAGATCTGGCAACACAGGGCCTGGACTCACGTGTAAGAAACATCGAGTGGGGCAGGGTAGCAGTAGCTGCCACCTGCAGACGGCTGAAGCTTACCAGCTCACCCTAGTCTCCACCACTCCCTCCTGCCTCAATCCCAAGGCCTGCTGTTCATTGCCATTTATTATCTGTGAATCATTTCACTCATCTGTGCTCCCAAGGACATCTAACCAAAGAGCCCCTGCCATTTAGTATTTGCCACAAACATCGACTTAAACCAAACATCAGTTTAACAAAGTAATTTGAACAACTGCATGTTTTACATCCTTTGGGATTCATTCTCTCTGGATAAGACCTATATGTTTCTTTTGTGGGGGGCATGAAGGCGGTTTATTATCCCCCCAAGACCACTCTTCCCCACCCCTCAGATCTGTATGTTTCTTGGAGAACAACGGAAGAAGGAAAACAGGAGCATCAGCATCCCATTAGTGTCAACATTTCCGTAACAGTTCAGCATCTACACACGTGTGTGTGTGCACGTGTATAGCTCTAGAGTGGGGAAATTCCGGGGAATTCTAACAATTCTGAAGAAGAGAAAGATTCACAAAGGAATTAACCAGTTACACAGACTGAAAAGGCTACTCTAGGAGTCTCTCGAACAGCCAAAATGAAGGGTGATTAGAGAAACAGAAAAATATTAGAAGTTGTGACTTTAAAACATAAGGAAGGTGCTTAGAGAAAAGAACTGTTTATTAAAAGCTGAGATGTCTGGTAAATGAAGAGGAGAAGGGAGAGAGAGGAGAAGAAAAAGAGAAGTAGGGAGCAGAGGAGGAGAAGAAAAAAGACCAGTGAATCCGGGACAGAGGCAAACACAAATACCAAGAGGAAGAAGAGAAGGAGGTGGCCTTTGCTAAACATCTGGAGCATAAATAAAAAGGGATCACACACAAAGGCATATTTGTTTAAGCTGGTCTTTCAGAACAAAATTAGGAACCTTGTACTTTCTGTAGAAAAAAAAAGTCTCAGATGATAGCCTGATTACACACAAATGAGCTCCCAAGGAAAGGCCAAAATGACTTCCTCCTTTTCAGAAGAGCACAAGTCCTCCTTTGTAAGAACAATCTTGCCCTCAGAGCCTGCTTCTCTCCCCAGTGATGTGCAAATCGATCCCTTATGCAGAAATCAACCATGCTCTCAGTTCTGGGTATTTCCAGTTTCCATTTTCTAAGTGATAAGAGTCATAAAAAGTCAACAGCTTGCAAAGGAAAGGGAACGAACAACATTTATGTTTTTAAATAAAGAAAAAGATCACTAACATTTAGATTACTTTTTTGCCTTTCAAAAATGTGACCACAACATCTCGGCCCTTCCTGAAGTCAGGCTTTTCTAAAGGAAAGGTGTTTCCAGGCATTTTGTTAATCCTCACCTCGAATTTCTGCCTGAGTTCCATGTTTCCTTCTTCGTCCCCTTCTGGAATGGGTACATTGTAGTACTCACCTTCTTCTTGGTTAAGCAACTTGTACCTTTCAAAGACAGGAGAAAAAGAGTTACCACCACAAGTTTAGCAAGCCTTCTCCTGCAACCTCTAGTCAAGCTGTTTTGTGAAATGCATCCTACGGAACGGCTACAGCCAGGTAAGTAGACATTTGACTTTTTAAAAATTTTTATATTTTTGAGACAGGGTAGCTCTGTTGAGCAGGCTGGAGGGCAGTGGTGGAATCACAGCTCACTGCAGCCTCAACCTCCTGGGCTCAAGCGATCCTCATGCCTCAGCCTCCTGAGTAGCTGGGACCACAGGTGTACACCACCACACCTGGCTAATTTTTGCATTTTCTGTAGAGATGGGGTTTCTCCATGTTGCCCAGGCTGGTCTCAAACTTCAGAGTTCAAGCAATCCACCTGCCTTGGCCTCTTGAAGTGCTGGGGTTACAAGCATGAGGCACCATATCTGGCCTCAACTGACATTTGAGAGACTGAAACCTAACTGTCTAAATGGTCTGATGCTTTGAGACATATTCAACCTAAGCGGCTTCCATACCATCCACTGGCCGGCATCTTCATTAGCTCCGAAACTCCAAAGGAAAGGGATCCCATGAAGTCATTCCTTGTTGTTCGATCCCAGTCCCAGATTTCTACAGACAGTCGTCGGTCTTTGTCTGAAGGTTTCAATTTGCTACAAGACACACACACATGCAAACACTAGGTTATCTTGATCATGGTTTCTTGGGAGATACCACATGTATATATTTCTCTTCCTGGTCCAGTAAAATACCAACCCCTTATGCTGGCAACCGAAGCACTACAGGAGGAGTTAACAAACTATGACCCATGGGCCAAATCTAGCCCACTGTCTATTTTTATAAATAAAGTTTTATTAGAACCCAGCCATGGCTATTTGTTTACATATTGCCTATGGCTCCTTTGGCACTAGAAAGTTATACAGGTGCAACAGAGGCTGTATGACCCACAAGGCCTAAAATATATACTATCTGATCCTTTATAGAGCAGAGCTTGCTGGTCCCTCTAGAATAGACAGCTACCTTTCTGGTTGTCCACAGAAAAACTGCTTCCTGTATACTAGTCTACAAAGGGGACCTCTTGCTTTCCCTTAGTTGCACTCAGTCCTCCTGACTTATTTATTCCCTCCTTCCGTCTTCCCCTTCTACCATCTCTACCTCTGAAATCCTGGCAACCCTCCCAGGCTGGCTTTAAATGTCACCTTTTCCAGGAAGTCTTCTCTCTTTGAAGGCAAGAATGATCTTCCCATTTCAGTGGCAATAACACTTTCTATATTACTCACTCATTCTGTGGTCTAAAAATTATTTAAATTCTTGCCTTATGCCCTCCCCTAACTCTCAAAAGAATCTAAGTCCATCAAGAGGTGGACACACCTGACACATTTTTATATCATCTTTAATACCTTAAATAGAATTGTTTATCCAGATTAGATAATAATAATCTGAGGCCTGAATTATGCAACTCTTGGTAAATCAAATTACTATCTATCAAACAGGTGCTAATAGCTACCTCCTTAATGGCAGCCTGAGGAGGTCTAGGACTGATGTTTAAAGATGTTTATAATGAACCTACTTCATTACCTCAAATAATGAGGTGGGCAACTGCATGGTGTATAGGAACGAAATTTGATCAAGGAGAGACCACTTACAATGTAAAGGACTCATTCCACTGGGGATTTAGTGTGGAGCGGATGGTTTTGGTTTTCTGCTTGCTTTCATTCTTGGGATCAGGAATAAGTTTCAGCTTCACATAAGGATCTGAAAGCCCGTTTGGATCCATAGGGATTAGATTTTTTGCATCTCGTACTGTGAAGAGAGAAGGAAGAAGATATTACAAACAGAGAACAGACCTATATTGCCCGGTGTCCTGTGTCAATACCAAGCTGAATAAAAGAGACGTCAGATGGTGTTTAAGGAGACAGATGGTGGAAGCCAAAAGCCTCTAACGCTGGACATGAGAAAAGCTACCCGCTGCCACCACCAGCAGAGATAATGGGCATCGTGTGGGCCCTTGTGGGTGGGTCTTGGGACTTAGCACCAGCCTGGACTGGCAGCATCAACAACACCAAGATATCTACTAGAAATGCAGAAACCCAGGTCCCACCCCAAACCTGCCAAAGCAGAATCCGTAATTGTAACAAGATTCCCAGGTGACCTTTGCAGCTCCCCAGGAGTAATGCTGCATCCTCCCCACATGGAAGCGACCAGCCCGGCCTGGTCCATGGTGCCACACATGCACCTGAGCTTCCAGAAAGTGTTATCCCTTTTTGTGGGTAAAGGCCAATGGCTTCCAACTCTGACTGTACATTGGAATCACATGGGGGTTGGGGAATGGGGGCGTTAAAAATTCTAATCCCCAGAATTAAACCAGAATCTCCAAGGAATGTGGCTCAAGTATTCGTTTTTAAAAGCTCCTTGGGTTATTCTACTGGGCAGCAGGGGCAAGCACCACTGCTGTACACAGCTGTAACTCAGAATTGCTGCCCAGTGCTGGTCCATGGACCAGCAGCATCTACATCACCTGGGAGCTCATTAGACATGCAGAACCTTGGGTCCCACCTTAGACTTAATAACTCAGAATCCTCACTTTAACAAGACCTCCAGGTGCTTCCAATGCAAGCCTAGCTTGAGAAACCTGATACGAGAATCAAAAATAATTAGAAGGAAAGGCCATTTCATCCACAGAGAAAAACAGGCTCAAAGATTTAAGAGCTGGCAGAGGCTCACAACCATTGAGAAGCTGTCTAAAGCCACTGTACATCAACGTAAAATGTAATTATCTACTGCTATGATGAAGGGACAAAAGCCTGAGCCTCCTACCCCAAATGCCTTCCTCATTATCTTCCCATGGCATTTTTCCCAGTAAGGCTGAATTATCAGATACCCAACTGGTCAGACACCATCAACACACGTATAACTGGGACCAGGCTCCCTGGTTCAGTGGTTCCCACAGTGTGGACCCTGGACCGGCAGCACTGGCATCACCTCCTGAATCAGAACTCTGGGGTGGGGTCCAATGATCTGTGTTTACCAAGCCTCCATGTGATTCTGATGTCCATAAAAGTTGCAGAACCACAGATCTAGGCAATTAGCATAGTTTATCAGCATAGTTTGATTATTAAATTAAGAATTACAGAACTTGAGAAGAAGGCACTGGAGTTGTCAGTGGGCAGAGTTAGATGGGGAGGGGGCAGGAGGAGAATCCTAAAGATGTTGGGTCTTTGGACACAAATGAGGGAGGTACAGCCCTAAGATCAGAAGTCAGAGACAGGCATTGCCTTTACTAGTCTGTGGACCTACTGCGTGCTGCCTCCTGCCAGCCAACAGCCTTACGTCCTCCTTACCTGGCAGCCTTACACAGGTGGGTAACAGATGGGACTATATTCAACTATAGAGGGGGAGGGGGCTGGCTCAGGTCTCCTAGCCACAGAGAAGCTGAACATATGTTTGTTGTACCCCATTTGTGCCTTCCAAGTATTTCTTCTCCTAAGAAAATATCTAACCTCATTCATCTCGGGGAGCAGAGAGCACATAAATAAAACACATAGGCATGGTTCCTGTGGCTCAGCAGGTGTATGTGCAAACTCTGCCTCCTTCACCATATAACCCTGAGCACTGGCAAGCTTAGTCTCTACGCCTCTGTCTCTTCATCTAGAAAAATGAAGAGGGGCATAATTCCAGTGGTATAGAATTGTTGGGAGAATCAAATAAAATAATGTTTATAAAATACTTTATATGGTTGGAGGCTTGGAAAATGAAAAAAAAAAAATCCATGACGTGAGTGCTCACTATACCCCAGGCATGATGTTCTGGACTCCTTTCCACTCTTACCATGCTGAAATCTATAGAGTTGGAGGCCCCCAGGGGACTTGGTCACTGGAGAATTCACCAAGTTCATGTGAAAGGTTTTAATCCAATGCAGAAGGTCTAGCCCACTAAAACATCAACCCTGAGTATCACCAAAGATGAAAAACGTGAGCACAAAAATGGAGCTCTCCTATGAGGAATGGAAAGAGGCCAATGGTCTCTCTCTGATTAAACACAAGAATGAGAATCAGATGCTTTTTAAAAGGCAGAAAATGCCCTGGAATGTCTAACACTGGAGGCTGCAGAAGGTCACATCCTGGATAAGCCAAAGAAGACCCTTATTAAAGTCACCAAGAGGTCCTGGGTTGCCTCCTGACAGTGGCAGAATTATTGCGGGTGCTGGCTTTTATATCTTCAATTTATATTCCCGATGGACAACACATACACAAAAAATCATTTAAGTAAGATCTCTTCGGAATGGTGATGAGTTAAAATCTTGATGGGATTTAAGGCTGTGAGCTTCCTACTGAGATACTACCATTTAAGTTGAAAATAAAAAGAGTTATCAATTCCAAATGTCATTGAAGCTGAGAGTGGGTCCAAATTTCAATTTCTTATTGCAGCAGAGAACAGCCTGTGTGACGTGTGACTCATGGCATGCCAGGACACCTGAATCAGGATTACGAGCAACTAACTTGGGGTCCCATCTGCTCAGAGTGTGGGATCTGGGGCAAAGCTGCCTGCATTTGAATTCTGGCTCTGCCACCCTGTGGTTGTGGACAAGCTATTTTATCTCCCTAAGTTTCCTCATCTGGAAAATTGTATCTCCTTCAAGTCAGGAATAAGTAGGCTCATACATGTAAAGTGCTTAGAGCAGTGATAGGCACACGGTGAGAGCACAATAGTGATGATCATAATTGCTCTTAATACAAGTTACTGGTAGAGAACAAAATCGACAAAGCTTAGATGCAAAGAAACTGCACCAACAGCTTACGGAGTGGCAAGCAAATGCTGGGGAAAACAGTACAGTGTGGTAATGTTCTAACAGGGTTGCAACTGTATGGTTTCAAGAATGTCAGGCTGAGGCAATGCTAGGGGGCATTACTCATAGGAATAGCTGTAAGGAAGATGGAAGAGGGGAAGCTAGGAAAGAGAAAATAAGAGGACAATTGAAGTGGGGAAGCAGATGAGAACAAGGGCTAGAGACAGAAGAGAGAAACAAGAGAAAGATACGATCAAGATGTGGAGTCAAATCCCAACACTTTGGGAGGTTGAGGCAGGTGGATCACATGATGTTGGGAGTTTGAGACCAGTCTAGCCAACATGGTGAAACCCCGTTTCTACTAAAAATACAAAAAGCCAGGTGTGCTGGTGGGCACCTGTAATCTCAGATACTCAGGAGACTGAGGCACGAGAATCGCTTGAACCCAGGAGGCGGAGGCTGCAGTGAGCCGAGATCGTGCCACTGCACTCCAGCCTGAGTGACACAGTGAGACTCTATACCCCCTGACCACCCCCAAAAAAGTTGTGGAGTCATAGGGTGAGGACGCTGTCCCAGGATAGGTGGGCAGACGTTCTCAACCTCAGCTACACCCTGGAAACACCTGGGATGTTTTAGTCAAACACTGATCCCTGGGCCCCACTCTCAGAGAGTCAGATCTACTTGGTCCGGGTTGACGCCCAGGCATCAGGATCTTTAAGCTCCCCAGGTGAGTCTGAGGTGAAGCCAGGCCCAGGCACTGTTCACCGCACCCAGCACTCGCTCTCCAAGTGTGCTCCCTGGCCTAGCACACTGACATCATTTGAAGACTTCGACTATCATTCACAGTTTTCTTTAAATTGGCTCGCTTTTTAATATCCATCATTTAAAAAGGAAATGTATCACTATAGGAAACAGAAAACCAAGATTGTTTGCCATAAATGGAAGGTAACCATAAAAGTAAACACAGTGAAAATCGATGTTATTCATTTCTAGCTGGATCCAGTTGCCTGAGATCTTCTGTCTCTTAGTTACAAAGGGGAAATTAACAAGTGCTAGAGTGTTAAGGATATTCCCGCCCCAGAAGTCTTTGCTGCTTCAACTAAGATTGAAAGAAAATTGAGAATAACTAACTCATCATGTAATTTAATGTTTTTTTAACATCCGTACAGTACCTTCAGAAATCACCTCAAGTGCAACCAAAAGTCATACCCATCAGTGGCCCCATCCCACACTTGGGAAGCACAGCTGGAGGGAATGCCAATTCCGACTTATTAAGGAAGTGGAATATTCCACAGCCTAAGAACAGTACCGGGTTCAGGAAGAACAGAGCTGGCACGGATCCCACGGCTCATTTCTTGTCTTTCACTTTCTGCAAGAACCAAATTCTTTCTACCCACAGAATTAAGATAAGGAAACAACAACAACAACAACAACAACAACAAAATCACACTACTTTTGATACATACACCACTGAAAATGAGATTTTTTTTAAAAGATCTATCATGCCAACTCAAGTTCCAAAAGACAGGTAGTCTCTAAACACAACAGTATAGAAACAACACATTTCACTTGCTCCTTCAGCTGCAGAAGCAGTGACTGCTCCCTGAGGTCTGCCCAAATGGGCCCAGGGCCCTGGCAGGGAACGCGGGAAGAATGCTTTTCTATCACAGCTCATTAGCAGTTCTGCAGCCTTTATGAGGAGGAGACATCTGCTGAGGAAATACATCTGTGCCATGGTACTGGCCATTTCAGAATAGAAAGTCTATTCTGTAATTCCAGAACTTTAATAGAAATACAGAATACTAATTATATTCTCATTTTTTTGGCTTTAGATGGCTGCTTTGAAATTATCAGCTGTCAAGCCTGGCACTGAGAAAAACCAGCCTGGGTTAGAAGGTTATATAATTTCCTGATCATGTAACCTATCATTTCTGGATAAAACCCATTCAAATAAGATGATAAAGATTGAGAATCACCTACCCAGTGATCCCTGGTGCAGGTGGCTCAGGAGCCCAGGACATGAGAGTTTTAGAGTTTTAAGTAAACGTTCAGGAATGGGGTGGTGATACAGGCAGATGGGCTGTCTCATCAGCTCAGAGGACTGGGCCGCCCTAGCCGGATTGGAGAATCTAAGCCACAGGTGCACCACAGTAGATGGCACAGTGCAGGCTAGGCAATGAAGCCAGTGATTTTGCCAAGAGCCTGCTTGATGAAAAGTGGAGATGTGGACCCAGGCAGGAAGCCAGGCGGGAGTGACCGCTAAGCTTTCTCTGGGAGAAGCAAGGTGCGCTCACAAAGGCTTGCAGGCACCTGAGTGAGGGATACACATCTGATGGCGCACAGGGGAAAGTCAGGCTGTCTCTACGTGAATGGGTGCTGCAGGTGGTGGGTGACTTCTCAGGGGCAGCATCACTTAGGGGCCAAGAGCGTGGGCAGCTAGGGTCAAATCTCTGCCCTGCCACTTATTAGCTGTATGGCTTTGGATAAATTACCCAACTTCGCTTTTTTTTTTTTTTTTTGAGACGGAGTCTCGCCCTGTCACCCAGGCTGGAGTGCAGTGGCGCAATCTTGGCTCACTGCAAGCTCCGCCTCCCGGGTTCACGCCATTCTCCTGCCTCAGCCTCTCCGAGTAGCTGGGACTACAGGCACCCGCCACCACGCCCGGCTAATTTTTTGTATTTTTAGTAGAGACGGGGTTTCACCGTGGTCTCGATCTCCTGACCTCGTGATCGGCCCGCCTCGGCCTCCTAAAGTGCTGGGATTACAAGCGTGAGCCACCGCGCCCGGCCACTTCGCAGTTTATTCATCTGTAAAACAGGGACAATAACAGTGCCTAACCCATAGCGTTGCTGTGAAACTAAGTGAATTGATATACGCAAAGCATTTAGAAGAGAACCCAGGACAAAGTAAGTCTTATATATTTGCTGTTATTACTAATGGTAGTGTTAAAGAAGCATTTGCTATCTTTATCATCATTGCCATCACCACCACTACCCCCACCATTATTCAGTTCTCTCTGACCCCAGAAGCAGGGCTGTTTCCTCAGGGTAACAGACCCCATTAGGCTACAGTGAAACAGTCAGCAACTAGGCGTTCCAAAATAATTTGCAATTAAAAAAAAATAACTCAATGCAATCCTTGATCCATTGGATCCAGCGGATCAATGCAATCCATTCAGAGAACGGTCCAGATGCTTTCCTTCTGTTTTTTGAGATGGAGTCTCCCTCTGTCGCCCAGGCTGGAGGGCAGTGGCGCAATCTTGGCTCACTGCAACTTCCGCATCCCTGGTTCAAGCGATTCTCCTGCGTCAGCCTCCTGAGTAGCTGGAACTACAAGCGCCCACCATTATGCCTGGCTAATTTTTGTATTTTTAGTAGAGACGGGGTTTCACCATGTTGGCTAGGCTGGTCTCGAACCCCTGACCTCAAGTGATCCACCTACCTTGGCCTCCCAAAGTGCTGGGATTACAGGCCTGAGCCACTGCACCCAGCCCCTCCAGGTGGTTTCTTAATCCAGAGAATATATGTAGCATAAATGGTGGGGTGGAATGATAAACACCCGTGACTCACTGCCTTGCATAAAAGCTAGATCGGTGGCAACACTGCTGAACCTACCCAGCGTGTGCCCCTTTCCCACCTCCCCCACCCCCATTGTGGATTTTTAATCTCACTCTGAGGGTGCTCTAGCTGGGCAATGGGTCAAAGTAAGGTCATGCAGAGGTTCTGAAGGATTCATCCACGGGCACAACACAAAAAGCTTTGTTGAGGACACAGCTGTATTCCTGTTGCCTGAGGACCAGACTTGTCAGCACTGACCCACAGTGACCCTGCCCATCAAAGGGTTCATGTCTATACAGAGACACTGTTTAGTAATGCACAGAAGTCAAGTGTCTCCAGATTTAAGGACAACATGGCCCTTCAAATAATCTGTTTTGCTTTAGGAAATAATTCTCTGTTTTTATTGCTTTTTCTCCCCCCTTCTAAGAGCACCCCTGTTCCTGACTTCTACTTAAAAGCCAAAAACAAGGACAAAGGCTCAAAACAGAATTACTGCAAAAGTCAGGATTGTTCAGTGTGTGCTGACCCCGTGACACCTCCTACCTCCACCCCTGCCTGACAGCAAAAGCAAGAGTAAACAAAATTCTCGAATCCTACTCCACACCAGGCATGAGCAAAAATCTTCTCTGACACTGCAGAAAAAACAAACAAACAAACTCTTCTTTGTTTGAAGTTACCCACAGCAAAAGAAATGTGAATGCAAAAATGTTGGTGGAAGGGCAGGTAAGTGCTGGAAACAGGCGAGATTTAGTGTCTGTGGTCAAAAGAACTTCATGTCATTCAACGCCAGGCCACGGAGTGAAGGACACTTCCCCAACCCAGGAGCCTTGTCTTTAAGGAATAAAAAATGACTTCAAACCCAGAGAATTCATTATTTTGATAATTATTAGATATCAAGAATGTTCTCTCTAAGGACTTTAGATCCATAAATTAATTTCACGTAAAAAGATGCTATTATCAAGCCCCTTGCAGATAGGGCCTTCAGGCAGAGAGAGGTGAAATAACCTGTCCACCACACAAAGCTAATGAGTAGCCGAGCTGGGGCGAGCTTCTGACTGTACAAAACTCCACTTTCCCTTGCTGTTGTATAGAAATGACTTGAGCAAGACAAAGTCCCAGAGAAGAGGTGGTGAAGTCAGCCTCAGCTAGGAGCGGATGGAGGAAAACATTGCTCCGGGAACGAGGAGGAAAGGAAACACTCTCCCACTAGAAGGATGGGTGGCCAAAGAGCACAGAGGGAAAAGTGGACACACACCTTGCAGTGCTGTACTGAGCCCTGGGTGTGCCTAGAGGAGTGGTGGGCAGGCAGGCAAAGTCTGCACAGCTATGTCTGTGCTTTGGTGCCTTGAACTTAGTGAAGGGGTTTAAAGGTGCTGCACCTGATTTAAAGGTGTGAGTGTAGGCCAGGCACAGTGGCTCAAGCCTGTAATCCCAGCACTTTGGGAGGCCAAGGCAGGCGGATCACGAGGTCAGGAGATCGAGACCATCCTGGCTAACACGGTGAAACCCCGTCTCCACTAACAATATAAAAAAATTAGCCGGGCACGGTGGCAGACACCTGTAGTCACAGCTACTCGGGAGGCTGAGGCAGGAGAATGGTGTGAACCTGGGCGGCAGAGCTTGCAGTGAGCCGAGATTGCGCCACTGCACTCCAGCCTGGGTGACAGAGCGAGACTTCATCTCAAAGAAAAAAAAAAAGGTGCGAGTGTAGTAGCTTCAGGGATGCAATTCTAAAACCAATAAACCTCTTAGTACACTGGGGTACTCCAGTCACTACAGCTGGAATGTGCTGACATCTGCCTAAGAACCAACAGGCCAGGGACCGAACCAATGAAGACCATGATATACCCAGTGACCACATAGCCAGTGAGTACCCAGCAACCATGCCACCAAAGAGGAAATGGTGCTTTGTGGGTTCTCTCTCTCTCTGCTGCAGTTACCAATTCTAGGACAAACAGCACATGCAAAGCATAGAGGGAAAAGAAGATTGCAGTGGGTGTGAAAATGAGCTGGGTAAATTTGCACTGATGTAGATTTTTAAGGCCACAAAACAAATATTGAAACCAAGGGAAAACGACACTCCACAAAATAGCATAAATGTATCTAAAACAGTGTTCATTTCCCTACAGTCATGTTCCCAATGACAATGGTGTGCATACTACAAGAAGCCTGTTTGGTGGCTGGGACTGTCCTTTTTCTTTTTTTTCAGTCAACAAGGACTGTTTAGCCCTATGCAGGAGGAAACAAAAAAGTAAGTGGTGTGGGGGAAAAGGTGTGGGATCCCTGCCAGATGAATGCCTGTTGGCTTAAGTAGGCTTCTCCACCACTAAGTGGAGTATGCTAAAGCTCACACTGCCCCAGTTCAGATCCCAGGACTTAACTCTAGCTCTGGCCTGCCTTCTGCTAGCAGGATGACATCAATAGTAATCTTAGCAATAGGTATCCTCAGTTTCCTGTGGCTGCTGGAACAAAGTATACACAAACTTCCCAGTTAAGACAACAGAAATGTATTCTCTTGCAGTTCTGGAGGCCAAGAGTCCAACATCCATGTCGCCAGGCCAAAATCAGGGGTTCCGCAGGGCCATGCTCCTTCTGGAGGCTCTAGAAGAAAATCCACTCCAGGCCTCTTCCAGCTTCCAGTGGCGGCAGGCATGACTTGGCTTGTGGCCACATCACCTTCTTCTCTGTGCCTATAATTTCTCTCTATGCCTCTCTAAGGACACACATGTGATCACATTTAGGGCCCATCCAGATCATCCAGAATAATTTCCCCACCTCAAGATGCTTAAATTTATCACATTTGCAAAGATCCTTTTTCCAAATTAAGGGCACATTTACGGATTCCAAGGATTAAGATCTGATGTCTTTGGGTGGTGGTTATTCATCCTACTACAAGTACTACTGAGGAATTTCTTCCTGAAGTGATGAAAATCTTCTGGGTTAGACGGTGGTGGCGGTTGCACAATCTTGTGAATATACTGAAAACCACTACACTGTACATTTTTAAAGGGTGAATATTATGACTGTGAGTTATATCTGAATTAACAAAGAGGACTTTACTGACAGGTTTCCACGTGCTTTACTACACCCACTCACTTAATACTCACAATACTCCTGTGAAATAATGACTCAGATGCCCATTTTCCAGATGACAAAACGAAGGCAGAGAGATGTTAACAAACCTGCTCAAGGTTGGACATTTAGTAAGGGATGGAGTCAGGAGTACAACTCAGTCCTGCCTCAGGAGCCTGGGCATTAACCTCTGTGTGGTCCTCACAAGGTGACCTCTGCATTCAGGTTCACCTATTAGTGTGGAATAGGAGATAGCAAACCTTTTCTAAAAAGAGCCAGATCATCAGTCGTTTAGGCTTTGCAGGTCATGAAGTCTCTACTGCCACTATTCAGGTCTACTGCATAGCGAAAGCAGACACAGACAAAATGTGAACAAACGAACACAGCTGTGTTCCAATAAAACTTTATTTAAAAAATAGGCCAGGCATGGTGGCTCACGCCTGTAATCCTAGCACTTTGGGAGGCCAAGGTGGGTGGATTGCCTGAGCTCAGGAGCTTGAGACTAGCCTGGGCAACACAGTGAAAACTCGTCTCTATTAAAATACAAATAATTAGCTGGGTGTAGCGGCGTGTGCCTGTAGTCCCAGCTACTCAGGAGTCTGAGGCAGGAGAATTGCTTCAACCTAGGAGCCAGCGGTTTCAGTGAGCCGAGATTGTGCCACTGTGCTCCAGCCTGGGCGATACAGCGAGACTCAGTCTCAAAAATAAATAAATAAATAAATAAATAGAATAAGCTGTGGGCCAGATTTGGACCTTGGGCCGTAGTTTGCTGACCCGCAGCATAGAACAAACACTACCCCACCAACACAGTGAGTTGTTTGAGGAGAAAGTGACACAAAAGAGGAAGCTCTACTTCCCTTAGGTTCCTTCTGCTTTGAGCTGAGCCTCTAAACTTTGACCTTGTGCTAAAGCAAGGAAGGGGTTCTGGGCTGGGGGTTGGGGGAGAGGGTGTGTCTCCTAACAGGACCTACATTCCACCTTCTCCTGTCATAGCAGAACCTTCAGAAACCAGCACCTCTCATGTGCACCTTATGCTTGCTTCTTTTCTCCCGGCTTTTCTGGTGCAGCAGTTGGCACTTCTGGACAAACCTGACTCACAGCCTCCTCCTCAGGGCGTCTGATCTGGCCGTGACCTGTTGCAATTGGCCAACCCCACCTTGTTCAGGCTTCCCCCGCTGGTCCCACACCTTAGCCCCACCCAGGAGCAAGTGTAAACAGTGAGCACCGTAGGATATGCACTGGGCCATTCTTTAATTATGTAACGGCTGCCTCGGAAATAGGGATTTTAAAGGAACATGTACGCAGTAGCGCTGGGCCACAAGCAAGCTGACCTGTCGGGGCAAGCCTGGTGTGGGAGAGGCCCCTCTACTTCCTCGTTATTCTAGCTGCGTTTTTCGAGAGCTCAGGCTTTGTCCTGCTGAGAAAGTGTGGTCTCACTTGAGACCACAGGAGCATCTCAAGTGGCCAATGGGCTGGACCAGATAGAAAAAGGGAAAAAACCCTCACCCCACCAGCTCAGCTGCACCATGGAGCTCTCAAGTTTCCTCCGGCTCACATTTTCCTGGTCACGTTACTGGGAAGAACACGCTGTTCTCGGGGTTTGTTTGCGTCTCTACTTTGGGCCTCTTCTGACGATGCTGCGAGGGAGAACTTGGGTCTAAGAAGCTGCCAGTTCCCTCATGTTGCCACAAGTCAGTTCTGCACCGGGAGCCAGAACTCCTCAGCAAATGTTGATTGGGAAACTGGTGGAGTGACAGATTGCCTCCGGAACAGGATTTACCGAGCGCCCTTCCCACGTGATGTTCCGGGGGCGGTCAAGCTGTCTAGCAATAAGGCAAGGGGTTTAGGGGCTCTGACTTGGAGCCTCTAAAGCCATGCAGACACATAAGCCCTGGCAAGGGTGGGACACGTTATAGGTACTACTGGGTCAGCTGGCGTGGGACCCCATGGAGGAACCAGAACTGGCATCGCTAGGGGCTATCGTGGGCACAGAAGGCCGTTTCAGGAGAAGGGGCCCAGGCAGGCTCCGGCGGCCGCAGGAGAGGGGGCTGGGAAGTGTAGCTCCCAAATGACACTTCTGATGCACATAGGCTTTAACTTTGGGTAACAGGCACATCCTAAAACACTCTGGGCCTCTGGGCTGGGCATTCTCCATTCTCTTTAAGCCATGCACCCCTTTAATACAACACTGCAGTTTTGATGACATTCTAGGGTAGGCCCTGGGTAGAGAACCTCTGCTGTATGCATCAAAAGCCTGGTTCTGCAGGGACGGAGGGATCATCCTCTCCCCACACACTTTCAGAACCTGTGTGCAAAGGGACAGCAGCCTTCTTCTGGGTCATTCCTACTTCGGCTGGGGATGGGAAGAGCTCTGTGCTGTGGTCTGAATGTTTGTGCCTCCTGCCCCCAATTTGTGTTTGAAATCCTAACCCCCAAGGCAATGGCACTAAGAGGAGGGGCCTTTGGGAGGTGATTAGGCCAGGAGGACAGAGCCTCCATGAAGAGGATCAGTGCCCTTATAAGAGAAGCCCGAGGGAGCTGGTTTGCCCTTCCACCCTGTGAGGACGTGGGACTGTCGGCAAATGGGCCCTCTCTAGCCACTGAGTCTTCCTGTGCCCTGATCTTGGAGTCTCCAGCCTCCATAACTGTGAGAAGTAAACTTCTGTTGTTTATGAGCCACCCAGTTAAAAAGATATATTAATAGATCAGACTAAGGCGGTTTTGGAGCTGGGAGAAGTCCCGGCAACAGAGAGCAAGTGCTCGCTGGGATCTGCCTTTGGATAGGAGGCGTTGGGTGGCTGGTCCATGATGGTGGTGGCATATCTTGCCACTGGTGTGGGCACGACTTCCCACTGGTGGGCGAGCACTGCAGTCAGGCCTTCCATGGCATAAGGAGGTAACTGATTTCTCAAGCGTGAACAATGAAGAGTTGACAGGACAGGTGAGAGTTGGTTGTGGGTGGCAGCCCAGGCACTGCCACTCATCAGACTGATTCACTAGAATCATTTGGCCAGAATAAACAAAAAAAATCATATTCTTCTCCCATTAACAAGTTAGAACTGAGAGATTCTTTACCATAACTTGAGTGACACTTGGTTACAATATCTTTTAGGTTCCCAATATGGAAAACAGGCCTCTAATCTGTTTCCTACCATTTACGTGAACACCTCTATCTAAATGTCAGTGACGCTCCGTCTTCTGGCCCACATTCCCCTAGCAGATGCTGGTATGACTTAGGAGCTGGCATTGGTTCTGACAGGTTGGTTCTATATGTTAAATATTTAACTGCATGCAACCTATCACATTTAGTATTTATATAACCCAAAAGAACCACTCCACACCAACAAGGTTAGTCTCTTTTAGTTATTTTGAACCCCCACTGCCCAGCACAGCACCATGCGTGAACTGAGTAACTGCTGAACACATGTATCTCTGTGCCCACCTTGCTCTGTGCTTCTGGGTCCACACTGTCCCATCGCTGGGGACACTCCTCCATCCATCTCAGTGCTGTCAGCCCTTAGCCTTGCACAAGACCCATTTCCTCTGCCCTTCCACTCTCCTGCCAGCCTAGCCCAGCCCAAAGGTGTTCCATGTCTACAGACTGACAGCACCTTGAGGGCAAGGGCCACACCCCCTCCCACCCCCAGGTATCACTTCCCCAGGGCAACACGGGACAGACAAGATAAAATCTGCGCTCAACGGATTCCTGCTGAATGACTGGAACGTTAACGCAGACAGGAAAGCTTGGAAACTTCTCAGCTCTTGGTTGCAGTACATAAAGCGTCCATTTGGAGGGACTCTTGGACAAGCAAAAACCACCCAGGCCTTTTCACGGGCGAAGAAAGCCAGGCCAAAAGGAGTCGCACACTTTTTTGAAAATGTTAAATGCTTTGAAGAAAGAATCTCTGTACCCACAAAGACAAAAGAGCATAGGATGTATCTCCACTTACAGGAAAAATGGGTCAGAAAGGGACTTTTGCTCTTGGTTAAATAATGATCACGTGGAACTTCTCTAGATTTCAGGAAATAAAATGCACAGGTGTCATCAACCACGATGAACAATTTTTGACTGGGTAATTATAGACTGAGATTCTGTGTACAAACTGGGTCTGGGTGCTGTCTAGTTCACTGCATTTGTTCTATTTATGCTGTATCAAGTCTGCTGACACCGTCTGTGTTTATGAATGTTGCAGAATTTCTGATGTAATCTCTTTCATGTTTAGAAATAATGACCCCTAAATTTTGATATTTGTTTCCTTATTACCAGAGACAAAGGCAAGAATAATGAGATACACTAAAAATACACCTGCTCAAACATTGCTTCCCAGCTTCATATGGCCCCGTACACAAACTTGGACTGAGGGACATTAACCATTTTCTTATTTGGAACCTATTTAGTGAATGAATATTCTGTTTTGCTGGTGAGGCTGGCTGCCTGGTGATAGCAGTGAATTTCTGTCCCATTCACGTACCAGAAAACACAGGTTGGCAACTCATCAACCAAAGTTCTACTGGAACAAAGGACTTACATAAGAGAATTCGGAGGACTGTGGTGTAAGATGAGAAATGGCAATGTTTAGTCCTTAGGAAAAGATCATAAATATTTCATTACTTTCCCTTTTACAACTAGTGGGACATAAAATTTTACATTAAAGTTCTATAATTCTGATGTTTCAAAAGAAAATGAAACCTAGTCGTGAGAGAAATATTTCCCAGGTTATGAGAGACTGAAACGATTCTGCATAAACAATGTAGGAAGATACTTAAGAAAATTTTTTTATTATAGGAGTAATGGGTACACCCATCATATAAGAAATTTAAAGACATAAAAGTATAAAGAAGAGGCTGGGCACGGTGGCTCACGCTTGTAATCCCAGCATTTTGGGAGGCCGAGGCGGGCGGATCACGAGGTCAGGAGATCGAGACCACGGTGAAACCCCGTCTCTACTAAAAATACAAAAAATTAGCCGGGCGTGGTGGCGGGTGCCTGTAGTCCCAGCTACTCGGAGAGGCTGAGGCAGGAGAATGGCGTGAAGCCGGGAGGCGGAGCTTGCAGTGAGCCGAGATTGCGCCACTGCACTCCAGCCTGGGCGACAGAGTGAGACTGCGTCTCAAAAAAAAAAAAAAAAAGTATAAAGAAGAAAACTAAAACAACTATACTTCTGTATGGGAGAATCAACATTGGCACATTAGCATATTTATGGCCAATATCTTCCACATCTATCTACATTGAAATATTTATTTTTATAGAATTCACATCACACTAGGAATAAAGTTTTAGAACACGCCTTTATAACAAAGTATGCTTTGAAAACATTTTAAATGTCTAACATCTCGTTTTATGGCTAATCAGAATTTATTTAATCAATTCCCTGTTTGGGGGCATCTACAAAGTTTATCATTTTTCACCTTTACAAATAACATAGCAACTGATCATCTTCATGCATAAATATTCATTGAAATTTCTGATACTTTTTTTCTTGTTCTATTTATGCCGTGCAAGTCTGATCATACCCTGTGTGTTTAAGAACGCCACAGAATTTCTGATGCAGAGAAGAATAAGAATACATTCTTGCAAGTAGATTAAAGGATGGAAAATTATTCAAGATTCTTGGCATACATTGCCAAATTACTCCTCTAAAAGTTTACCAAAATCTTACCAAAACCGTATCAAGATGTGGTGAGAAAACTAAAGAATAACACTGTAATTTTGACTTTCTTATTTTTGAGGTTAAATTTTTTTCCATGGTTATTTGCCCATTTGTATTTATTTTTGCCTGACTTAACTCTTTATTCAAGTTTTCTAGAAGGTAGTAACAAGTTTTCTTACTGTGTCAGAAGAGTTGTTGAGATACAAATGATAAAAGCCCTTTGTCATAGTTGCTGCAAACTGTGTTACATGTCACCATTCTTCTAGAAACAGAGCTTAACTTATTATGTAGTTAAATCTGTCAAACATTTCCTTTTATTTTTTCCATTTCTTTTAGGCTTACAAAAAGCTTGCCCTTTCTGAGATTAGCTTAATATTCACCTAAGTTTTAATTATTTTGTTTCTTTTTTATATTTAACTTTTAAGACCATTTGAAACTTATTTTGGTGTACAGTGTGAAGGAAGATCTAATTTATTTTCCTCCAAATGTTTAGACAACTTCTCAACATTATTAGTGGAACAAGCCCTATCTTTCCCATTGGTCTGCGTGGCTTCTGTTTGTTAATATTCGCTCTGTTTTCAGGGCCATGTATTTTATCTTCTTCAACTTTCTGCTAATTCGTGCAAAAAGCTTAGACTTTAAATTGTTCTAGATTTCCAATGCATGTTAGTGGTAAGCCCCCGACTTGGCTTTCTCCATCCAGGTACATAGAGTTTCCTGACTTGGGGCAATCCTACTTCCATTGCTTTCTTTCTTTTCATCTCATAAATCACTGCCCATCCTTTTTCTCAGTGTTTATGGGTCATTTTACTTTACGTGTAGGTCTCATTCATAGGATATCGCTGAATTTTAGCAAAACATCCCATCTGAAAATGGTGGGCAGTTTAATCTGTTACCTTATCCTCAATATTCGTACCCACAAGTATGTACCTGATAAGGTACTCAGACCTTGGACATATTAACTAACCTCCGTAATAACCCTACTTGATATCCCCATTTTATAGATGTTATTTTTTATTAAATAACCCTACTTGGTATCCCCATTTTATAGATGGGGAAGCCGAGGCTTGGAGAGATTAAGTAGTACCTAGGACAAGGTCACCCAGCTAACAAGGGGAGGGGCTGAAAACACAGGCAGCCCAATTCCAGTATGTTCTTAAACCCCCCCCACTTCTTGGCTGCCTCTGTTGTATGGGGCTTCACTTGTTATTATCCTTCTGTCTCCTAGTTACTTGCTCTGTTTTTAGTCTTTTTTTTTTTTTTTTTTGAGACGAGTTTCCCACTGTCACCTGGGCTGGCATGCAATGGTGCAATCTCGGCTCACTGCAAACTCTGCTTCCCGGGTTCAGGCCATTCTCCTACCTCAGCCTCCCAAGTAGCTGGGATTACAGGCACACACCACCACAGCAGGCTAATTTTTTGTCTTTTTAGTAGAGACGGGGTTTCGGTATGTTGGCCAGACTGGTCTCAAACTCCTGACCTCGTGATCCGCCCGCCTCGGCCTCCCGAAGTGCTGGGATTACAGGCATGAGCCATTGCACCTGGCCTTCACTCTTTTACTATACTCTGTTTTCTTTGCATTTTTTCTATAATTTTTTTAAATTATTTTTTTATTTATTTTTGAGATAGGCTCTCACTCTGCCACCCAGGCTGGAGTATAGTAGTGTGATCATGGCTCACTGCAGCCTTTGACCTCCTGTGCTCAAGCAATCCTCCTACCTCAGCCTCCCGAGTAGCTGGGACTACAGACACATGCCATCACACCAGTCATTTCTGTTTTTGTTTTTTTTTTTTTGGTAGAGATGGCGATTTCACCATGTCCAGGCCTGTCTTCAACTCCTGAGTTCAAGCAATCCTCCCACCTCAGCTTCCCAAAGTGATGGAATTACAAGTGTGAGTCATAATGCCTGGCCAAAATTTTTAAAATGTTGTTTAAATTCTACTGCTGACTATCTCAAGATTCAACCCAAAACATTTTTTATCCTACATTTCTCCAATCACCAAAGGAAAGAATGAGATAGCCTCTTCTGACCCCTCTCCCCAAGGGTATGAAGCATTGCGCATGCTCTGTTCTTACTCACTGTGACCTCCCATCCTACTTCCTGTTTTTGTTACTGTAAAATTATCTGGAGTATGGGATCTCTAATGCTTGTCATAATTTTTATATGAGTTATAGTTTTGATAGCTGTTCTCCACATTAACAGGTTCAACTGATTTTAATGCTTGCTGCTTATCCTTATATGACTTCCCATCCCTGAACTTTTTAATTTTACTTCATCTTGCCGTCCTCTTTAGCTCGCCTTTAAATAATTTTCAAGAAAGTGTGGGTGATGTATATTCTGAGCTCTTGCATCTCTGAGAATATGCCACGACTGGCAACTTGGCTGGGTGAGAGATTTGGGGCCAATTCACTTTGTTCTTCCAAACTCTGTAAGTGATGTTTTCTTTTCTCTTAAAATTTAGTAGTGCATACGATTAGAGGTCTAGTGACAACCTAGTTTTTGCTCTCCTGTAGGTCACCTATATATTCTAAAGAAAAGGTATTTGTTTTCTTTCTTTGTAATTAAAAGTTTTCCAGAATGTTTCTTTTCTGAGACGGAGTCTCGCTCTGTCACCCAGGCTGGAGTGCAGTGGTACAATCTCAGCTCACTGCAACCTCCGCCTCCTGGGTTCAAGCGATTCTCGTGCCTCAGCCTCCAGAGTAGCTGGGACTACAGGCGCCCACCACCATGCCCGGCTAATTTTTTGTATTTTTGGTAGAGATGGGGTTTCACCATGTTGCCCAGGCTGGTCTTGAACTCTTGAGTTCAGGTGATCTGCCCAACTTCGGCCTCCCAAAGTGCTGCAATTATAGGTGTGAGCCACCGCACCCGGCCCAGAATGTTTCTAAATGCAGACTTCTTTCAGTTAATTTTGTAGGAACAGAGTGCATTCCTTTTCATTTGAATGCTCCATAAATTTGGTCCTATCATATTGAATTAGTGCTTCTTTTTCCATTTTTTCTTCTTTTATCCTTGGGACAAAGCTATTATTCTCAATTTATATCCTGTTCCCAGTCTTCCATTTTTCATTATTCTCTCTTTCATCACTATCGTTTTGTCCTTTTGCCTGCATTCTAGAAGAGCTTCCCAGGATTCTTGCACAGCGCTGATTTGATTTTCTGCAATGCCAATTCTACTGTTTGTTGCACCACGAAGATTTTAATTATGTACTATAAATTTCCTTACTGGAAACTGGCATTTACTTGTCCACTTCCTTTCATCTTTTCTGTCTCTCTATATAGCCCACTAACATTTAAAAAAAATCTCATTCTGCTTGCTTTTCCTCTCAACCTGTTTGTTCAAATGGCATTATGCTCCTGTTTTACAGAGATTGTGCATTTTTTTTTTTTAAGAGAGGGTCTCACAATGTCACCCAGGCTGGAGTGCAGTGATGAGATCATAGCTCACTGCAGCCTTGAACTCATGGGCTCCACAATCCTCCCACCTCAGTCTCCTGAGTAGCTGGGACTACAGGTGTGTGCCACCATGCCTGGCGAATTTTTAAATTTTTTTGTAGAGGCAGAACTTGCTATGTTGCCCAGGCTGGTCTCAAAACTCCTGGCCTCAAGTGATCCTTTTGCCTTGGCCTCCCAGAGTGGTGGGATTACAGGGGTAAGCCACTGTGCCCAGCCTCCTGCACCTTATTATAGTGTATATGGAGTTTTCTCAAATACTATTCTGTAATTTCTTTTCCTCCGATAATCTATATTCAAATATGTTCTCCATGATACTATCCCTTTCACTTTATCTCCCATGTTTTAAAAATGGGCCCCATATTTTGGGCTTGTTTTCTTTCTTTACTTGTCCTCAAAGACAAGTACATCCAGATGTGTTATTTGCCCAAAGATACTGTTTGTATGCCACATTGGCTCTATCCACTGTTTACTGGGACACTAGAGAACTTGCTTCCCTCTTCCAGGGCACTCAAGTTGATGTTCATGGCTCTTAGTCCAATGACGAGTGTGTTTTTGCTGGAGCCAGGTAGGATCATATCCAATTCACAGTGCTTGCTAATTCCAATTCACAGTGCTTGGTAATTACACATCCTGAATCTATGAAGTCCGTTTAAAGTTAGAATCCCCTGACCCTGAAGTTCTTCTCACCTCCACACCTGTGTCCACTATACTTCACTTGCAGAGCTGCTAACCCTCAGGACATAACTCACCAAGAACAGCCCTTTTCTTTTTCCTTTGGAAGTTACAGTCTATTTGTAGACTGTACAGAAAGATGAGAGAAGACAGTATTTTGGTCCTCTGAAATAAGAGAACCTCCATAGCAAAGGAGTGCCTCCCAGGTTTTTTGGCTGGTTGAAGACTCTGTTTATCTGAGGAAAAGGGGAGGCCTAAAAAATCTTCCTGCTTTCTTCCAGCTGTGCAGGACTTCGGTTTTTTCATGCCTCCAGTATGGCCAGACCACTGATAATTGTTTCTTAACACAGGACCACTGGGCTAATGGGCAACAGAAATTTCTCCAAGGTGGCAGTAAGTGGTTTGCCAGTCTTGATCGTGGGTTTCTGTCACTTCCTGAACCTTCTTAACATTTCAGAGGGACATGAGAGAGACTGCATTTCAGAGGTTACCAACTGGTTCCCTCAATTCAATCCAGAAATGCAAGGATATCCGGATTTCTTAAGTAGCTGTTGGAATTCCACTGTTTCTAGAAAGTCTGGTTAATTGGAAGTGGAATAAATTACTCTTGGCTACTCAGTTCACATCTAAGCTGCTTACCATCAGTTCTCATGGCAGACACCCTTACCTTTGCTTTCATGTTGTTAACTTGTCACTGTGTATGGCTTTTGAATGTGGTTCCTTGATGTGGTTTGGCTCTGTGTCTGAGCCCAAATCTCATCTTATAGTTCCCCTAATCCCCATGTGTTGTGGGAGGGACCTGGTGGGAGGTAACTGAATCATGGGGGCAGTTACCTCCATGCTGTTCTTGTGACAGTGAGTGAGTTCTCACAAGATCTGATGGTTTTTTTTTTTTTTTTTTTTGAGACGGAGTCTCGCTCTGTCACCCAGGCTGGAGCACAGTGGCGCCATCTCGTCTCACTGCAAGCTCTGCCTCCCAGGTTCACGCCATTCTCCTGCCTCAGCCTCTCCGAGTAGCTGGGACTACAGGCGCCCGCCACCACGCCCGGCTAATTTTTTGTATTTTTAGTAGAGACGGGGTTTCACCGTGGTCTCGATCTCCTGACCTCGTGATCCGCCCGCCTCGGCCTCCCAAAGTGCTGGGATTACAAGCGTGAGCCACCGCGCCCGGCCGATCTGATGGTTTTATAATGGGCTTTTCTCCACTCTACTATGCACTTCTTGCTGCCGCCATGTGAAGATTCCACCATGATTGTAAGTTTCCTGAGGCCTCCCTAGACATGCTGAACTCTGAGTCAATTAAACCTTTTTCCTTGATAAATTACTCAGTCTCGGGTATGTCTTTATTAGCAGTGTAAGAACGGATGAATACATATGCCTCCAGTGTGGTCTGTTCTTTAAAGGCCAAGGCTGTATCTGTTTAACTTGATTTGACATCATCCTGGTGGCCATTTCACCTCCTAGATCCCTAACCTCCAACTGAACTAAACACGCAGACATTCCAGATGGGATTTAAAGGGTGGCAGAGGTGGGGGAAGGGACTGGGCAGGGACCTTTGGCTTGCTCTGTCCTGCTGCTCACTTTCCTGGGCAATCTTCAGTGAGTTTTTATATTCAGTCTAGAAAGCAAGGGAGTTGGCTGGACAGGGAAATCTCTAAGATTCTACTGTGAACAGAAGCTGCCTCCTAATCCA
The DNA here is from genome assembly GCF_009828535.3 of Hylobates moloch. Classification (NCBI taxonomy): domain Eukaryota; kingdom Metazoa; phylum Chordata; class Mammalia; order Primates; family Hylobatidae; genus Hylobates; species Hylobates moloch. The sequence goes on along the minus strand of NW_026652290.1, from coordinate 11,159,895 downwards.
TTTTCATAGCACATGATTATGCCTTTGTTTTCATGATATCACCAAAGTCTACGTTTCTAGTCTGGGTACTAGATAGTTAAAGGTCCTTCATATAGTCCTTTGTCCTGGAAATAATTTCTAAATTTGTGTGTGTGGGGGGGATTCAAAGGGTGCTTTGGAGAGGCATGGAGAGTTACAGCCACTCTTTCTCCTAGAAGGTAAGATACAAAATTCTACATATCATTTCTATGACAGACAAAGAATCAGATTTTGGGGAAGGCATTTTTGCAAAGAATGAAGATACAGGAATACTTATATAGCCCATTATATAACATCTGTTGAAATTTGGAGCCATAATGAGGTGATTCCCCCTTCCTTGGGTAGTAGGAAATGAGGAAAGCAAGATCTTTCTTTGGAAATAAACAAACTACTGGATTCATCAATATTGGATCAGAGCAGAGCTTCTCAAAGTCCCCTGAAGGAGACAGGGTTCTGAGAGGTGCTAGGCTTGTAGGACCAGCCTGTGTCCAGTACGAATATGTTCAAATGAGCAGTGAGAAAGCAGAGGGTCCAAGCAAATGTCAGCAGAGCCTATGACGCAGGTCCAAGGAGAGGCATCTAAGCATTCGACTTCAAGTGCTTCTGGCCCCAGCAGCACAGCAGCTGGCCTCTAACTTGAGATAAATGTTAAACCTTAGTCTGCTGCCATCCAACATTTATCACAACCCCTTGTTATAATTCTATGTTTACTAGGCAGCATTCTGAGTCCCCTGAGGTTTGTCTGTAGGGAGAGAAAGCACTCCCAAAGTGGATTTCTGCTCTATGTGGTCTATGTGACGGTGTTTAATGTGACAAATCAATAAAATGGGTTCATTATGCCTCGCCTGGTATCTCCTCCACACTGATTGCTCTCATCAAGTCATATGGTCAATTTTATTTCTCTCTGTAAATTCATAAACTGCCCAGTCAGGACTACATAGGAATTGGTCTCTAGGGGCCTGGTCATCCCAAGAGTGAACCTAGGGGCCTTCAACAAGAAAGGCCAAAATGAGCTACATGCCACTCCTCTGTCTTCAGATGCTATTGCCTTTCCTAATGTGTGTGCTGTTCTGGATAAAGAAGAACTCTAGTTTTAATAAATTCTCTCCAACCCCATCCCAAACATATAGACACTTGTATGTTTTTAAGTAAATCTAACATACTGCAAGGCTAGGAGCAAAAATACCCATAGCTGCAGGTCTCAAATGTTAGGTGCATAAGAACCACCTTGGAGAACTCACTAAAAATAGAATTTACTTGCAGGCTCTGCTCTTGTTCTTAGAGAATCTGATTCAGGAAGCCTAGGGTGGGGAAGTACTCTACCCCACCCCAGGCAGACCAGCAGCACACTTTGAGAAACCCAGCATGGAGGAGTGAGTGCTTAGCAGGCCTACTCAGGTGACTTTAATGAGCCATGGGAGGTACTTGGACCTGAGATGCGCCCCCCCCCTTGCCACTCCTACACTCAGCCCCAAGCCCACCAATGCTCTCTTCTCAGGGACTCTCCACTGTGCAGGGTGTTGGGAGGATGGTTCTGAATGAACACTCAGGCAGGTGACTCAGCATATACCAAAAAACCTTTTGGTCATGTTCTCATGGAAACTCTCAAGACACAGATAAAAATGTTCTGCCTAGATTCAAGTTCTAGCTCCACCTTGTCACCTGGCAAGTTCCTGAAATCCTGTATGCCTCCATTTAAATGGAGATAAGAGTTTCATGCAATAGGAACTGTTTAAATATTAAACAAGATTATACAAGTAAAACCCTTGGCATAGTGCTTGGCACAAAATAAGCACTTAATAACTCTTAACTTTTGTAATTATCAGTATCACCCAGAAAAAACCCTCCAGTGTCATTCAGACACACACTGAAAACACGCTGGGTCCCAGGCACCATAAGTTTGGGGATTCTGCAATGAAAAAGACTCATAAAATCCCTGGGCTCATGAAACCAACACTTCAGTGGGGATACAATTTTCTGCTTTCAGGGTTGGCATATAAAACTGCAATGAGCCGGGCACAGTGGCTCACACCTGTAATCCCATAACTTTGGTAGACTGAGGTAGGAAGATTGCTTGAGGCCAGGAGTTTGAGACCAGCCTGGTAATGTGGTCAGACCCTATCTGTACAAACATTTTAAAAATCAGCCATGTGTGGTAGTCCCAGCTACAGAGGCTGAGGCAGAAGAATCACTTGAGCCTGGGAGCTCATCATGGCTGCAGTAAGCTATGATCGCAACACTGCCCTCCAGCCTGAGTGGCAGAGCAAGACATTGCCAAAAAAAAAAAAAAAAAACCCAAAAACCAAACCAAAACAAAAACCCCAAAGAAACAAGAAATTGGGATGAATTTCTCTTCATGATGAGATGATGAATTTCTCTTCTTTGATGATGTCAAGGCTAAGAGATTTTCACCTGGCAATACCTCTTATCATCTCAATCACTGTTTAAAAAAAAAAACCCTCTCTGGACATTCTCATTACCTTTGGGTTCTCTGACTGGGGCCATGAATTTCTCTTGTTCTTGATCATTCCTGGTACCAAACCAAATGCACAGCCTCACAGGCCCTGGGGGCAGGGGTGGCCTTGGGACACAGCTCCTGGGCTCACGGCAGGCATGGCAGCCCAGGCCACAGGACTTGGTGGTCTTTGGGCCTTGGGCTTCGCTGAGTGGGCCTCTGAACCACATATTCACTCAGAAGACACTGCTCAAAGGGGAGGCTCTGGCATCCTGCCTCCCAAACCACCAATCCCAGGGCATCAAAACACTCCAAAGATGGTTGGGCGTGGTGGCTCACACCTAGAATCCCAGCACTTTGGGAGCCCGAGGAGGGTGGATCACTTGAGGCCAGGAGTTTGAGACCAGCCCGGCCAACATGGCGAAACCCTATCTCTACTAAAAATACAAAAATTAGCAGGGCGTGGTGGCATGTGCCTGCAGTTCCAGCTACTTAGGAGGCTGAGCCACGAGAATCACTTGAACCTGGGAGGCAGAGGTTGCAGTGAGTCAAGATCACGCCACTGAACTCCAGCCTGGGTGACTGAGACCCTGTCTCAAAAAAAAAAAAACAAAACAAAAACCAAAAAACCAAACAACAACAACAGAAAACACTCCAAAGAGAAAGAGCTACCATAACACAGTGATCAGTGAGCCTGCTAAAAGGAGAAAGGGAAGGGCCGGGGAAGGTGTCACTGTTCAGTCCTGCCTGGCACAAGAAAATTGCTCCATTTGTATTTCTAGTGGCATAATTAATATCCCCCATCCTCCCTCCCCCAACAAAGCTGATATCATGCTTCTTTTCTTACAGAACAAGGTGATGATACCAGAGACAAAACAGTGAGAGCTAGAACTTCGTCTGGCTAACTTGCCTCCATGAAGTCATTCCCTTTCTATCAACACAAGTTAAGCCTGAGGAACTAGCAATGGCAGCGGATGGCCCCTCCGGCCCCTCCCTCATCTTTCCCCTCGGTCTGATTATTTCCTCTTCATCTGTGCTTAAAATAGACTAAGCCGAACTGAAATAACCCAGGAGATTAAATTAAATTAAGTCAGGCCTGGCTCCCAGGCAGCTGCTAATAAAATTATAAGCATTCACATCAGTGTGGCAAACAAAGACAAAAATATTTATTGGTTCCTCCCAACCCCTCGCCTGAAGTAGCTGAATAACCCTAAGAGACGAAGTCCAGTGACACCAACCTTCTTTCTACCACCTTTATCTGAGGGACAAGGTGCATGAACCTTTGAGGCTGGAGAGGAGCAGGAAGCTGTTCTTGTTTGTGCCCGAGGGAGCCCTGTCTTCCAGTGGGTTTTGCTCGGCTTCCTTGCATGGAATGCCCTGGCTGAGCATGAGGTACAATTCCTGATAAGGAGGCAACTGTCCACCGGCAAGGGTATCCTTCCTCCATCTACCAGCAGAAGAGGGATCTGCCATCCCATTCCAGAACTGTTCCCAACACCTGCAGAATCGACGACTTTCCCATACACTTGTTCCCCACAAATGGGCTCAGCGCAGATTCTCTGAGAAATGTACTTATCAGGAGCTACTAGGAGTTCATGAGCACAAGAGACTATCAGTATCTGTCTCTGGAACGCTATGGTCTTTGGAGAGAGAGACAAAACAGGAGTAAACTTTATTCTTTCCAGACTTGCTGTTATACCATTGCTGTCTTTAATCTGAGAGTATAAAGCTGAAGATAAGCATTAATTACAGGTATGATGTCAGGCCTAAGAGATTTTCACCTGGAAAAGCCTCTTATCTCGACCACAATCAAAATCAAACCGAAACAAAATCAAACAAGAACCTGGACACATTCTCATTAGCTTTGGGATCTCTCTCTGGGCCAGTCCGTCAACACCTTAGACTACCACAAGTCAACCACATGCACCAAAACTAAGGAGAGACTAAATTGATACGAAAAAGAAATGACTGGAGGCCGAGTATCTTGGATGTAAAACTTTTCATTCCATGAAATAACTAAAATGACCCCCAAACCACTGATGTCTCAAGCTGCTTGTGTGCCGCTGAGCCGTGGCGCTAAAGCCATCACTGAATTGGCAAAACTGACAGTAGAAAGGGAAATTAAACAGGAAGACAGTCAATGTTGTAGAGCCCATGAGTCAAGGCCTATGCACAGGATGAGGATACTAAACCCCACGAGGCCTTACAAGGTGGGCATGTGACATCTAAGTGCTTTCGTTTGGGTGGAAGAGAGAGAGAAAGGACCTGATATTCTGGGTATCATCCACATGGTTGACAAACCAAGCAGGAAACACATCATTTTCCTGACCTGAGAGGGCCTTGTGGCGATGATTCAGGGATAAAAGGTAGCTTGCTTTTCTTTTCACTTGCCGAATGAAAGCCAGGTTGCCTGGCTGGCTCTTCTCGGGACAGAGGCTAAGAACCTAGAGGCATTGTTAGCATGCTGCCAACTACCTTTGTTTATTCTCGCAATAGGAATTCCTCGTGAAAGAAAAGCTCCAGGGGTGAGGGGTGAGGGGTGAGGGTCTGCCAAGGCAGCAAGGCAGCCTGCAGAAAAAGCTGCTGTAGGGGAAGGTTGTCCAAGGCCAATGGCTCAAAATGCATTCTGGAGGGTCTTGTCCAGTTCCTAGACCCTCATCAAACAGCTCCACCTTCCTGAGCCACTTGTTCCACAATCTCCCCGTGAGCCCATTCAAAGGACTGCTTCCTGCGGGTACCACCATCACTCATTCTCTTCCACATCAACACCATTTATGCCTGGAACCTGTTGTGCTGTTTTACAGCTTCTAAATAAGAAGGTTGATTAATGCACTGGGTGGCTGAATTGGACAAATGTCACTCAATCAAATTTTTTTCTTTACCCTTGGCTGTTTTTGGAGACTGGCCAGGCCAGGAGCACGTTGATGTGTTCAAAAGGAACTGATGAGTCATATCCAACTTTTGTACGTAAGCTCAGCCACTGTACCTCTTAAGTAATTTCATGGATGTGCAACGTGGTTGAAGGAAGGGAGCATCGAAGTAGAAGGCAGGAGCCTGGCTGCATCCCTCCTCCTGAACACACTTCCTGCACAATCCTGGCTCACGTTTCATGGCAGTGTTGTGTTACCTACAGTTTTGTCTGCTTCTCACTACTCCTTGTTCCTGAAAATGTCTCCCACCTCCCACCCCACCCCATATCTGCCCTCCAGTCACAGTCCAATGGTCCAGGGTGGCATGTGACCCAGACTGAGCCGATGAATCCCTTTCCCAGAATTTTTGGATTTATGACTGACACAGTAGAAGACATGAAGCTGTAAGAGGTGAAGCTGTAGAATTGTCTAGGGCCATGTTTTCTGCAATGCAAATGAAGGCAGTATGGAGAAAGAAGAGGTGAGATACAGAAAGAGAATCTTGGGTTCTCAGTATTCTTATGGCCCCAAGGCTTTCCCCCACCCTTGCGTTTCATGATACTCTAGATTTCTTGTGCTAATTCCCCTTTCTACCTGAGTGGGTTGGTTTTATCCTTTATTTACTTATTTTTAAGACAGAGTCTTGCTCTGTTGCCCAGGCTGGAGTGCAGTGGCACAATCTCGGCTCACTGCAAGCTCTGCCTCCCGCGTTCACGCCATTCTCCTGCCTCAGCCTCCCGAGTAGCTGGGACTACAGGCGCCCGCCACCACGCCCGGCTAATTTTTTGTATTATTATTGTAGTACAGACAGGTTTTCACCATGTTAGCCAGGATGGTCTTGATCTCCTGACCTTGTGATCCGCCCGCCTCGGCCTCCCAAAGTGCTGGGATTATAGGCAGGAGCCACCGCGCCCGGCCGGTTTTATCCTTTACAACCCCAAAGACCCTACATAGTAGCCAAATTCCCTGAGCGTTGGTTCTTACGCATGAAATGAAGGGGATGGACCATGAGACAGAGGGTCCCTGGGCAGGAGCACCCCCTAACGTGGAAATAAAGGAAAATCTTGAGTTCCTTCAAGGAAAATTCCAGGCACTTAGGTAGCCTTGAGAAGTAAATGAGCAACTTGACAAGGAAGAAGGTAACAGTAAGTTAAAACAACAGCAAGGAAGTTAGGAGATGTTTTGTTTTCTGTAGAAATTAAAGATAACATCTAAACACATGCCCTTGAGTTGTTTCAGAAAACTGGACCCCACCAAACGGATCCACTGGCACACAGCCCTTGGATGGGGGGAGCAGAGGACAGCACTCTGACTGCTGTTCTTTGTTCTACATTCTTCCATCTCCCTTCAATGCTTTTTTACCCAAAAGCCAGAGCTAACATTGTTTTTTTTGTTGTTGATCCCTAATTCTTAGACAAAGCTTTGCCTCATTAACTAATCACAAATCAGAAGATATTTCGATCCAGCCATGACTGTGGCACACTGCCTCCTCAGCTTTGGGACGTCCCACCTGTTTGGGTCAAACCAACGTGTAGCCCCTATATACTGAATGATGACTACGACTGTAACCTTCGCCTTCCCGCCTTTAAATAATGGATATCTGTGAGCTATCTGCCAGTTCGTTGTCAGCATGAGCTGCTCGATTCTTCTTGCTTGGCAATAAATGCCTCAGTTTCTCCTGCTGTTAACCCAACATCAGCATTTAGCTTTGCTGCATTGGGTGCACAGACCCCAGCACAGTGTGATAAGAATCACATCAGTGACTTCTTTTTTTTTGTGACGGAGTCTTACTCTGCTACCCAGGCTGGAATGCAGTGCTGCAATCTTGGCTCACTGCAGCCTCAAACTCCTGGGCTCAGGTGATCCTCCTACATCAGCCTCCTGAGTAGTTGGGACCACAAGTGCATGTGTGGCACCATGCCCAGCTAATTTTTATTTTTAATTTTTAAATTATATTTATTTTTACTCTTTATAGAGACAAGGTCTTATTCTGTTTCCCAGGATGGTCTTGAACTTCTGGCCTCAACAGATCTTCTGCTCCCGCCTCTCAAAGTACTGGGACTATAGGTGTGAGGCCCTACACCCAGCCTACATCCGTGACTTTCAAACTCTGCTCCACAGAGTCTCCTCATGGCTGGTGGAGGAGGAAGAAGGTGAGTACCCTATTTTCTCCCCTTCAATCAGAGTAACTCTGGTGAAATATCATTTGAATATCATCTCAAACTAGATGTGATGTTCCAACTTGTTTGAAAATTACTGGACCAGCAGCCTCTCAGGCCTCACTCATTTGCAGAGTCCCTAGAGTCTCCAATCTATCATCAGTTCCTCAGGAAGGGGCACACTTATTGGCACCACCGATTAGTTCTCTCTGAAACAGCTCTCAACAAAATGCCAGAGCTGAAGGGAATGCCAGGTTTCATGTAGTTCAAGTGCCTTAATTTGAATTTGCAGATGAGGAGAGGGAAACAAAGAGAGGTTAAGCCATGAGGTCAAGGTTCGCAGCCAGTTAAAATCTTTAAGGTTAATATCCTCAGCTTAATATGCAACTGTTCTGCTCATACAGAGGCCTTCCAATTTTGAAAGTGATTTCACAGTGTGTTCCTGTGTCTTGCTTGGTGGGCGTGGTGAAGAAAAAACAAATGAGGTCTGGGGTTAGATTTTCTTGGTTGGGGCTGCTGGAGTCCCACTGTGGTTATAGCTACACCAAGAAAGAATCAGGACTGAAAGAGTTAATTTGTCAATAAAGTGACATGCTTCAGTCCATTGAACTACATGACTTAATGTGACTGGAGCAAAACTCCATTAATAGAGTAACAACCCCTAATACTTATTCAACATTAATTAGTGCTATAGTTGGGAGTCAAATCCAGTCTACCTGACTTCAAAGCCAACGCCATATGATATGGTTTGGCTGTGTCCCCACCCAAATTTCGCCTTGAATTGGAGTTCTCATAATCCCCACAGGTCGTAAGAAGGATGAGGTGAAGATAATGAGATCTGTTGTTGTTTTTAAAGACAGAGTTTTGCTCTTGTTGCCCAGGCTGGAGTGCAATGGCGCCATCTCAGCTCACTGCAACGTCTGCCTCCCAGGTTCAAGCAATTCTCCTGCCTCTGCCTCAGCCTCCCAAGCAGCTGGGATTACAGGTGCCCACCACCATGCCCAGCTAATTTTTTGTATTTTTAGTAGAGATGGGGTCTCATCATGTTGGCCAGGCTGGTCTTGAACCCTTGACCTCAGATGATCTGCCCACCTTGACCTCCCAAAGTGCTGGGATTACAGGCATGAGCCACTGTGCCCAGCTGAGATCTGATGGTTTTATAAGGGGCTTTCCCCTTCACTGGGCTCTCATTCTTCTTCTCCTTTCTGCCGCCATGTGAAGAAGGATGTGTTTGCTTCTTCTTCTGCCATGATTGTAAGTTTCCTGAGGCCTCCCCAGCCCTGCAGAACTGTGAGCCAATTAAACCTCTTTCCTCTATAAATTACCAGTCTCGGGTATTTCTTCATAGCAGCGTGAAAACAGACTAATGCACCATAGTATCCTCTAAATGCAAGTCACTTCTATTATTTTATAAACACAAGCCTGCTGTTTTCTTTCTTTATGGAGTGTTGGTCATGTAAAGTATGCTGGGATTTTTTAGTTTTTCAAATACATACTAGCATCCTTCAGAAGCCAGAAGTTCTAAGGATATCAGAGTCCCTGCCATATTGGGGTGGGAGGGATTGAAACAGACTTCAGGGTCTTTCAGAGAGGTTGGGTATTAGCAAAGAGTAAGGAGGGCTCTGGTGCTATTTCTAACATTCACTACACATACACTTTCTCTTTTGGGCAGATGTTCACCTGTGAGAGTTCTTCCATGAGTAGTCACCTGTGCAGGCCGTAAGATGACAGCAGCAATATATCCCAGAGAAATGTGTCCCTCCTGCACTGTACCCCCACTCCCAGCAGAGTGACTTAACAAAGGGAAAGGGAGGTCAGTGCGGCATTTCCCAGAAAAAGAGCCATCTCCCTGCTGGGTGTTCAGTGAGGAAGGTGTCTCTTCTGATTACATTCCCTACCTCAAGTGAGTCGAAGTTGATGAAACACTTCCTTCAGGCCTCATTCCCCAAATTCACCACCCCCACTGCAAAAACTTTTATAGGAAGTTTGCCTTGCTTCTATTCTCTCTTTATTATTCTAGGAAAAAGTGCCTGCTTTGGTTTGAAAAGGGACCCTGACTGTCTTTAATTAACCACAAACCTTGCGTTAATTAAAAAGGAAAATGCATGTAAAGGCGGCTACCATTCTTCTCAGTATAAAACGTCCCCCATGGGGATGCTCTGTGCAGCTTCCAGTAGGTGGCCACGGCCCCCTATTCAAATGGGGATATTTTAGAACCAGCTCAGGAGCTAACTTATCTCATATTTCCTCAGGAAATCTGAATCTTTCCAGTTGGAAATGCCTAGAAGCTAAGATGCACACAGTCTGATGTTTCTCTGTACCATTTTGATGCCAATAATCACAGCAGGTGTATACATGTTAATTGGAGATTCCTTTACAACACATCTGAATATATATATATATATATATATATATTTTTTTTTTTTTTTGCTAAGATATCAGAGCAGCTTGGTGTTGAAAAGGACCATAGGACAGCACCTGCCTATTCTAGCTTCCTACTGAGCCATTCCTACCCACTGTTGAAGATGACATGGATCAAGAGAGGAAAAAAAATTCTGCATTTATTTTAGGACATTTCCATTGGTGAACATAACCATTCCCAAACACTTCAAGTTTTCCCCCCTTTTGATGGAGAACCGGGAACCAAAAGGAGCATTTATCTGTTATTTATTTCGTCTTCCATCCTGATCCCCCAAGATCTCTCTCTCACTCCCCAAGCGTTAGAAGAAAGTTTCAACAGAAAGTGATTGAAAAGACATCATTTGCAAGCTTCTAAGAGATTTCTCACTTGGCTAACACATTTACTTTCCAGAAGAAGATAAAGTTCCTTGCAATAATTTCATAGCAATTAATCTTGTGCTTAAATGATAATCCTATAATTAGAAGCAATTAAAATCCTGCACAAGAATGACCTGCTCAGTCAATGTCAATGTCTCTGTATGCTAATGGGGTAATCTTGAAAGAGGCCCCAGAAATAATTTGCTTCTCCTCTTCCAGGGATGTAAGCATCAAAGCTTATCTTTAAGAGTGTTTTCTCCTGGCAGGAGTCACTGAAGTCAAAGACGACAGATGACTGATGACCCTATAAAGAATCTGGGGGCTTGGGGTATCTTAAGCAGGAGAAAGAGAAACTATGTCACCATGAGCATGGATACCAGGGTGCTTTACAACAAAGACAAATGCTGCAATGAAGGAAATGACACTGGCAACTCTTTGCCCCTTGTTCCAATCTTGCTGCCTCCCACGCACATCTAGTGACTAAGCACCCAGAGTGAAAAGCTCAGAGAACCAAGCATGAATAATAATCTGTGGGATGGCATGCTGCAAGTCTGTACATATCTGACATTAAGCTGAGCCACAGATCAGTCAGGACGAGGTACCACAGTTGGAATGTAAATAATGATGTGTCTCTGAGAAGATGCGACCTTTTTCTTAGCTGATATATGTTTCTCTAAAGGATCCCAGAAGTCATATGGCTTTATGAATTGGGTTAAAACAGGATCATTTTAACTTGATCCAGATGTAGGGCTAAAATGGGGAGAGTCACTTGGATTTGGGGTGAGTAGTGCAGTAAAAGCCTGAGTCAGTTTCTATGCTGTATTGTGTACTTCCATCACCATCATCATCGGCTCAACAGACACATATTTGGTACAAATTTGAGGCACTGGGCTGGGTACAGGAGATAAGACACTATCTCTGACCTCAAAGGACTTATGATATAGTGGAAGGAGATCAACATGTAAATAAACGCGCAGGTGAAATCTCATAATACTTGCTATAAAGGGCATGGAGAGAAAGTGGTTGGTTTCAGGCAGGGCATAAAATGTGAGGAGAGGCTTCCTAAAGGTAACTGGAGCTGAATGTTAAAGAGACGTTCTTTGGGGAGCAGGGAAAATGGCACAAGCAAAGGTGAGGAGGGAGGAAACACTGGTGGGCTGTTGCCTGCCACATTGGGGAAGCCACGCATGGCTTGGAAATCTAAGTGCAAACGTGTAGGGGACATATGTAAGGGGTAAATATGGGGAGATGGGCAAGGTACTGGCTGCAGAAGGGGTCATGTGGACATAAGACACTGATATTTAGGAATGCCCAATCAAGGAAGATGATAGAGTAGATAAATCCACTGAAAACATGCCAGTCATGACCCAAAAGCATATGCATTTGAATGGGATAATGTGCAGGCTTTCTTCTGGTACAAGTGCACCGCTGTATGTTTTAGCTAAGAGGCACTTTCCTGTTTTCTTGTGCCAAGGATGTGCCTAGATGTTAAGCACCAATGAACTCAAGGCAGGTGACTGCTAGATTTGATTTCTTTGAAGACTGTGAGAATGTGAGAGCAGGATGAGTCTCCAATGGGGAAGAACTGGCGCCAGTAAGAAAGAGCCAGAAGGATGCCAAGAAAGGGCTGGCCCAGTTGCATGCCCACGCAATTCACGCACTGTCAAAACATGTCCTGAAGCGGCTTGTTTCCATCCTTCTGCCCATTTGAATTCTTCATTTTCCAGCACAGAAGACTTCAGCTGGATTCCCTGCTGCCATTTTTATTTCCAGCCATTATGGAAACCCTGGAAAATGGAGGGTCTGGGGAGGTGAGGACAGACCCTCACCCCCAGTGGTGCCAACAGAACGGTAATCACAGGAGCTTCGGAACCATCCCAGAGTAGCCTCCACTATTAATTGCAGGATAGAAATGTGAAATTGCAAGCACTTGAAGCAACAGTGTGGGCTGTGTCTGTACTCAAGGGAAACGGCTGTGAGTAATCACAGGATCTTCCCTCAGCCAGAGCCAAGGGTCAGCTGCTTACCATAGCGGGAAGGGCATGCGTGTGTGCTAGAGGCAGCTGGGCAGGCTGCGGGGGCTCTCCAAGCCTCAGTTTCCTCAGTTACAAAACAATGATGATGCTGCTGCTGATGATGATAGCATTTTCCCAAAAGGTGGTTGTGATGAAATAATACATAGGAAAGCATCCAGTCACGGCCTGGTACACGAAGTGTTCAATCAGTGTCGGTTTCTCTTCTCACAGGATCTATGCATTCAGGAAACACCCGGAGCTTCTCTGGTTTGCCCTTCGTGTCCCCTTTCTAGGCAGCTGCTACTGCCGTGACTGGCTGGGTCTCGGTTAGCATCTCCATTTGCAAGAGGCCAGGTATGGAGAGATCATCGGATAATCAGGGTCCCCTGGCTAGATGCTGCGACCACTTCCCGAGCTAAACGGACCCACCAATCCTCTCTGCAAGAACACTGAACCCCACACTCATTCTTACTTCTCCACCTACGAAAGAGAGGACCCAGGCTTACTGTGCCTCTCCCCAGGGAAAGTTAATGCAACAACGCCTATTACTTTCAGAATTAGCTGATGTTAGTGGATTCATGAAACTTCTACAAAGCCATGGAGATAAAGTGTGCTTTGTCACGAACAGCAGTTACCCCTCTTATTACGGACTTTTCTTTACCAGTATTTAAACCCAAACTAAAGGAAGTAGTTTCTCATATGTGAGCATCATAAAGCTTGTTGGTCTTTTTTTTTTAAGAGATAGAAACTTGCAGGAAATAGAAGCTGGTGTCTTTAAAGTAGGCATGGAACCCCCAGATCAGGGAGAGAGGTATCCAAGGGGAGGGGAGATGCAGAATGCAAACGGCCCACTCAGCCATTCTCCAACTCCTTGATGTTTATTTATACAATAAGTAATAGCTTTACCAATACTGTGCCCACAACTACTATTTTTTTTGGAGATGGGGTTTTGCTCTTTCACCCAGGCTGGCATGCAGTGGTGCCATCACAGATCCCTGTTACTTCAAACTCCTGGGCTCAAGTGATCCTTCTGCCTCAGCCTCCTGAGTAGCTGGGACTACAGGTGCACATCACTACATCTGGTTAATTTATTTTTTCTTTTTGTATGCCCGAGGTCTTGCCATGTTGCCCAGACTGGTCTCAAACTCCTGGGCTCAAGAGATCCTCCTGCCTCAGCTTCCTGAGTAGCTGGGACTACAGGCATGAGTCACCATGCCCAGCCTACTTCTTACACATATGTACACATACCTACATATGACTCCTTTAGTTGTTTAATTCACATTTTCTTTTCTGCCTGAGCTATTTGGAAAATGGGGGTCATACACAAGCTCTTGGGGACATAGACCACTAGTGGCTCCCAATCCCAGGCAGCCCCTGCCCATCCATGTGAGTGTACAGTTCCCAGAACCTGCCTGTGGCAGTCTGGCCGGCTGTGTCATGGCAAGTCCCATGCAGCCAGTCCCAGGTGGCTCTGAAGAAATAGTGACTCACTTGTTTAACAGGGGCCAGGGGCCAGGTGAGTGCTCTTCATGAACCAGGCTTCTGGGCCCAGCCTCTATGCAGAGCCACAAGGAAACACAGAGTTGAGGCAGAATAATTGTCTCCTTTGGTCTGCCATCCACAAAAGGAAAGGCATTGGTGGCCACGGACAAAGGCAGGGGAGGGTCATAGAGTAAGAGAGTGGAGGCAGGGAAGCTGAACTGCTGAGGCGCTCTGATGGCTGCTTCAGCGGGGGCTTCCTTCTAGCCAATGACCTCTACAGAGTACATTTAAGTACGATCAACCGAAACAAAGCTCCAGACATAGATATCATTGCCCAAGTTTTTGGGAATGAAGTTGAAAGAAAAGTACACTGAACATCTATATCACTTTGTAGAGTCACTATTATTCCACCACAGGTGCTCTTGCCTGCACACACCCTCTCTTCTTGCCCCCAACTCCCGCCTGGTCCTATTTTTAGATTTCTGTCTGTTTTTTTTTGCTTTTGTTGAACCATTTGGAAGCAGGTTGCAGACATTAGGAAAAATGACCCCTAAAATATTTCAGCATTCCCCTCCATAATCACATGACCATTACCACCTAGAAACTTCACACTGGTACTAAAACATTCTCTAAAATACAGTCCAGATTCAACTGTCCCCACTGTCCCCCAAATGTTCTTTACTGCTTTTTTTTTTTCTTGGATCCAGGATCCAACCAAGAGTTACAGATTGCATTTGGTAATCATGTCTCCTTACTCTCTTTTTAATCAAGAATGGTCGGCCAGGCACGGTGGCTCACGCCTGTAATCCCAGCACTTTGGGAGGTCAAGGCAGGTGGATCATCTCAAGTCAGGAGTTCAAGATCAGCCTAGCTAACATGGTGGAACCTTGTCTCTACTAAAAAAACAAAAATTAGCCAGGCATGGTGGCACACGCCTATAATCCGAACTACTCGAGAGGCTGAGGGAGGAGAATCGCTTGAATCTGGGAGATGGAGTTTGCAATGAGCCAAGATTGTGCCACTGCACTCTAGCCTGGGTGACAGAGTGAGACTCCGTCATAACATAACATAACATAACATAACATAACATAACATAACATAACATAACATAACATAA